>NC_057390.1:51461634-51768005 GCF_019320065.1 Cervus canadensis | reverse complement strand
TGGGAGAAAATAATAGCAAATGAAGAAACAGACAAAGGATTAATCTCAAAAATATACAAGCAACTCCTGCAGCTCAATTCCAGAAAATAAATGACCCAATCAAAAAATGGGCCAAAGAACTAAACAGACATTTCTCCAAAGAAGACATACAGATGGCTAACAAACACATGAAAAGATGCTCAACATCACTCATTATTAGAGAAAATGCAAATCAAAACCACAATGAGGTACCATTACTTGCCAGTCAGGATGGCTGCTATCCAAAAGTCTACAAGCAATAAATGCTGGAGAGGGTGTGGAGAAAAGGGAAGCCTCTTACACTGTTGGTGGGAATGCAAACTAGTACAGCCGCTATGGAGAACAGTGTGGAGATTCCTTAAAAACCTGGAAATAGAACTGCCATATGACCCAGCAATCCCACTTCTGGCATACACACTGAGGAAACCAGATCTGAAAGAGACACATGCACCCCAATGTTCATCGCAGCACTGTTTATAATAGCCAGGACATGGAAGCAACCTAGATGCCCATCAGCAGATGAATGGATAAGGAAGCTGTGGTACATATACACCATGGAATATTACTCAGCCGTTAAAAAGAATTCATTTGAATCAGTCCTAATGAGATGGATGAAACTGGAGCCCCTTATACAGAGTGAAGTAAGCCAGAAAGATAAAGAACATTAAAGCATACTAACACATAAATATGGAATTTAGAAAGATGGTAACGATAACCCTATATGCAAAACGGAAAAAGAGACACAGAAGTACAGAACAGACTTTTGAACTCTGTGGAAGAGGTGAGGGTGGGATATTTCAAAAGAACAGCATGTATACTATTTATGGTGAAACAGATCACCAGCCCATGTGGGATGCATGAGACAAGTGCTCGGGCCTGGTGCACTGAGAAGACGCAGAGGAATCGGGTGGAGAGGGAGGTGGGAGGGGGGATGGGGATGGGAAATACGTGTAAATCTATGGCTGATTCATATCAATATATGACCAAAAATAAATAAATAAATAAATATTAAAAAAAAAAATCCTAAAGGAAATCAGTCCTGAGTATTCACTGGAAGGACTGATTCTGAAGCTGAAGCTCCAATACTTTGGCCACCTGATGAGAGGAACTGACTCATTGGAAAAGACCCTGATGCTGGGAAAGACCGAAGGCAAAAGGAAAAGAGGGTGGCAGAGGATGAGATGATTAGACAGCATCGCCAACTCAATGAACATGAATTTGAGCAAACTCTGGGAGATGGTGAAGGACAGGGAAGCCTGGCGTGCTGCAGTCTATGGGGTCACAAAGAGTCAGACATGACTTAGCAACTAATCAACAACAACAACAAAATTCATGAAATATTCGAAGAAACAAAGAATGGCAACTCTTTGTTTACCTTTACCACCAAAGAGTGGGATATGACTGAGTGACTGAACTGAATTGAACTTTGTTAATGAGGTTCCATTTAAAATTTATTGTTTTTGTCTGTCATCCTTATATTTAACATTTTCTTAAACCACATACTTGGAAAGCGATTACATCACTGAATGCAGTGCATTTCTTTTATCTATTTAGTTTTTAACACATAGATTTCTATGTCAAGGAATTACCTGGGGTAATGAAAAGACATGCTGCTGTCATTACCCTTCTCCTGGTATGATATCTCCTTTTTCCCTCCTTACCATAGTCAGACCCATTGGAATAAACTGAAATAATTCTTTATGTGACACATGGATGAAAAATAATATGCTAAGTTGCTTCAGTGGTATTCATCTGACTCTTTGAAACCCTATGGACCCTATGGTAGCCCACCAGGTTCCTCTGTCTATGGGATTCTCCAGGCAAGGATACTGGAGTGGATAGTCATTCTCTTCTCTAGGGGATCTTCCAGACCCAGGGATCAACCCTGACTCTCTTATGGCTCCTGCATTGGCAGGCAACTTCTCCTGATCTGATATCTTTTTCTCTCTCCTCACCATAGTCACCATAGTCAGAAATGATTCTTTATTTGACAAATGGATGCAAAATAATGTACTTTGTATATCATAATATTTGAACTTGGTTCCACTGTTCTTACTGGTTTACACTCTTGAATAAAGTCATCTTTTTTTTTTTTTAACCACACAAAAACAAATCAATAAAATTTAAACTGTTTAGTTTTTTGTTGTTGTTGTTTTGTTTTATTTATTTATTTTTTCCATTTATTTTTATTAGTTGGGGGCTAATTACTTTACAACATTGTAGTGGTTTTTGCCATACATTGACATGAATCAGCCATGGATTTACATGTATTCCCCATCCCGATCCCCCCTCCCACCTCCCTCTCCACCTGATCCCTTTGGGATGTTTAGAGAGAACAGCATTGAAACATGTATATTATCAAAGGTGAAACAGATCACCAGCCCAGGTTGGATGCATGAGACAAGTGCTCGGGGCTGGTGCACTGGGAAAATTTAAACTGTTTAGTTTTAAACGTGCAGTCTCTAGCCTGACTTAGAGAGCACCTGTGCATGACTCAGTGAATATGTATAGGAATATTATCTTATGAAGATAGTACATGGTCATTTAAGAAAAATATTAAATGAATTAAGCAAACATTCTAATTATATATAAGCATGAAGGCAGGAGAAGTAGGGGATGACAGAGGATGAGATGGTTGGATGGCATCACCGACTCAATGGGCATGAGTTTGGGTAAGCTCCAGGAGTTGGTGATGGACAGGGAGGCCTGGTGTGCTGCAGTTCATGGCATCATAGAGTCAGACATGACTGAGCGACTGAACTGAGCTGAACTGACTGTTGTATCCACACTACCTGTGTATAATGTTACCATTATTTTGATAGCTATCCAATGTGATGTGTTTGTATGGTTATATTCTATAAAACTTAGTTGACTGCCTCACAAATGGGACAATATATATATTTTCCATATATATGACCAACATTATATCTAAATTTATATCTATCCAAATGCTACACCATATTTTATTTAGTATCTATAAGTAGCTACCTAGATTTTGCCTCATTTTTCACAACTTCAAATAACAGTGATATACATCTTTATACACACATTATTTTCTATTACATTTTCTTCAAGACTATTTATTATAAGTGGACTTTTTGAGTCAATACTTGAGCATATTTTTTATATCCAATATTTCTATTAAATATTCTGTAAGTATTTTACTAATTCGCATGCAGTGCATGAGATTCCCCATCAATTATAACTTTTAAAATCTTGGCCAGTCTAAAAAGCAAAGCATTTACAAACCTTATTTTTGAGTTTTATTTCTGAGTATGTTGACCTTCTTTAGTATTAATTGAACATTTCTATTTATTCTACACCACAGATAAAGTCTGAGGAGTCAGAATATTGAAAGGAAGACATGACATATGTTACCTACAATTTGTCACAAATTATCTCCCCATATTAGTATGAAAACTGATATAAGCACATTACTGAGTATGTAGTGAATCTGTTCCAAGTAAAATAAATGACATCTCAGACCTGGCTGCCTTTATGGATGCTGCCTACAACATCCCTTTGAGTCTTCTTGAACTTACTATCCAACATATCTCACATTTTTTCAGCCACTGCAGATATTTGCATGGTTACTTTTAAGTTTACTAAAAGTAAGCTATTAGATAAGAAAGTTCACAAAATAATGTAAGTAGGAGTACAGTATATATCATTATTAGCTTGAAGATCTTTATTATGCTCCTTAGAATATAACATTAAAGACACTGGCTAAATTGAAGTCCATTTTTACAGTAGATCTTCAATCAGGAATTATGCTTTCTGACAAAAAAATATATTTTAATATCACTGTTTTGACTGATGAGTAATTTTTGAGTTAATGCAGGAGAGGTGCATAAATTTACTTTCCAGCTATGGTTCTTCCCAGTAAAAGGCTGAATAATTAAGTTCTACTACAAATACCCAGCTTATGTGTGTTTCTTCATTTGGTAGGTTAACATGGCCCAAATCCATTTAAAATCAATGTCTTTCATAATAGAGTGATGTTTCTTAGATATATAAATTCATTAAATTTCCAGTAAAGAGGATGATCTTACAACCAACAAATATTCTTTCAGATATTCCTCACCTATTAGTAAATGTAACTGCTCACAGTCTGATGAGTTTCAGGTCATTGACAACATCAAAAATTTAAGTCACTAGTATTACAAGCTAAATGTCTTTAGTATCAAAGATTTTCTTCAATATTGTAGATCAAGATCTTTTCTAATTGTTTAAGATGTCACCATTTTAAGGCATACTTCCCTGGTGGCTCAGATATCTTCCTGCAATGCAGGAGACCTGGGTTTGATCCCTGGCTCAGAAAGATCCCCTGGAGAAGGAAATGGCAACACACTCCAGTATTCTTGCCTGGAATATTCCATGGACTGAGGGGCCTGGTAGGCTACAGCCCATGGGATCACAAAGAGCCACACACAACTGAGTGACTTCCCTTCCTTTCCCTTTTCTTTTTCATTTAAATACAGAATATCACATGCACACACATATGCTGCTGTTGAGTCATGTAGTATAGGCTAGGTTACATTACAGCAATGAATATTCCCAATAACAAATGGTATATATTTCTGACTAATTCTACATGCTTACCATGGGTTGGTCAGGATCTTAGGTTGATGAAGACTTTATCTCAAAATATGTTCTACCATCATTTTAACAAAAGGAAAGGATTTTGCCAATGGATTCTGGCACTGAATGTTCTTACCAGAAAGTGATCTTGATGTTTAATTTTATGTGTCAAAGGAGTTAGGTTATGATGCCCAGTTGTTCAATCAACAATAAAATTTTCTGAAAGAGAAAAATTCTGTCTCCAGATTATAACACAGGAATCTTTTTTGAGTTTCCAACCTTCTCTCACACAGAATTTGGACTCAAAATTGAAATATCAACACTTGCTTAAATTTCCAGGCTTCCAGTGTGCTGGCCTACCATGCAAAATAGAGACATTCTAGCCCCCACAATTGCATAATTCTGTGTTTAACTTTTTGAGGAATCAACAGAATATTTCCCATGATGACTACACCACTGTACATTTCAACAGCAATGTATGAGAAACCCAATTTTTCCACATTCTCATGAACACACTTGTCCTTTTCATTTTTTTTCTATAATTTTAGCCATTTTAGTGGGGATGAAGTAGTAGATGGTTATTTTAAAATCAAATAAATTTGATATTTTATTAATCTTGTCCATTTTTATGTTTTCTATTTTAAACATTTGGATCATATATTTATAGTCTTTCTAATAATTTTATTAAATTATATCCATGATTGCTTTGCTTTGGCTTATACTTTCATATGATGAGTTTTCTTCTGTTTGAGCTCATATTTTCTAGGAGAGAAATAATTCTGTGAGAATTATTAAAGTCCTGGATTGAGCACTTTTTTTCTTCAAAAAGGATTTCCTGAAGAGTGACCAAGATGGCAGAGTAAGAAGACTCTGATCCCAACTCCTCTCACAGACACACCAAAATTACAACTATTTACAGAACAACTAATAATAAAAAACTAAAGCCTATCAAAAAAAATACCTTCTACAACCAAATATATAAAAAAAAGAAGCACACAAAATGGGCAGGAGTATGGATTCGCAGTAGAGTCAAGACCAATAGGAGGATAATTACAACTTCAGAGATTCTCACCAAGGAGTAATGGGCCTGAGCCCCACATTGGACTCCCCAGCCCTGTGTTTCTGTACTGGAAATATGAGCTCACAGAAAGTTTAATTTTGAAGGCCATCAGGACTTGCTTTCAGGAGATCCAGAGGGCTGTCACAAAAAAATATTCCACTCTTAAAGGATGCACACAAAATCTCACATGCTCTGGAACTCAGGGCAGAAGCAGTAATTTGAAAGGAGTCTGGGTTAGACTCATCTGCTGGTTTTAGAGACTCCCCCAAAGAGGCAGAACACAATTGGAGCTTACCCTGGAGACACAGACACTGGCAGCAGCCATTTTTGAAAGCTAATTCTACTGCACAGACAATGGTATAGACAAATGCCATTTTTTAATCTTTCCTGTAGCTTATTAGCAGTGGACACTACCCAACCTACCAGCATGCAGTATGCTTTAAGACTCCCTGATCCCTGTGACATTGCCCTATCCACCAAAGTAAACAGGACAAGACTCTCTCCACCAGTGAGCAGGTATTAGCCCCAAGACTAACAACGCCCTGGTGTAGAGGCCCCAGGAATTATGTCTACCCACCAGTGAGCTAGCCCCAGTCCCAAATACCCCTGGGGTTCTGCAGCCTGCCAACTCATGATCCCAACAACCAGTGGCAACCAACTGGAAGGAGGCCAGCCATGCCCACCAGATAGCACATAGGAGAGTCCACCACAATAGAAGGACACATGGAGCCCAAATAGGGGACATCCCAAGAGCATGTAGTTCTGGTGATCACAGGAAATGTGATGCTGGGAAGCATTGGGCATTTCTTATAAGAGACCACTTCTTCAAGGTCAGGAAACATAACCAGCCTACCAACTACACAGAAATAAATATAGCAAATGAGGCAACATAGGAACATATTCCAGACAAAAAACATGTTAAAATCCCATAAGGACTAAGTGAATTGGAAATAGGAAATCTACCCAATGGGCTTCCAAGGTGGAGTCAGTAATAAAGAAACTGCCTGCAATGCAGGGGATGTAAGAGAGACTTGGGTTTGATCCCTGGGTCAGGAAGATTCCCCTGGGGGATGGAATGGCAACCCTCCAGTATTCTTGCCTGGAAAATCCCATGGACAGAGGAGCCTGGTGAGCCATAGTTCATAGCATCACAAAGAGTCGGATATGACTGAAGTGACTTAGCATTCATGTACACAATCTACCAGATAAAGAGTTCAAAGTAATGATCATAAAGATATTTAAAGAACATGGAAGAAGAATGGATGAGCAGAGTGAGAAGTTAGACACTTTCAATAAAGAGCAAATAGAAAGAGGAACCAATGAGAGATCAATAATTCAACAACTGAAACAAAAGATACAGTAGACGGAATCAACAGTGGATGATACAGATGAACAGCTCAGTGAGGCTAGTATATACTGTAGTGGAAATAACTGCAGTCAAACAAAGAGAAAGAAAAAAGAATAAAAAGAAATGAGTACAGTTTCAGAGGCCTCTGGGACAACATCAAGCATACTGGCATTTGCATTATAAATGTGCAGGAAGGAGAAGAGAGAGGGGGAGAAAGGAGCAGAGAGCATATCTGATGTAATAATAGTTAAAGACTTTCCTTACTCAGAAAGGAAACAGATGTCTATGTCCAAGAATTACAGAGAGTCTCAAACAGAATCAACCCAAAGAAGACCACCCGCTATAATTAAAATGGAAAATATTAAAGATAAAGAGAAACCATTGCCGGGCATGGTGGCGTGTGCCTGTAGTCCCACCTGCTTGGAAGGCTGAGGCTGGAGGAGAACCCAGGAGTTCTGGGCTGTGGTGCACTGGCCGATCAGGTGTCTGCACTGAGTTTGGCATATGGACACCTCCCGGGAGCGGGGAACCACTAGGTTGCCTAAGGAGGGGTGAACTGGCCCAGGTCAGAAATGGAGCAGGTCCAAACTCCCATGCGGATCCGTAGTGGGGTCATGCCTGTGAAGGGCCACTGCATTCCAGTCTGGGTAACATAGAGAGACTCTGTCTCTAGAAAAATAAAGAGAGAGAGAGAGAGAGAAAATATTAAAAGTATCAAGGAAAAGTAGTACTTTACATATAAGAGAAATCCCATAATACTATCAGCTGACTTTTCAACAGTTTATTAATAGATTTACTTCCAAAATGGAGAGAATAGCAGCACTTCATTTCCCTTTCAAATAACTGCCCAGCCCCTAATTTCTCTATCTCATTTTTAGTTAACTGCCAATTATAATTTTTACCTCTTATTTTTGCATGATCAAAGTTGTATGGGACCCCAAAACACTTAATCTTGTGAAACCTGTCTTAGTAATTTTAACAGAGAGACAAAGTGATTACTATAGCTATTACTATTACTATTCGTCCTTACTATTGGTTCTTGGTGGATGTGGGGCTTGAGGGTGACAGTGGAATTTATCTACAAAGTAAATTCTCTTGCTCGTTAAGATGCTTATGAATATTTCTCCCACCTAACTGCAATAGTCTCCATAAAACTCCTGCTTTATGGTTCATATTCCCCAGTAACTTGGACATTTCTGGAAATCAAACAACAATGTTAAAGAGATACAATCCAAGAGTGCTTTTGAACCTTAAAATTAAGAGAATAATATATTATTCATGGGAGCAAAGCCTACAGAACCCAAAATCATGGTAGCTATATGGCAACCATGTCTATGTGCATGGTTTGCTACAGTTATATGTAAAACAGTAAAAAGCAATATTTAAATAGCACTGATAATACTAATAGAGAGCTTGTTTTGAGCCTTGTACTGTTTTAGGTGCTGGACTTTAGAGCTAGAGAGGTTCTAAATTCAGGTCCAATATTTGATAGTTGTGTGACTTGACACAGACTTCTAACTGCACTGATTTTCTGTTTATTTCTAAAATGAAGATATATAAGTTGCTTAACAGGATGGTTGTTCAGGTTAAATACATGATGAACTTAACGTTTTTAGCAAAGACCACGCACAAAGTGAACATTTGCTGGTATTTAAATTATTTCCCACAGACTAGCCTCAGTATGTGGATTTGTGTGTGAGTGTGTGTGTATTGTTGTCTGTAACTTAGAAAATCCAGCAAATTAGCTGCTCCACTTTGGTCAAAGGATAAGCTAATGAATTTTCATTTTCACATCTTCTTTAAAGCAATTATGTTTAACTTACATTTCTTTCATTCTCCCAGTTCCTTATATAGTCCTTCACTGGCTTTGAAGTCATAGAGTTTGACACAAAGGTGATGAGATTTCCATTTCAAAATAGAAAAAGCCATGGAATTTTTAAGTGGTTTAAAGCATAAAGTTCTCAATTTTGTTACTCCAGAAAACATAAAATTACTTTTACTTGCTTCTTTGTTTTTGATGAATGCTGTGGTCTCAAAGACTAAATATTTAGCTCATCCTCAAACCCTCTTTCATATAGCAAAATAAATGTGGATATATGTATAGATAGATTTATACATATTTATAGAGATAGATTTTTATTCATTGATTTTTCAATGAATAAAGCACTGCTGCTGCTGCTAAGTCGTTTCAGTCGTGTCCGACTCTGTGTGACCCCATAGATGGCAGCCCACCAGGCTCCTCTGTCCCTGGGATTCTCCAGGCAAAAATACTGGAGTGCGTTGCCATTTCCTTCTTCCAGTAAAAGCACATCCACTCACAAACAAAACAGAGGAGGGGAGATTATTGATAACCTATAGTCTTTAAGATTCCTGCTAAAGTGGGCTGCATAAACAGGAAGAGTAAGTGACTGCCTTTATTGAGCGAACCAGAGGGTGCTGTTTAGGCTAAAAATGCCACCCCATCTAGGACTTTTTAAGGTCACTATATGAATGCAAAACTACATTTTTGGGGGAAGTAAAAAGAAGTGAAAATAATGTGAGGGAGAAAATGTTTCCAGATCATCAAGGTCAAAAATTTTTGATATCTTAAAAGTTTTTATTTTAATTTTTAATTAGAGTATAATTTCAATATTGTGATGGTTTCTGCAATACATCGACATGAATCAGCCATAGGTATATACATGTCCCCTCCCTCCTAAATCTCCCTCCTGCCTCGCTCCCCATCCTACCCCTCTAGGTTTTCTTAGAGCACCAGTTTTGGGTTCCTTGCATCATACAGCAAATTCCCACTGGCAATCTGTTTTATATATGGTAATGTATATATTTCAATGCTATTCTCTGAAATTATCTCACCCTCTCCTTTACACCTTCAATTTTAATATTTTTTTTTTAAAGAAATCAAGTCTTTCAGAGCCAGAAGATATATTTATGGTGTGAATTAAAGACTGAGATGAAAGAAATGTGATGAGCAATGAAGAATGACCTGAAACCCAGTCACCTGGTTAGGATTACTGTCCCCTATTCATTTTAATATGAATGATGAAGAGGTTTCAGGATGGGGCAGGCATGACGTAATTGGAAATACATATTTACAAAAAACTTTTTTTCTATTTGAATGAAGGGACTCCAGTTTCTCTATGGCATGTATTGACCTATTGCCATGTTTTGTATGACCAGAAACTAAGGACGCTAAGTAAGGTCTGGGGCACTTGAGAGGTTTTTTTTTTAAATAAATCCGAAGGCTTCTTACATGGTGATGTTGATGGCTGAATTAGAATTAATGGTGTCTGTTTCATATAATCCTATCACCACTCAAGTGAAGCAAGGCTGGATGATAGGAGTGACCTTACAAAATGTATCAGCTTGTGAGGGTACAACTGGGATCCAAAAAGCAGATCTCAAGTTCTAATTATTTAATAAAGTTTTATAACTGAATAGAACAAGATGCTGCATGCAAGCAAAATAGTCTTCACAGTTGGTGCTAAATATTTCTTTGTTAAGTAAATTAATGAATAAGTAAATAGCATTGTTCCTCAGCTCAGTGGGATATTTTGTAGTGTGTTAAGATCATAGTATAATTCTGTTTGTTCTTGGGACACACAGGAGACTTTCAATAAAGACCCAGCTTATATGAGATAGAGTATGCTGTTGCCCTGTCCTCTCCATTTTGAGGCTTTCATGTAGTTCATCTACAAAAATCAAGAGAAAAAAAGGTTTTCTTAAATGATTAACCTTATCACTAACATTTTATTTTCAGAGGTACATACATTTGAGCCTTTAGAGTTCTTAAGCATCTTCTTTCAAATAATAAATTCTAGGTTTCATTCAGCCTCTAATTTCAATAATGTGCTCAATCACACTTGGATAGATATTGGAAAATATTAATAACATTTATTGTTTCTGAAGAATCAGCCAAGAAAACAATATTGTCTATATTATAGCTTTGATGAGAAAGAGAAAGGATAAGGGCATATAATGTTCAGATAACTGGGCATTTAAGGCCTACATAAAAAGGCCACATTTACAAAGTGACAAGGCTTTATCATCCAATAATATATACTATATCCATATTTACATTTTTATCCATTTAAGTGGATTAATAATTGGACAATAACTCCAAGTGATTGATAATGAGTGCTGACAGTTTTGTTTTTTGGAATGATAATGGAGTCACTACTGGGTGTATCTTCAATGTCAATTATAACTGATCAATTAATGGGAAAATGACAGCATGAGACTGTGTAGTTGTCATCCTTATAAACACGAATTCTAAGGAATGCCAAAGTTGTTGTTGCTGTTCAGTCACTAAGTCATGTCCATCTCTTTGCTACTCCACGGACTGCATCATGCCAGGCTTTCCTGCCCTTCACAATCTCACAGAATTTTCTCTAACTCATGTCCATTGAGTCAGTGATGCTTTCCAACCATCTTATCCTCTGTCACCTCCTTCTTCTCTTGCCCTCAATCTTTCCCAGCATCAGGGTCTTTTCCAATGCCTAAGTAATGGTAACAAAAATATGATACACCCCCAGAGCAATACAATCAAAATGGTACAGAAAAGACAGAATAGTGAGGCCCAGTTTGCTTTTCTGTCAGCTCTAACCTGTGTGTATCTCCTTAAGCAAACAATAGCATCATAGATCACACCAGCCCATAGCCCAAGTAATTTCTGTAATGAATTGGCAGCAGAGGAACAGCGATCATTACATTTTTACTTTTACCCTTTGTATTCAGTTGCACAACTAAGGACAAGGATTCAGCTTTTTATCTGGATTTGTGTTGGGGTTTGTTATGTGAAATGTCTTCAGTATTCTCAAATAGCCTCTCCTCTGAATATAAAAACTGTCACCCTCAACAAAACACAGCAGTCCAAAGAGACCAACACTCAGTCTCTTTTTCCAGATGTTGTAAAGGAATGAGTGAGTTCCCAGAATGCCCTGGATTCATTTCGCTGTGAGATGTGAAAGAAATACAGGTTTTCTCACTCCAGTCAGAAACCTGTTAAAGCTCTGAAGCATAACACCAGATATTTCTTGCACAGTGGTTTTGTCCTATTGATTATCATTTACATGCTAGTCTTATTCCTATTTAACCAGCCAACCAGTATTCCCCATAGATCTTCAAAATGGCTAATACCTGATGGTGAATTGTACACCACTGGAAAAATGTTTATTTTGATCTACTTCAACAATTGCTGTACATCTGTAAGATAGGTGACAATTAAAACTTGATGAGGGAATATATCTTTTCTGCATCTTTAACTTCACAACCAACTGCGTCTTCTTTAGAGGCAGAGATCAGATATGATGTGTCGGTCCTGTGGTATAATTACTCTATGCCAGAGTCCCAATGGCTCAGTGGGAAAAGAATCCACCTGTAATGCAGGAAACACAGGAGATGCAGGTCCAATCCCTTGGTCAGGAAGATTCCCTGAAGAAGGACATGGCAACCCACTCTAGTATTCTTGCCTGGAAAATCCCATGGACAGAGAAGCCTGGAAAGCTACAGTCCGTGGGGTCACAAGAGTTGGACATGACTGAACAACTAAACAGCAGCAGAGGAGTCCCATTATTAGTGCCAAGAAAGACTTTGACAGTTATTGAAATATGAATAGGTTATATTACTCTTAGGCTTTTATGCAGCTACACTAAATTTAACTGTAGATTGAGAATTATTTGCAAGTATTCTTGACCTATTTAATAGCAAAACAGGTTCCAAAATCCAAATCCACAAATCAAAAAAAAATTTTTTTTATGCTATAACCACCATTAACCTAAATCTTACCATTCAGCCTTTGTTTTTAAGTACAGAAGGTGAAAGCAAAGGAGAAACTATGATTTGCATGTGTGTATATGTATTTGTGATGAATAAAACATTGAGTTAAATATTACCACATATATCTACCCTAATGTTTGACCATCACCAATTTTTTTTTTTTTTTTATTTTAGAAAAGTAAAATTAGAATGTTCAATTGCTTTTGTCCAATGTCCCAGGGTTACTAAATAGCCAGTACTCTACCTTGGATAATTCTATTACCAAAGTTCAACTGCAAAAAAAATGGAAATTCCTTTGAATTTCTTTCAGGGACATCTTAGGGTGTTCTGATTAAATAGTGAATATAAACACTGGGGTTTGTTAATCTTCTCTGTTGTTCTTATTCATCTTGCAGGCTTTTCCTGCACACACTAGTTAAGAAGAGAACGCAAGAGAATTTGGGAAAGCCAGCAATGAGAGGGGGTGCGCTTTGCCTTTGGGCCAGCACTCTGTGCAGCACTGTGGCTCTTTCCTTCTGTTTTGCTCTCATTCCCCTCTTCACAGTGGAGCTCACCTCTTCTCTTTGCTAGTGCCATCCAGGTAGCCCAGGCTTCCGGCTTGTTTTCTAGTATGTGTGATTCTGCTGCAGAACTGCGTGGTTTCACTAGTTGTCACTACTCATGGCCAGGATGTTCCAGGATTGAGTCATTACCAACACAATGCTATTCCAGCCTTCTGGTTCAAATCTTGCCAGAGTTGAACTTTTCATAATTCCTACCTTTGTTGTCATCACTGCATCTGTTTCTGCTAATGTCAACTTTACCAGTTCCCTCAGAACTACCAGATTGCTCACAGAAGTAGGAGAGTATTCTCTAACCCTTTAAACAGGATTCAAAAATACCCATCTCCTTCTCCTTTCCAGTAGAAACACTGGCATCACAAATGATATATTAAAGCTTGATCTTTCACTTTTGAGTAAACATTGCTGGATAAATTTTCAGCATTTATCTCAACATAGCAGAGACCATTCAATTGGTACCATATTCCATCCCAAAGAAACACTTTCTCCCTTTGTCTGGTGTTGGCACACCTTTCACTTCACTCTCCTAGGATGACTTTCATGCTTTCCAAGGGCACTGTTTCTGAAGACTGGAAAGTGGCGTGTGTCCCAAATTTCATTTGAGAATGACTTTAGTCTAGAGACTCACTTTATATTCCCAATACAATTCTTCAAAATGTTTTTCTTAAATATTCATCAAAAGATCATGAAAAGAGAACTCATGTTTTATCATCTGATTTCTCAACACCCCTTTAGAGAATATGTCAATAACAATTCCATCTGTGATGCTTATTCTCACCAAGTGAAATAGCTGCTGCTGCTGCTAAGTCTCTTCAATCGTGTCCGACTCTGTGTGACCCCATAGATGGCAGCCCACCAGGCTCCCCCATCCCTGGGATTCTCCAGGCAAGAACACTGGAGTGGGTTGCCATTTCCTTCTCTAATGAGTGAAAGTGAAAAGTGAAAGTGAAGTCGCTCAGTCGTGTCCGACTCTTCAGGACCCCATGGATTGCAGCCTACCAGGTTCTTCCGTCCATGGGATTTTCTAGGCAAGAGTACTGGAGCAAATGAAATAGATTCTGGGTAATTTGACTCTTGGTGTTATTAATGCATACATTTCCAGAAAACTTTGATTCAACCAGTAGCTATAATCACATCTTATGGTAATACAATGACTTAACCTAGCAGTCACAAACAATTCATTGTTGATAAGATTTGAAGTGGTCCTAGAAAAGAGGTTGTTAAAAAGTTATTTTGATTCTGCGAAAGGTCAAAGCATGGGGCTCTTCTAAGGGCAGCTATTTAGCATAAAAAAAGGTGAGATAGGGCTTAGAAGGAAATCATATGAAAGAGTCCAGCCAAAGTTAGTGAAACAATAATGAAAAAAGACATTGCAAGTAAAAGATAAATTGCACAAATAGAACCCCTAAATTCTGGATTAAAATGTGCGTGAGTTTTAATCACAGGATAACATTGCTCTGATGTAGGAATGGTATTGGTCAAGGGACAAGCAGTTGTAATTTTAATGAAGAGACAAGATAACATTTTATTTACCATTGGAAAATAAACCAAAGCAATATTCTGAGGTTACCTCAAGTTCCTGGCTTTTCTTTTTTTTAAAATATTTATCTATTTATTTATTTATTTTGGCTGTGCTGGGTCTTACTTTTGGCATATGGGGTCTAGTTCCCTGACTAGGAATTGAACCTGGACCCCCTGTATTAGGAGCATTAAGTCTTAGCCACTGGACCACTAAGGAAGTCCCCTCTGCTCATTTTGCTTCCTCTTTCCCCTAGTGTTCCTGCCACTAGTTTTCCTTTCTGAATTTTTCTTATTTTGGCTTTTCTTTTGAAAGATATCTTTTGATTTATCTTTGGTTGTGGGCTAGATCCCTAGTGTCACCCCCAAATGGGCTCATACATATATTTTTGTTTCATTTACTTAAATTTCTATCCCAAATGCCCAGCTGCACTCAGGGCCCAATGTCATTCAGACTGTAAATATTTCTTCTTTAATTAATTTATTTTTTAATTGAAGGATAATTGTTTTGCAGAATTGTGTTGGCTTCTGCCAAACATCAACATGAATCAGCCATAGGTACACATATTTAATGATTATTCGCTAGCAGTGATTCTCTTACCATGTCATAGAGAAGGTATGATCCCAGATGACATAGCTAATATGGGCTCAGCTCTGCTCCTACATCCTCCCTAGATGCAACATCATGTAACTAAGTACTGGTCTATAATATTTCTTGTTGCCCTCTGTCTTGGTGATAGTAGAGAAGCTAAATCCAGTCTCCATACCCTGAAAACAAATTAAATCTCAGGGACAGAATTTGGAGTGAAGTAGAAAAGAATAGCTTTACTGTTTTACCAGGCAGAGGGGGCCACAGAGGGATAGAGCCCTCAACACTGTCTCAACTTGGACGGAGTAGTGAGGAGTTTTATAGTAATAGTTCAAAAAGGGTGTGATCAGATTGTGGACATTCTTTTGATTGGTTGGTGGTGAAGTAAGTGGAAGTCAGCATCATCCCTTTTGGTTCCAACCAGTCTGGGTTCTGCTTGTTTGTGGGCAGGTACTGTTGTTAACTGTCAACTTCTCCCACCTGATAGGGATTTCAGTCTCTGTAAAACAAAGATATTTTTGTGTGTATACCTTCAGGGGGAACCATGACCCTTCTCTGAGACTGCATAATTGTTTCTCTTGATTATATCTCCCTTATCTCGCATCCCCTCCTTTCCCTGATTAACAACCACTTTAACCTGCCATTAGAACTTAGGGGAAGTCATGAAGGTTGAATGAAGCCTATTTCCTAATGAAAGAAATGGGGGACACAGAAGGATTTTGTGCCCAGGAGTCCCATACACAGGGTCCTGCTGATATCAGTAGGAACACAAGTGACAGCAGATGTGGCCAGTCCAGTTCCTGACCCCTGATGAGAATGCCCACCAAGTCAGCCAACTTAATTGCACTTCTGACAAACATATTTCAGCTTTGCCTGCTCTTGGCATCATACCTGACAAAAAAAAAACAAAAAAACTAGTTTGCATTCTTATCTGTTAATCCTTTGCCATATCAGTAACTTAAAGTAATGGTAT
Source organism: Cervus canadensis (assembly GCF_019320065.1). Classification (NCBI taxonomy): domain Eukaryota; kingdom Metazoa; phylum Chordata; class Mammalia; order Artiodactyla; family Cervidae; genus Cervus; species Cervus canadensis. The sequence continues at coordinate 51,751,583 of NC_057390.1, read as the reverse complement.
TCTCAAACTACTTGAGAAGGTTCAATCTTTTTAGGAGCAAGAGATAGAACAATACCTTGGATCATTATTGGGTTAAAACACAGTGTAGACCAAACAGAAAGGAATGGAAATGATTAAAGAAGGGGAAAAGTCTGAATTCAAATCCTGTGCTTTTACTTTCCTACTGGGTAATGTGATTTAGGTTTTGACAGCCTCATTTTCCCCTTACTAATACAGAAGTGCATGTGCATAGGGAAATTGTGAAGACTGCTTGAGACACTATACTGAGTGCAGGCCCAGTACAGGTCAGTCAGTTCAGTTCAGTTCAGTCACTCAGCCATGTCCAACTCTTTGTGACCCCATGAATCACAGCATGCCAGGACTCCCTATCCACCGCAAACTCTCAGAGTTTACTCAAACTCATGCCCATCGAGTCGGTGAGGCCACCCAGCCATCTCATCCTCTGTCGTCCCCATCTCCTCCTGCCCCCAATCCCTCCAAGCATCAGGGTCCTTTCCAATGAGTCAACTCTTCACATAAGGTGGCCAAAGTATTGGAGTTTCAGCTTCAGCATCAGTCCTTCCAATGAACACCCAGGACTTATCTCCTTTAGGATGGACTGGTTGGATCTCCTTGCAGTCCAAGGGACTCTCAAGAGTCTTCTCCAGCACCATAGTTCAAAAACATCAATTTTTCGGTGCTCAGCTTTCTTCACAGTCCAGCCATCTCATCCTCTGTTGTCCCCTTCTCCTCCAGAACTTGGTGACAAAGTAATGTCTCTGCTTTTTAATATGCTATCTAGGTTGGTCATTAACTTTCCTTCCAAGAGTAAGTGTCTTTTAATTTCATGGCTGCAGTCACCATATGCAGTGATTTTGGAGCCAAAAAAATAAAGTCTGACACTGTTTCCACTGTCTCCCCATCTATTTCCCATGAGGTGATGGGACCAGATGCCATGATCTTAGTTTTCTGAAGGTTGAGCTTTAAGCCAACTGTTTCACTCTCCTCTTTCACTTTCAGCAAGAGGCTTTTTAGTTCCTCTTCACTTTCTGCCATAAGGGTGGTGTCATCTGCATATCTGAGGTTATTGATATTTCTCCTGGCAATCTTGATTCCAGCTTGTGTTTCTTCCAGCCCAGGGTTTCTCATGATGTACTCTGCATATAAGTTAAATAAACAGGGTGACAATATACAGCCTTGAAGTACTCCTTTTCCTTTTAGGAACCAGTCTGTTGGTCCATGTCCAGTTCTAACTGTTGCTTCCTGACCTGCATACCAGTTTCTCAAGAGGCAGGTCAGGTGGTCTGCGATGCCCATCTCCTTAAGAGTTTTCCACAGTTTATTGTGATCCACACAGTCGAAGGCTTTGGCATAGTCAATAAAGCAGAAATAGATGTTTTTATGGCACTCTCTTGCTTTTTCGATGATCCAGCAGATATTGGCAATTTGATCTCTGGTTCCTCTGCCTTTTCTAAAACCAGCTTGAACATCTGGAAGTTCACAGTTCACATATTGCTGAAGCCTGGCTTGGAGAATTTTGAGCATTACTTAACTAGCATGTGAGATGAGTGCAATTGTGTGGTAGTTTGAGCATTCTTTGGGATTGCCTTTCTTAGGGATTGGAATGAAAACTGACCTTTTCCAGTCCTGTGGCCAGTACAGGTCAGCACTGTTTGAATCAAATCATTAGTATGACGATGATCAAGAATTACAAACATCGTATTTCAGATTGCAGCATCTCTCTAAATATTCTTCTTATTTAAATACTTCCTGGAATGTTGGTTCTTCCTTGTGGTTGGTATAGTCTGAACAGGGTTGAGGTTTTCTCTTGAGAAGTGGAATATATCCTGCCATATCAGTAAACAAGGATGTCATAGTCATCAGCGATTGTAGCCCTCCAATGTGAGCCAGCAAGCTGTAAGGGAACTCAAGAAGGAGAAGAATACCTGCTACCTAGTAGAGGTTAGACTGCAGCCACTCCCTATGGTGAGCCAAAATGAGCTCAGGATGTGAAAAGCACGGGCTCCAGATAGCTGGGATGCATATGAAAGGAATAATTTCAGTGAGCCTAGATTCTTGCATCTTCCCACACATAGAACACTAAATTCCTTAACTTGGAGTATATGGTTTTCTTTCATTAACAATAATCTTTTGATGTTCAGACTACTTGTCCTTTGTTGTAAAGCTTCTATAAAAACTGGCTGCTCCCCTTGCCTCCTCAGAGCAGTTCTCTCATAGTCATTTGAGATGCTGTCTCCCAAGCCAAAAGTCCTAAAAATCCCCACCACATACAACATAAATCTCAACTTTTAGGTTGTGAATATCTTTTAAGTCAACACTCCTGACTGGGAAGTTACCGGGCTTCAGTTCAGTTCAGTCACTCAGTCGTGTCTGACTCTTTGCGACCCCATGAATCACAGCACACCAGGCCTCCCTGTCCATCACCAACTCCTGGAGTTTACTCAAACTCATGCCCATTGAGTCGGTGATGCCATCCAGCCATCTCATCCTCTGTCATCCCCTTCTTCTCCTGCCCCCCAATCCCTCCCAGCATCAGGGTCTTTTCCAATGAGTCAACTCTTCGCATGAGGTGGCCAAAGTATTGGAGTTTCAGCTTCAGCATCAGTCCTTCCAAAGAACACCCAGGACTGATCTCCTTTAGGATGGACTGGTTACCAGGCTTAGGGTTGACTAAACTCTTGTCTACATATGAGAGAGTCATTTTATTTTCTCTTTAGTAGGATTTTGTTCAAGCTCTTCTTTCATTGTCTCTTCTTTCCACAGGATAAATAAGCATAGAAAGGTATGAATGAGTACAGCCTAGAAGTAAAGGGCCAGATAATTGCTTATGCTGTTTTTCAGGCAAATCTTTTTCTAGTGCTTTAGCAAGAGTTTATAATAACCATGAAAATTTTATACAGTTTACTAGTCTACAGTGAACTTGTACACGGTTTTCACTTTAAGCAAAGGCACAATAAAGTTATCAGAGAATTGCCTTTGTATTTTCTGTGTATGATCACTATGTGTATTTCAGCAAAAATTTAGAATTTTGGACCCTTGTCCAGATATAATTTCAACTGTCTATGATCAACACATTAAAAAAAAAAAAAAAGTTCTCACTGAGTAAAATAAAGAATAGTGGGTTAAGAACTGTGCATATTAATCATTGGAAATATGTTATAAATTTAAAATCAAAACAGACATCCATCATTGCCATAAATTATGATATTCACATTTTTTCCCTTTATTTTTTTAAGCTGAAACATTTTAATTCAGTTTAAACTGAATATGCTTTGGAAAAATTAACAGGCATTATCTAAGAAGGTCTTAAAATAAACAGAAGCATTTAAGCTTAGCATATGGTTTGAGATCCAGGAGGGAGAAAATCATTATCAGGGCACACAGAAAATGCCAATTAAATTAAGGTTACCACCTGCCTGGTTTCAGTTAGGATATTTCAAAATAAAAGTTTGTGTTCAATGTCTTGATTGACTTCATCTCTGAACCAATATTTTTTTTAATTTTTTTTGAATTTGAAACCTTAATTTTCAGTCATTCAGCTACTCTTCATTCCCATTGTTATGCCTAATTTCAAAGAGTCTCATAATTTCTCTTTAGGATTGTTATAGCAGGATTCTAACAGGACATCCAGACCATAGTTTTGTCCTCTTCTCATCTATCTACATTTCTTACAGAATAATCTTTCCAAATTGCATACATAATCATTACTTTTCTGTTTAATTTGATGAACCAAATTTTTCTTCATAAAAAATCCTAAACCTTTTGAAATATTGTTAATCTAAGGTCTCCATTGATCTTCTTTATGTCCTGACCCTGTAACCCAGACACTCCAGATCATCTGTAATTCATCACAGCTTGCAGGCAATTTCTTTTGCTATATTCTCTGAACCAAATGTGAATGGCTGTCTTTGTTTCTTCACAAACTGAAAGTGAAAGTGAAGTCGCTCAGTCATGTCCCACTCTTCGCACGACCCCATGGACTGCAGCCTACCAGGCTCTTCCATCCATGGAATTTTCCAGGCAAGCCTCTACTAATTCTTTAGACCACTAAACAGTATAGGGCAATGATACTGTCGACTGAGTTCACTTTTATATTCCCAGCAGTAATTATTGTGATAGATACACAATAGATATTTTCTGAATAAATGACAAGTTACCTAGTTTAAACACTTGTGTCTTAAACTCAGTATTTTAGTGAGAGGTAACAATTTATATATTTACTACCTAATAATTTATTAATCACTAATTAATTATAATTGATTATATTTTTTATTCAATTTGCATGTCACCACTCTTGATTGTGAAATACGAAGATGAACTACATTTTTTCTGCACCTCATTATCTAGCATGCAGTTGGTTCTTGGTCCAAATATTCTTGTTCTTTGTTTCATCCTTCATGTTCTATTAAAGTTCAGGGGAGAAAAAAAAAAAAAAATTAAGGGAGTTGCGGCCATACTGTGCAAAGTAGATTTGGTAGACAGAAAGAACTGAAAAAAATGGTTTAGAAATGAAATGCTAGAGCAGCATGGGACAGAAGCTGAAGTCAGCTTGTGAGTTGAAACAACTCTGATCAGGAGCAAAGGAATCAGGGAATGGAGAGGTACTTGCATAAACTTATTTATCTATCAATCTGTGAAAAATGGCAGACACTATTCCAGGTGCTAGGAAAAAGCCATGATAAATAGATAAAAATCTCTGTACTGTTGGATCTGACATTAACATGCCTCTCCTAATCCCTTAGGCCTCCAGGCTACAAGAGGACAGTGACAGTGTGGAGGAGATAGGTGATAACAAAATAAATAACTGAATAATATTAAGTGCCAAAAAATATAGATGGTGAAGGCTGACACTGAGAAAGGAAAAAAGAGAAATAAAACAAGGCAAGAGGGAAATTTATTTTCATGGCAATTTTTATAGAAGTATAGTTAATTTAGAATATTAGTATCAAGTGTCCAACATCATAGTTGGACATAGTATCAAGTGTCCAATAGACTGTACACCTTTTAAATTTATTAAAAAATAAAGGTTATATTCCCTGTGCTGTACAATGCATCCTTGTTTATTTGTTTTATACATTGCAGCTTGTATTTCTTAATACTATACCCTGATCTTGCCCCCACCTTTCCTCTACCTACTGGTAACCAGTGAATCTGTTTCTATTTTGTTATATATATTCATTTGTTTTCATTTTTAGATTCCACATATAAGTGATAACAGAATATTTGCCTTTCTTTGGCTCACTTATTTCATTAAACATAATGCCTTCTAGGTCCATCCATATTGTGGCAAATGGCAGAATTTCATAGTTTTCTATGGCTAATAACATTCTTCCTTTGTATGTATGTGTATATATATACACATACCATGTCTTCTTTATCTGTTGCTAGCACTTAGATTGCTTCCATATCTTGGCTCTTCTAAATAATATTACTGTGAACATTGGGGTGCAGATATCTTTTTGAGTTGGTGGTTTTATTTTCTTCAGATATATATCCAGGAATGGAATTGGTAAACCAAATGGTAAGTCTATTTTTAGTTTCTTTAAGGAACTTTATAGTTTTAAGTAGGAGCTGCACCAATTTACCTTCCCAATTATGTGTACAAGGCTTACTTTTTCTATGCATCCTGTCCAACGTTTGTTTATGTTCTTTTTGATGATAAGCATTTTGGCAGATGTAAGTTGATAGCTCATTGTGGTTTTGATTTGCATATCTTTGATGTTGAGCCATGTTGAGCCTCTGTGTGTGTGTGTGTGTGTGTGTGTGTGTGTGTATTTTAAGTGGTCAGGGGATTTCTTTCTGAGAATGTGACTGTTGGCAAAAGAACTGAAGGAGATGCATGCTATTCACAGCAGTGCTAGTCTAAACTTCAGTAAAAATTTGACTCCAAAACTCCAGTGAAATAATGCAACTAGAGACTATTTCTTGTTTTTGTTGTATATTCAGTGAGAGTGGGTAACATGCTCTGCTCCACACAGTCTTTGAGGCAACAAGGTTGATGGCAGCTCTAACTAGTATGGGCTGCACAGGGGCACACAACCTTGGATGTCTCTGTGTTGTGGGTCTTATATCAACCTGTCAGTACTTTAGCTCTACCTTGGTGGTTCAGTGGTGAAGAATCCACCTGCCAAGCAGGAGAAAGTGAAAGTGAAGTTGCTCAGTCATGTCCGACTCTTTGCAACCCCATGGACTCTAGCCTACCTGGCCCCTCCGTTCATGGGATTTTCCAGGCAAGGGTACTGGAGTGGGTTGCCATTCATGGGTTCAATTCCTAGGTCAGGAAGATCCCCTGGAGAAGGAAATGGCAACTCACTCCAGTATTCTTGCTCCAGAAATCAATCCCATGGAGACAAATCTGCCAGGATACAGTTCATGGGGTCATAAAGAGTCAGACATGACTGAGTGGCTAAACTACAACTTTAGCTTCAAGGTCATGCAAATGTATTCTCACAGACTACTGGGCAGAACCAATCATATGGCTCAATCTTGCATTGAAGGGGGCTAATAAGGTAAACTTGATATGCTCAATTTCTCTTATCGTTGTAACAAATCAACACAAACTCTGTGGCTTAAAGCAGAAAAAGTTCATTTTCTTTCACTTTTGAAGTCAGAAACTCAAAAATGGATGTTGGTAGCTGTGTTCCTTCTGGAGGCTCTTGGGGAGTTCATTAACTTTACTAACTTCTAGCATCACTCCTTGCTCTTCTGTTTATGGCTCCAAATCACATAGCATTTTCTCCCTTAGTTTTCATAATCGCATTGCCTTCTCTCCAAATCTGACCCTCTTGCCTCTCTCTTAAAGTACCCTTACAATTATATTGGGCCCTCCTGGGTAACCCAGAATACTCCCCATTGCAAATAGTTAACCTAATCATCCCACAAAGTCAAGGTTCCTTTGTCATGTTAGGTAACACACACAGTTTCTAGGAATTAAAATATTGGTACTTTGGGTAGGGGCATTATTCTGTTTTCCACACTTGATATGCCTAAGGTAAAATAATCTCTGCAACTACATTTGAGCCACATGGAGATATGAATCAAAAACATTGCAAATATTCACTTCCAATCTATATATGTCTTTTCATTTCACTTATTGTTTGCTTGCCATGCAAAAGCTTTTACGCAGGTCCCATTTATTTATTTTTATTTCCAATATTGTGGGAGACAAATTGAAAAAGATATTTCTGTAATTTATATCAGAGATTGTTCTGCCTATGTTTTCCTCTATGAGTTTCATAGTATCCAGTCTCATATTTAGGCTTTTAATCCATTTTGAGATTATTTTCATATATGGAGTTAAAGAATGAACTAATTAAAAAAAATTTTTTTTGCATGTAACTGTTTAGTTTTCCCGGCAACATTTGTTGAAGAGAAATGTCTTCACTCTGTAGTGAACGATGTGTAGTCTTGCCTCCTTTGTCATAAATTAATTGACCATAGATTCATGGGCTTATTTCTGGGTTTTCTATCCTGTTCCATTGATCTATATTTCTATTTTTGTGTCAGTACTATGCTTTTTTGATGATTGTAGCTTTGTAATATAGTCTGAAGTCAGGGAGCCTGATTCCTCTACTTTGTTTTACTTTCTCAAGATTTTTTTGGCTATTTGTTTGTTTGTTTGTTTTTTTCTCCATACAAATTTGAGATTTTTGTCATTGTTGTTGTTCTGTGAAAAATGCCACTCATAGTTTGAGAGGGATTTCACTGAATCTGTAGATTGCCTTGGGAAGTATAGTCATTCTGATAGTATTGATTCTTCCAATGCAGGAACATGGTATATCTTTCCATCTGTTTATGTTTTCTTTGATTTCTTTCACCAGTATCTTATAGTTTCAGAGATAAGAGAGTATTGTACTCTTTTGTCTCCTGAGGTAAATTTATTCCTAGGTATTTTATTTTTTGATGCAATGATAAATGGAATTGTTTCTTGAATTTCCCTTTCTGATCTTCTGTTGCTAGTGTATAGAAATGATGTTACTGATAAGGGACTAGTCTCCAAAATTTTCAGCTAGCTCCTGACACTTAACAGTATTAAAATAAACAACACTCTCAAAAAATGAGCAGAAGACCTAAATAGAAATTTCTCCAAAGAAGACATATAGATGGCCAAGAGGCACATAAAAAGCTGTTCATCATCACTGATTATTAAAGAAATGCAAATCAAAACTATGAGACATCACCTCACAGCAATCAGAATGACTTTCATCAAAAAAATCACAAACAAAAAATGCTGGAGAAGATGTGTAGGGAAAAGAACCTTCCTACACTGTTGGTGGGAATGTAAATTGGTATGGCCACTATGGAGAACTCTATGGAAGTTCCCTAAAAAAATAAAAATAGAACTTATTAAATGATGTGCATTCCTACCCCTGGGCATATACTCAGAGGGAAAAAAATGATCTGAAAGGATATGTATACTTCAATATTCATTGCAGCACTTTTTACAATACCCAAGGCTTGAAAGCAACCTAAATGTGCATCAAAATAGGAATGGATAAAGATGTGGTATATTTATACAATGGAATACTTCTCAGCCATTGAAAGAATGAAATAATGTCATTTGCATCAATACTGATGGACCTAGAAAATGTCATAGTGAGTGAAGTAAATCAGACAGAAGAGACTATCCTATGACATCCTATGACATGTGGAATCTAAAAATAAATGATACAGATGAACTTACAAAACAGAAAGAGACTCACAGACTTAGAGAACAGACTTATGAATGCTGGTGGGAGGGATGGTGGGAAGGGATAATTAGGGAGTTTGGGATGGGCATATACACTCTGTTATATTTAAAATGGATAACAAACAAGGACATACTGTAGAGTGCATGAAACTCTATTCAATGTTATGTGGCAGGGTGGATGGGAGGGGAGTTTGGAGAAGAATGGATGCATGTATATATATGGCTGAATCCCTTTGCTGCTCACCTGAAACAATCACAACATGGCTAATGGCTATACCCCAATACAAAATAAACTGCTTTGAAAAAAATAAAATAAACATAAAGCTGTTTTTTAAAAAGTTAATTAGAAAAACATCACAGATAAAAAATAAACAAACAAATCCAGTAATTTTCTATGTTTAGAATATAGTCAGGGCTTAGCAGGAAAGCCAGTGTGGATGGAATGAGCAAAGAGAAGTGACAGGAGACAAGGTCAGAAAGATAAAGGAGGGGTGGGTGGGAGGAGTTTATGAAGGGCCTTTCTTGTGGCCCACAAGGAGGATTTGAGCCTTTACCCTAAGTAAGTTGGGAAGCACATTTGAAGGTATTGACCAAATGAATAACATCATTTGAGACTAGACTATAAAGTTGAAATGAAAAACTGGAAGGAGCACACCATAGTGAATCGAAGACAGAAGAATATCAGAAATGATAAGAGGAGCAGAGCATAGCTAACCATGTCCCTTATCTAATTCATCCTACCCTGCTAAGTAAGCATGTGTGTGTGTTCTCAGTCACTTCAGTTGTGTCCAACTCTTTGAGACACTGTGGAGTGTAGTCTGCCTGGCTCTTCTGTCCATGGGATTCTCCAAACAAGAATACTGAAGTGGATTGCCATGCCCTCCTCCAAGGGATCTTCCTGACCCAGGGATCGAACCCACATCTTCCACATCTCCTGCACTGTAAGCAAAGTCTTTACCACTGAGCCACTGGCAAAGTCCATATGCAGGCTAAATTTTATTAAAATTTAGATTTCTTTCTTAGGAGCCCAGTAGGTTCTGGGAGCAAAGTAATTATGTAAGAAAGAATTGAGATGATTTGTCTACTAAGCTATGCATTCACATTATTGGGTCACACTTGTTTCCCATCTTGTCATAATAATTATATATACACAATGATTTATATTAGAATAAGTTCTTTTTTTTTGTTATTCTATGTATATATTTAATGTAGAATGTAGGTGAAGGAGGGTTAAATCAACACTATCATAAGGAGGATTTTGTGTGTATGATATTATTATGTACTAGAATTTAATTTAACAGAGACTAAAAGCAGGTTTTTTTCTCCTATTACTTAATATTTGATCAACAGAGAAAGTGAGTTAGAGGGAAATAAATAACTTCCCTAAAAAAGGCCAGCTTCTAGGGATGATTATATTATTAAGCACACAATAGTTGTGAATTACTGTGCTGAACAGGAAATGTGTGAGGAATAGTCTTAACATCAAACTTTATAGATGAAGAAACTCAGGTCAGAGAGGTTATAGAATATTCTCAATCTTTACATATCACTGCAAATAAATTGCACAGCCAGGGTTAAAAACAGTCTGACTCTTTTTACTTTGAGAACAGACTGTGGTTGCCAAGGGGGAGGCGGGTTATGGAAGGTTGGACTGGGGGGTTGGGAAGAGCAGATGCAAGCTATTACATATAGAATGGATAAATAACAATGTCCTACTATACAGCAAGGACAACTATGTTCACTATCCTGTGATAAATCATAATGAAAATATGAAAAAGAATACACACACACACACATGCACATAACTGAATCACTCTGCTGTATGATAGAAATTAACACAGCATTGTAAATTAACTATATTTCAGTAAAAATAAATTGTAAAAAACTTTAGTCTGACTCTAAAGTGAAGTGAGTGAAGTTGCTCAGTCTTGTCTGACTTGTTGCAACCCCATGGACTGTAACCTGCCAGGCTCCTCCGTCCATGGGCTTTTCCAGGCAAGGATACTGCCATTTCCTTCTCCAGGGGATCTTCCCAACTCAGGGATTGAACCCAGGTCTCCCACACTGCAGGCAGACTCTAAAGCCCATCTTCTAATCAGTACACTGAATGCTTCCATTAGCTAAGGTCTGTTCCCAGTCCGACTAGATGTGTACAACTATTTTCAAAATAATCAACAAATTAGCAAATTAATTTCCAATTAATCAAATTAATTATCTAATTAGTTAATTATTAATTCTGCAGTCATGAAATATGATCCTCATTTGATAACTCTAAGTTTGTGAGAAAGGATTCAACTAATATAGATCACTACAATCTCTGATATAGATACCTAAGATTATAAAGCAAATCATATTTTATGAAGCCATCTGATAAGCTGTAATGAAAAGGTAAAAGTGCTTTAGAATTAAAACTTATTGAAACTTTTAATCTATAATTTTTGCTTAAGTCATTTTTGAAAATATTTTTCTACCTAGGCTCTTCAACCTGTGGGGGTAGCAAGCACCTTAGTTTTGCTTTTCACTGTTTAAGATATTCAATTTATTTGAACTAATTTAAAGATAATTCAAGCATTTTGGGATTTTTGTGGTCAAATTTATGCTATAGCTCCATCTCTCTCTTGATTTTATTGGATTAATCATATCCCACAGGCCTTCTTGCTTTTAGAATTTGGATGTCTATGTTTATTTAATCAAGTATAGATATTTATTATGTGTGTGTATGTATATAGTATTATATATTGTTTATATAGTACATATAAATGGATATATACATATATATGTACACAATATAATTAAGGTGGAATATATACATATCGAGCCTTTTAATACTATATGGTAGTTATCATAACCTGTTTAAAATGCTTAGAACCCATATTCACATACATGTGCATAGACGAACAGCCATTGACATTACTATTAAATATGTGAGTGAAATGCATATCTATAGATATGATCGTTTTTGTGATACAGTGGATTTTGTATCTAAGAAGTGCCCTAACTGAGAAAAAGTGGCCCTTATTGAGAAAATAATTCAATCAGAAACAAAGAACAAGGATATAAGAATTAGCAAAGGAGGCAAAAACCCTTCATTTTTTCTGTGTGTGCATGTGTGTGTATGTATGTGTGCACCTGTGTGTTACTTCACACCATTTTATTCAGTGTCTAAAATAAGATTTAGGAAATATTTTTTTGATTTCTAAAATGAAATGAGAAGTCTAATGAGTAAAAGGAAGAATGCATTTTTAAACTCGAAAAATGTTTAGGTAATTTTTATAAAAGTACTTTTAAACTTGTAATTTCTTTTAGGGTATAATTATAGCAACTGCTTTTTATTATGCAAAATTCCTCATCACCATTTTCACATAGAGAAACACATTCTAAACTACTTCTTATTTTCACTTTTGCTTTTGAGAAATGCTGTTCTTTGATCTCAACTGTTTCAGCTTCTGTACCCCTTCTCGTACTAGAAACAATTAAATCACAGATATATCCCTTCTCTGAATCCCTTCCTATCATTTACAGAATTTAAAGAAACAGTTGTATCCCATAGTGAGGTCAGTAGTCAGTTGCTTATTTGAGTCTTTCTTGTTTTGTAAATGTTTTAGAAATCTTCTGAGCAAAAACGAAGATTACCTCAAGGATATATAACCATATATCTTTCATCTTATGACCATTCTGTCTTCCAGTCATGGGCATCATAATACCAAAAAGATACAGAACCACTGACTATAGAACAATGGAAAGAAGAGGAAGTTACAAATTGAAGCAACTTTTTGTGAAACTATGTACAGTAATCTGAATGTTGTGTCCCTCCAAAATTCATATGTTGAGATTCTGATCCCCACCAGGATTTCCCTGGTGGCTCAGATTGTTAAAAAAAAAAAAATCTGCCTGAAATACAGGAGACCCAGTTTCAATCCCAGGGTTGGGAAGATCCCCTGGAGAAGGGACTGGCTACCCACTCAAGTATTCTTGCCTGGAGAATTCCATGAACAAAGGAGCCAGGCAGGCTACATTCCATGGGGTCGCAAAGAGTGGACATGACTGAGCAACTAACACTAAAATTCATATGTTAAGATCCTGAGTCGCAAAGGTGATAGTCTTAGTAGGAGGGCATTTGAGAGGTGATTAAGTCTAGAGGATGGAGCCTCATGAATGGGATTCTTGCTTTTATAAAAGAGACCCCAGAGACCTCCCTAGCCGCTTTCACCATGTGAGGATACAAGGAAAAGTCTGTGATCCAAAAGAAGATCCTTACCTGACTAGCTGACACCTTGATCTCAGACTTCCATTACTCAGAACTATAAGCAGTACATTTCTATTGTTTATAAACTAGCCAGTCTGGTATTTTGTTATAGCTGCCTGAATGAACAAAGATGCTAGGAGAAACATGGTTTCTATTGGATTTAAATTAGTATATTTTTCTTACTTGAACAGCAGAAGCTTTGAATAGTTATGTTTCCTTTCAACAATCTAATATTAAGGAGAAGCAAAGAACTGTCCAAATATGAAAGAAATTAGAGATGGCAAATATACTCAAATCACCTGTCAGTGTCTTGCAAATGACAACTATGACTGGACACTGGAATAAAAGGAAATTTGGCAGGTCCAGAGAGTAAGGGGTCAGTTGCCCTTGGTTTGTGGCTGAGAGACAGAGAAGCATAAGTTGAGAAATATAAATAAATTCCATGCTCTGAATTAACTATGCAAAGCTCAGGGCTGAAGATGAATAAATGCCATGATGAAAAGCAAAAGAAAATTGTTATGTCTAAGCTAGAGCCTTCTTTTGCAAAGACATTAGAGAGAATTAAAAATAATCAGGAAGAGAAAATGGGAGAAAATTACTGGTGTATTCATAACTTGTAAAAGAAACGTTTCTGTGAGAGTGTAGAGGACTTACCAAATGTACAGTTGTGTGTGTGTGTGTGTGTGTGTGTGTGTGTGTGTGCGTGTGTGCTAAGTTGCTTTCATTGTGTCCAACTCTGTGCAACCCTATGGACTATAGCCTGTGAGGCTCCTAGTCCATGGGATTCTCCAGGCAAGATACTGGTGGGTTGCCATGCCGTCCTCCAGGGGATCTTCCTGACCCAGGGATTAAACCCAAGATGCTTAAGTCTCCTGCATTGACAGGTGGATTCTTTACCACTAGCACCACCTGGGAACCCTCTAATTGTATGGCAGGTTGAATGATTTGGTAATCCTAGAAAGTTATATATATATGAAAGAAAGATATACTCATTTGAATACAGCATTCCAAAGAAAGGCAAGGATAGATAAGAATGCCTTCTTCAGTGATCAAAGAAATAGAGGAAAACAATAGAATGGGAAAGACTAGAGATGCCTTCAAGAAAATTAGAGATATCAAGGGGATATTTCATGCAAAGATAGGCTCAATAAAGGACATAAATGGTATGAACCTAACAGAAACAGAAGATATTAAGAAGAGGTGGCAAGAATATACAGAACTATATAAAAAAGATCTTCATGACCCAGATAACCACAATGGTGTGATCACTCACCGAGAACCAGGTATCCTGGAATGTGAAGTAAAGTGGGCCTTAAGAAGCATCACTACAAACAAAGCTAGTGGAGGTGATGGAATTCCAGTTGAGCTATTTAAAATCTGAAAAGATGATGCTGAGAAAGTGTTGCACTCAATATACCAGCAAATTTGGAAAACCTGGCAGTGGTCTCAGGACTAGAAAAGGTCTGTTTTCATTCCAACTCCAAAGAAAGGCAATGCCAAAGAATGTGCAAACTACAGCACAGTTGCACTCATCTCACACGCTAGCAAAGTAATGCTCAAAATTCTCCAAGTCAGACTTCAACAGTACATGAACCGTGAACTTCCAGATGTTCAAGCTGGTTTTAGAAAAGGCAGAGGAACCAGAGATCAAATTGCCAACATCCGCTGGATTATCAAAAAAGCAAGAGAGTTCCAGAAAAACATCTACTTCTCCTTTATTGACTACTCCAAAACCATTGACTGTGTGGATCACAAAAAAACTGTAGAAAATTCTGAAAGAGATGGGAATACCTGACCACCTGCTCTCCCTCCTGAGAAATTTCTATGCAGGTCAAGAAGCAACAGTTAGAATTGGACACAGAATGACAGACTGGTTCCAAATCACAAAAGGAGTATGTCAAGGCTATATATTGTTACCCTGCTTATTTAACTTATATACAAAGTACAGCATGAGAAATGCTGGACTGGATGAAGCGCAAGCTGGAATCAAAATTACTGGGAGAAACATTAATCACCTCAGATATGCAGATGACACCACACTTATGGCAGAAAGCAAAGAAGAACTAAAGAGCCTCTTGATGAAAGTGAAAGAGGAGAGTGAACAAGTTGGCTTAAAACTCAACATTCAGAAAACTAAGATCATGACATCTGGTTCCATCACTTCATGGCAAATAGATGTGGACACAGTTGAAATGGTGGCAAACTTTATTTTGGGGGTCTCCAAAATCACTGCAGATGGTGACTGAAGCCATAAAATTAAAAGATGCTTACTGCTTGGAAGAAAATCTATGACCAACCTAGAAAGCATATTAAAAAGCAGAGACATTACTTTTTCAACAAAGCTCTGTCTAGTCAAAGCTATGGTTTTTCCTGTAGTCATGTGTGGATGTGAGAGTTGGACTATAAAGAAAGCTGAGTGCCAAAGAATTGATGCTTTTGAACTGTGGTGTTGGAGAAGACTCTTCAGAGTCCCTTGGACTGCAAGGAGATCCAACCAGTCCATCCTAAAGGAGATCAGTCCTGGGTGTTCATTGGAAGGACTGATACTGAAGCTGAAACTCCAATACTTTGGCCACCTGATGCGAAGAGCTGACTCATTTGAAAAGACCCTGATGTTGGGAAAAATTGAGGGCAGGAAGAGAAGGGGACGACAGAGGATGAAATGGTTGGATGGCATCACTGACTCAGTGGACATGAGTTTGAGTAAGCTCTAAGAGTTGGTGATGTACAGGGAGGCCTGGCATGCTGCAGTCCATGGAGTCCCAAAGAGTCAGACACAACTGAGCAACTGGACTGGACTGATCACATGTGATGTATTACTCACTTTGGAGTATACCTGAAACTAACAGACCGTTATAAATCAGCTATACTTCAATTAAAAAGAGATTGCTTTGCATATTAAAAAATACAATAAACTGTGTAACTTAGCTTGTTGGACTTTGTGATTTCTACAAATTTTAGAATTATTTGTTCTAGTTCTGATAAAAATACCATTTAAAATTTTGAATGGGATTACACTGAATCTTTAAATTGCTTTGGGTAATATCAACATATTAACAATATTATTGTTTTCCAATCCATGAGCACAGTATATCTCTCATTCACTTGTGTCTTATTTAAGTTCTTTCACCAATGTAATAATTTTCAATGTAAAGGTCTTTCACATCCTTGGTTAAATTTATTGTTAAGTATTTTATTCTTCTGTGATTTTTATACATGGGATTATTTAATTTCCCTTTCTGATTAGTTCTTTTTTATTTTATGGAAACAGAACAATGTGGCCATTTCTCGACATATACAAATGTTGACTAACTATGCTATACACCTAAAACTATTATAATATTGTTTGTCAATTACAGCTCAACAAATAACTGTAACTTACTTCAAAATTAAAACATAATCATGAACCTGCAGAATATGAATGTGAATAATTTTCCCTTATGGGGAAAATTAACAGTATTGAGAAGGGATGGCAAAAAAAGACAAGCTATTTCACAACCAAGAACAGGATGATTATATTTGATAAATGTCAGTTCTTCCTAAATTCTCTATGAATTCAGTGTTATTGCAACCACAGGAAACTGAAAAAGTAACTAGTTCTAAATAATAAATGAAAAAGCAAAATATTAATAAAAATGTGATTTTAAATAAAAACAAGGTGTGTCCCACTTTGCATGTGTGCTTGCTAAGTGTGTGCTTGCTAAGTCACTTGCATGTGTGCTTGCTAAGTCACTTCAATCATGTTTAACCTCATGAACCCTAATCCATCTGGCTCCTCTGTCCATGGAATTATCCACTCAAGACTATTATATATATTATAGATAACCAACAAGGACATACTGTATATATCAGAGAACTATATTTAATATTTTGTAATAATGTATAAAAAATAATCTGAAAATATATATATATAGATACATGTGTGTGTGTGTGCGCGGTGTTGTGTTTAGTCACTCAGTTGTGTCCAACTCTTTGTGACCACATGGACTGTAGCCTGCCAGGCTCCTTTGTCCATGGTAATTCTCCAGACAAGATTACTAGAGTGGATTGCCATGCCCTTCCCCAGAGGATCTTCCCAATCTGGGGATCGAACACACCTCTCTTATCTCTTATGTCTCTGCATTGGCAGGCAGGTTCTTTACTGATATGGCCACTTGGGAAGCCCCATGTCCCACTTTACTAGAAGTCAAAATTTATATTGTAAATAATAGAAATTAAAATAATATAGTAATGGAAAATGATAGGCCAGAGTTAGTATAATGAAATCAAGTCCAGACACATTATTTTGAATGCCTGAAAACAATGTGGAAATGAACTAGCAAATGAGTTAAAGATGTTCAAAGTAACAGTGCTAGCACAATAGTTTCCCATATGAAAATAAATTAAGTCATATTCACCATATAATGAAAAAATCCAAGTGAATTAAATAATATATAGAAAAACAAACTTTAAATAGAAAAGTACATGCCAATTTATTTGAGATGAAGATGGATTTCTCAAAAAAGATGCAAAAACACTTAATATAAAGTAAAACTGATTGAATTTAGCAGTGAAAAAGGATCACCAATGAAATGATAAATAAAAACAAAAAGACAAATCAGAATGGAGAGAAAATATTTATCACAGAGATGAGAAAGATACCAATACAGAAAATACTGTCTACAGATAAAAAGAAATACACAACCCAATAGAAAATAAATAATTCATAGAAGAAATATCAGTTCAGTTCAGTTCAGTCGCTCAGTCGTGTCTGACTCTTTGCGACCCCATGAATCGCAGCACGCCACGCCTCCCTGTCCATCACCAACTCCCAGAGTTTACTCAAACTCATGCCCATTGAGTCGGTGATGCCATCCAGCCATCTCATCCTCTGTCTTCCCCTTCTCCTCCTGTCCCCAATCCCTCCCAGCATCAGGGTCTTTTCCATGAGTCAACTCTTCGAATCAGGTGGCCATAGTATTGGTGTTTCAGCTTCAGCATCAGTCCTTCCAATGAACACCCGGGACTGATCTCCTTTAGGATGGACTGGTTGGATCTCCTTGCAGTCCAAGGGACTCTTGCAGTCCAACACCACAGTTCAAAAGCATCAAGTTTTCAGCGCTCAGCTTTCTTCACAGTCCAACTCTCACATCCATACATGACCACTGGAAAAACCATAACCTTGACCAGATGGACCTTTGTTGGCAAAGTAATGTCTCTGCTTTTTAATATGCTATCTAGGTTGGTCATAACTTTCCTTCCAAGGAGTAAGTGTCTTTTAATTTCATGGCTGCAGTCACCATATGCAGTGATTTTGGAGCCCAAAAAAATAAAGTCTGACACTGTTTCCACTGTCTCCCCATCTATTTCCCATGAGGTGATGGGACCAGATGCCATGATCTTAGTTTTCTGAATGTTGAGCTTTAAGCCAACTTGTTCACTCTCCTCTTTCACTTTCAGCAAGAGGCTTTTTAGTTCCTCTTCACTTTCTGCCATAAGGGTGGTGTATTCTGCATATCTGAGGTTATTGATATTTCTGCTGACAATCTTGATTCCAGCTTGTGCTTCTTCCAGCCCAGGGTTTCTCATGATGTACTCTGCATATAAGTTAAATAAACAGGGTGACAATATACAGCCTTGACGTACTCCTTTTCCTTTTAGGAACCAGTCTGTTGGTCCATGTCCAGTTCTAACTGTTGCTCCCTGACCTGCATACAGGTTTCTCAAGAGGCAGATCAGGTGGTCTGGTATTCCCATCTCCTTCAGAATTTTCCACAGTTTATTGTGATCCACACAGTCGAAGGCTTTGGCATAGTCAATAAAGCAGAAATAGATGTTTTGCTGGAACTCTCTTGCTTTTTTGATGATCCAGCAGATATTGGCAATTTGATCTCTAGTTCCTCTGCCTTTTCTAAAACCAGCTTGAACATCTGGAAGTTCTTGGTTCACATATTGCTGAAGCCTAGCTTGGAGAATTTTGAGCATTACTTTACTAGTGTGTGAGATGAGTGCAATTGTGTGGTAGTTTGAGCATTCTTTGGGATTGCCTTTCTTAGGGATTGGAATGAAAACGGACCTTTTCCAGTCCTGTGGCCACTGCTGAGTTTTCCAAATTTGCTGGCATATTGAGTGCAGCACTTTCACAGTATCATCTTTCAGGATTTGAAATAGCTCAACTGGAATTCCATCACCTCCACTAGCTTTGCTTGTAGTGATGCTTTCTAAGGCCCACTTGGCTTCACATTCCAGGATGTCTGGCTCTAGGTGAGTGATTACACCATTGTGATTATCTGGGTCATGAAGATCTTTTTTGTACAGTTCTTCTGTGTATTCTTGCCACCTTTTCTTAATATCTTCTGCTTCTGTTAGGTCCATACCATTTCTGTCCTTTATTGATCCCATTTTTGCATGAAATGTTCCCTTGGTATCTCTAATTTTCTTGAAGAGATCTCTAGTCTTTCCCATTCTGTTGTTTTCCTCTACTTCCTTGCATTGATCTCTGAGGAAGGCTTTCTTATCTCTCCTGGCTATTCTTTGGAAATCTGCATTCAAATGGGAATATCTTCTTTTTTTTCTCCTTAGAAGAAATATAATAAACCAATAAACACTTGTCAAGATTCAGAACTTCAGTAGTAATCATGGAAATGTAAAATAATCCAATTATTCAGGGGAATAAAATTACTATTGCACAAAATTTAATCTCCTTCTCATTAGAATTACATGTTTTTGTTTTTGTTTTTGTTTTTTAAATGTCAATTGCAAGTAAAGGGGAAAATTTAAAGCACCATGTACCCTCAGATGCTGATGAAGTGTAAATTGTATGACATTTTCCAGGGAACGAACTGGTAACATTTACCAGTATTGAGGATGTATATACTCTATGGCCAGCAATTCTGTTTCAAATTGTAAAACTTAACAAAATCCTCCTACATGCATGTCTGGAGATACAGAACTTCATATGCATGTTGTTGTTGTTGTTGTTGTTTTTCTTTTTTCCCAAAGATCTTGAATCTTTATTATTTCTTTGGAATTTTATTAGAGTAGAGCTGATTTACAATTTGTGTCACTTTCTATTGCACAGCAAAGTGAATCAGTTATATATATGCATATATCCACTCTTTTACATTTTATTTATTTATTTTTTTGCATATAGGCCATTACAGAGTATTGAAGAGAGTTCCCAGTGCTTTACAGTAGGTCTTTATGTGTTATCTATTTTATATTCATGGGCTTCCCTTGTGGTTCAGCTCGTAAAGAATCCACCTGCAATGCAGGAGACCTGGGTTCGATCCCTAGATTGGGAAGGTCCCCTGGAGAAGGGAGAGGTTACCCACTCCAGTATTTTGGCCTGGAGAAGTCCATGGATTCAGTCCATGGACTCACAAAGAGTTGGACACAACTGAGCGATTTTCACTTTCACTTTATATTCATAGTAGTGTGTATATGTCAATTGCCATTTCCTGGTTTATACTTCCCTTTTTCCCCTTGTAATCATAAGTTTGTTTTCTATATCTGTGACTCTATTTCTGTTTTGTAAATAAGTCCATGTGTACTGTTTTTTTAATATTCCACATATAAACTATATGATATATTTGTCTTTCTCTGACTTACTTCACTCAGTATGTCAAGTCTCTAGGTCCATTCATGTTGCCACAAATGGCATTATTTTCTTCTTTTTATGGCTGAATAATATTCCATTGAATATATGTACCACATCTTTACCCATTTCTCTGTCAATGGACATATAGGTTGTTTCAATGACTTGGCTATTGTGAATAGCACTGCTATGAATGCAGGGGTGTGTGTGTCTGTTTGAATTACGGTTTTCTCAGGATATAAGTCCAGGGATGACATCATTTGTTTGTATGATAGCTCTACCTTTAGCTTTTTAAGAAAACTCCAAACTGTTCTCCTTAGTGGCTGTGCTAATTTATGTTCCCACCAGCAGTATAGTTGAGAACTCTTTTATTCATACCCTCTCAAACGTTTATGGTTTGTGGATTTTTTGATGATTCCCATTCTGACTAGTGTGAGGTGATATTCCATGGTAGTTTTGATCTGCATTTCTCTAATAATTAGTGATATTAAGCATCTTTCAGTATGTTGTTTTTGAAAGAATAACAAAAGAAAACCTAGTCTTCTCATAAGGATATTGTTGCTTATCCCTATAATGGAATCCTCTAGTAAGGTTTTATTTTTTGTAGTGTTCTCTCTCTTAATCTGATAGGTTTTGGTAATCACTGTGCTATTTTTACACCATTTTTATATTCAAATATTGCATTTTATTATACCAGGGGGAAAAGGCAAAAACCAGAACCATTCATGGGCAACTAGGGGTGTGATGCCACTCTTAAAGGGGCATGCCCCTTCCTCTAAAGGTCACTCCCCTTTCAGGAAAGAAAGAGAGAAAGAAAGAAAGATAATGCTAAGTCGTGAACTGTAGCTTGCCAGGCTCCTCTGTTCATGGGAGTCTACAGGCAAGAATACTGGAGTGGGTTGCCATTTCCTTCTCCAGGGGCCAACCAGGAACTGAACCCAGGTTTCCTGTATTGTGGGAGGATGCTTTACCGACTGAGCTATACAGAAAGCCCCTTTCTGGGGGCTGCTCTAAACAACTTTCTACATTCTCTGGATTCCACAATTCAGAATAAGCAGCTATCTTAACGTAAAATTCTCATTTAGTCTTTGGAAATTATTACTAAAATTTAGTCCCTTCTCTTCATTTCTAATCATCAGCTGACATCATCTTTCACTTGGCAAACTGCAAAGGTTTCTTAACGGATCTTTATGCACCTATTTACAATCCCTTCCAGTCTTTTTCCCACACTTGGTTGAAGATGAAGGAAAACTTTAAAAAGTTCATGCTTAGACCCTTGTATCATTTTAATGATAAGATTAAAATATGTAGTTTGATCTTAATGTTTTGCAGGACCATGCTTTTGTCCATCTCTCTTGCTCATAGTACTCCAGTCATAACCAGCGCTTTAATGTTTATAGTCACCACGTTCCCTCCTATACCAGGGTGTTTATACATCTGTCCCTTTTAATTTAAGCATGCTTTCACCCCTTTTGCTTAATAAACTTCTTCTATTGCTTCATTTCTCCATTCAAGTTTTCTGTGAAGAGAGCCCTCTTTGAATCTCCAGACTGTATGTTTCTACGATAATATGTTTTCATGGTTCTTTATCAGTTCCTTCATAGCATTAACCTCAGTTTGTAATAATGATCCAAATGAATACTTTATAATCAAATTAAGATCTCTTTTTTCCACCATATTAAGGCCCCACATGCGTAATTATGTCTGCTGTGCTCCTCCTTGGGTCTTCCCTAATGGCTCAGTACGTAAAGAATCCTCTTGCAGTGTAGGAGACACAGGAGATGCAGGTTCAACCCATGAATTGGGAATAACCCTCTGGAGAAGGAAATGGCAACCCACTCCAGTATTCTTGCCTGAAAAATCCCATGGACAGAGTACCCTGGAGGGCTATAGTCCAATGGGTCACAGACATTGGACACAACTCAGCAACTAAGCATGTTCCTCCTGGTAGCTCCTTATCTAGTATAGCACTGAAATTGAGTTTAATAAACATTTGCTGCACAAGTGGTAGAGAAAATTGTCTTTATGAAAATTTTATTCAGAGGAACCTATGACTTTCTTTTAAGAAAACAGAGTAGAAAAATGGTATAAGTGCCTTTTGTGATGGTGAGTATTCTAAGAATGTGCTATGCTTTGCTGTGCCAAGTCGCTTCAGTCCTGTCCAACTCTGTGTGACCCTATGGACTGTGGCCCACCAGGATACCCTGTTTATGGGGTTTCTCCAGGCAAGAATACTGGAGTGGGTTGTCATGCCCTCCTCCAGGGAATCTTCCCCATCCAGGGATTTAATCTGCATCTCTTAAGTCTCCTGCATTGACAGGCAGGTTCTTTACCATTAGTGCCATCTGGAAAGCCCATTCTAAGGATACCCGAATATAAAAGTCATTTCTCTGGAGGAAGAAAACAAAGAGGAAAAGGAAAAGAAGTAGAAAGGTGACAGAAGAGAGGAGAAGAGCAAAGATGAGATGTAGGGAGAAGAGTGAGTGAAAGTTGCTCAGTCATGTCCGACTCTTTGCGACCCCATGGGTTGTAGCCTGCCAGGCTCCTCTGTCTATGGAATTCTCCAGGCAAGAATTCTGGAGTGGGTAGGAGTTTAGAAAAATGTTGGGAAGATAAGTGAGTAAAAGATTAGAAGTGAAAACTATGTACTGTTATTCAATTATGAATTTGTCCATCCACTTGTTCAGTTGGCTACTCAACCTGTTAACATTTATTGCATATGTACCATGTGCCTAGTACAAGGTCTACAGTAATAAACAAAATAGACTAAGACTGATCTCCTTGCTTATAATTCAGTGATGAAAATATGTAATGGGGAAGGAAAAATCTGATTCCATATTAGGTCTCTTTTTTCCACTTTAACCTTTATATTCTATTGCTTTTGCTTTCCATTCAGAATACTATCCATAGCTTGAAATACATGGGAGAGCCCATTCTCAAGGTTCTGATCTTTAAGGGTATAACACCTTTTACTTCATATAGAAATAAAAAGATGCAAAAGAGTGAATGTTATTTTCTTTTTAGAGATTTATAGGATCATTGTTACCTGACCCATGTGGACAGTTGCAAAAACAAAGGAACCCTACACCAAGAAGTTTCCAACAACCAAACACTCCCCTCCCTCAGTTTGCCTTTAAAAATGTCTTGCTGCAATCCCACTACTGGGTATATACCTTGAGAAAACCACAACTGAAAAAGACACATGTATCCCAGTGTCCATTGCAGAACTATTTAAAAATAGCTAAGACCTGCAAGCAACCTAGAGGTCCGTTGACAGAGGAATGGATAAAGAAGTTGTATTATATGTATACAATGGAATATTACTAGGCTGTGAAAAAAGAATGAATTTGAGTCAGTTGTAGTGAGGTGGATGAATCTAGACCCTGATATACAGAGTGAAGTAAATCAGAAAGAGAAAAATAAATACTGTATATACTAATGCATATATATGGAATCTAGAAAAAGGGTATTGATAGCCTGTTTTCAGGGCAAGAATAGAGAACAGACTTATGGACACACAGGGGGAAAAGAAAAGGTGGAACAAATTGAGTGTGCCACTGAAATATATGCATTACCATGTGTAAAACCAATAGCTAATGGGAAGTTGCTATAAAGTGCAGCGATCTCAGTCTGATGCTCAGTAACAGCCTGGGTGGGATGGAGTGGGAGATGGGAGGAAGGTTCAAGAGGGAGGAGACATGTGTATACTTTTGGTTGATTCATGTTGATGTAGGGCAGAAACCAACACAACACTGTAAATCAATTATCCTCCATTTAAATATAATTTTTTTTTAATTAAAAAAAAGTCTTGCTAAAACTTTTCAGATTTTTTAGGTGGGTGGAGGTATGAACCACCCATTTTCCTTGCATAGCCCTGCAATAAACCTTTCTGTGCTCCAGAATCAGACAGTTCAATATTGTTTGGCCTCTCTGTGAGTTGGGCATATGAATTTGTGTTCAGTAGCAAATATTGAAAAATAATTGAGTAAATTAACAATATCATTTTAGATAGTGCTGTGTCATATAGAATAAAACAGAATGTACTGTGACAGGGCTACACATTATGAGAAAAAGAATATGTGATGTAGCTTCTCAATATTGAGTAAAAGTTTAAAAAACAATAGTAGCAGTAAAAAATTGAAGAAGCAGAGGTCTGCACTTAAGGTTATTATCAGTTGAACTGAGACAGCATAAACACAAAATGTATGAGGTAAAGAATATGAGCAAGCAAATCATGGGGATATACTGAAAAATGTGGGCAATAATCTGGATTGATATAATGTTAGAAAATGGAGCTTGGGCCAAGTTCACCTGTATTTCTGAGGGAGAAAGAAGCTGTAGCTGATATAAAGTCTACATTTGAAGGAACAAATGTATCTCAATCATAAAAAAAAAAAACTTAAATCGAAAAACATTTCGGTTACTAACTCAACTCCATGAAAAGAGTTAGGCATGTTTAGTACAGAGATTATGATCTCATGCCTCCTTTCATGAAGTAATATGAAATTTCCTACCTAGGTTTTGATATCAGAGTCAAGTGGGACACATTTAATGCAAAAGAAGTACATTTTGGGAGACTATTATCTTCTTTTAACTTTACTTGTTTATCTTTGGCTGTGCTGGGTCTTTGCTGTTGTGGGTAGGCTTTCTCTAGTTGCAGTGAGCAAGGGCTACTCTCTAGTTGAAGTGCGCAGGCGTCTCATTGATGTGGCCTCTCGTTGCAGAGCACAGGCTTTAGGGTGTGTAGGCTTCAGTAGTTGCGGCACGTGGGCTCAGTAACTGGTGCACAGGCTCAGCTGACCATAGGCATGTGGGATCTTCCCAGGCCAGGGATCCAACCTGAGTCCTCTACATTGGCAGGTGAATTCTTAACCAGTGGACCACAGGGAAGTCCACCACTTTGCTATCTCGATCCTGACTCAATTTCTCAATTTCATAAGTGAAAGGACCAAAGGAACTCAGTGAGAAGTTCAGACATGAATAATTCGCCATCTGTGGAAAAGGGAGCATATCTATCAAGGTCTCGGTAGGAGAACAAATTAAAAAATTATGAAATAAATGAATGTATTCTTTCTTTTCTCTGAAATCAATAAAGAAAAACTAAACACCAGGTGTGACCAACAGCTTCCATTTGCTATTCTAATTTTCACCATTCTCTAATATGCTTTATGTCTTTTCAAATTGACCTGTGTGAATTACAGCCACAGAGTTCATATGCCACTGAGGCTTCCAGAGGGTTTGGGCACTGAAGATCATGCTGAAAGATGAGAGGGTAGGAGGACAGAAAGTCTTTATTTCCTTAGCTTTCTTGTAACACAGCTTAGCTTGGGATGACTGCACAATTTTTCTTCCAAATGGGGACATATCTGAGAGTGAAAGAAGTGCTACTAATGGTTATACTTGTACAAGAGGTTTTAAATCTCACCTGGCCCAGGCAAATCTGTACTTACATTCAGCCTAATTTGGCCTGTCTTCCTCAGTTGAAGATTAGTGCTCCTTTCAAGTTGTTCAATGTGATTCTCTCCTTTTCTGAGCACCACAGGTCTCTGTTTCTCCCAGCCCACTGTTTCTCAAATACTAGCATGTATCAGAATCACCTATTAAAATAGGGATTGGGGGGACCAGACTCAGAGTTTTAGGTTCAGGGGTGGAGGCTGAGTATTTTCATGTCTAACAGATTCCATGTAATGCTAATGCTTCTGGTTCATGATTTGTACTTTGAGACACACTATCTTGATTATTTTGGGTTAAGCTTGATAAAAGCATTGATACTGTTAGCCATAGTCTCTGTACTATACAAAGTGGTCCTTTTATACTTGTCCACACTTTTGTAAAAACCTCTCTGTAACTATTTCTTCTTGAATTATGCAGGATACTATATAATGGTGAAAATCAAGGATTATAAATTATAATCTCATTATAAATCCTTAAAGTTTGCTTTAAATAAAATGGATTCAGAGCTGGTCTTTGTGTCATGGTGAGGAAATTGATGGAATTTTTAGGGCAGTACAAGACATGTGCTTCAATTATTTCCTTATCACATTTCTTGCTTTGAAATAGACACTAATGAAGAAGCTATGTCCTCTTGCCTTTCTGATCATGTTTAGCAAGTCAAGGTTTATGACACAATGATGAGAAGTGATGGGGAAAACATAGTGTTGTGTAAGTGGATCCATATTGAGAAAATGACCTGCAGTCTTTATTTCAGCAAAGCACATCCTCAGCAACTGTCATACTCATTTGGAGGAAAGTAAATATTATCGTTTGATCCGGGGTTGTCAGTCATCTTAATGTTCAGTGGAATAGCTTAAGAAACACTTTATTGATGTATACTCAAATGAATAATTAAAAGTTGAAGCATCTGCAGCTGAACCAGTGGCACTCTAATCTATACAGGAAAAAGGATTGAAAGTTTATGCCCAAAAGGAAGAGAAAAGGGAAAGGAATACAAATAAAAGGTTGCACAATGATTTGCGCTTTTGAAGGGGCCCTGCTTTTGCCACTTCACAAATGTAATTTTCATATCAGCCATGGTAAGCAAGAGACTAAAACCCTGTTGAGTTTGGTGGTTGGCTGAGGTGGAAGAGGGGATTTAAAAAAGTCGAATTCATTCCTTTACGGAAAAAAATAAAATCCCAAAATTAATACCAAAATGTAAAAACGTCAAATGAATTAAAACTAAATGCCCATATGCAGGTATCTAAGTTTATTTTTTTTAGCATTGTGTTGCAATCTTTGAATGATGGAAATATCTTAATCTGCCATATATCAATGAGATTTTTCTACTAGTACTAACATTTTCCTAGTTTTCAAAAAAACATTTTACAATGTGATTGTATTTATTTAGTCCTGTCAGTATCAGCCTCTGCCTGTAATTCTTTATATCTAATACTCTTGTGTAGCTTAAATTCACATAGCCAGCAATACATGGCAGAGTTGGATTCCAAACCTAGGTATGTGCAACTCCAAAGCCAGGGCTCCTAACCAGCAAACAGTTCTGCATCCTAGCCCCCATGTCTTTCCAGATCTCTTTCTTTTCTGCTTCCATGGAATATCCATTCATTCATTCACTGAAATAATATTAATAGTTGTGAAAGTTACTCAGCCGTGTCTGACTCTTTGTGACCCCGTGGACTATATATAGTCCATGGAATTCTCCAGGCCAGAATACTGGCCTGGAGTGGGTAGCCTTTCCCTTCTCCAGGGGATCTTCCCAACCCAGGGATCGAACTCGGATCTCCCGCATTGCAGATGAATCCTTTACCAGCTAGCTGAGCCAAGAGGGAAGCCCAATATTGATAGCGTTGACAGCTGCTAAACTCTAAAAGTGTGTGTGTGTGCTCCATTGCTTCAGTTGTGTCCAACTCTTTGTGACCCTATGGACTGCACCCTGCCAGGCTCCTCTGTCCATGAGATTCTCCAGGAAAGAATAATGGATTGGGTTGCCATGCCCTCTTCCAGGGGATCTTCCTGATCCAGGGATTGAACACATGTTTCTTGCATTGCAGGCAGATTCTTACCCACTGTGCCACTTGAGTAGCCCCAAAGTCTAAATAATATTTGTTAAACTCTAGTACCAGGCAGTATGTTGTGACTGCATAATTCAATATTCTAAGCAAAAGACAGGCAACAACCTGTCTGAGGAAATACATTCCTGAGATCAGAGATATGTCTTGTCTATATCTACATTCTTAGGATGAGCAAAGTGAAAAAGTGAAAGTGAAAGTTGTTCAGTTGTATCTGACTCTCCATGGGCAATAGAATCCATGGAATTTTTCTGGCCAGAGTACTGGAGTGGGTAACCGTCCCTTCGCCAAGAGATCTTCCCAACCAAGGGGTCAAACCCAGGTCTCCTGCATTGCAGGTGGACTCTTTACCATCTGAACCACCAGGGAAGCCCAATCTTCATAGATTTGAGGCTAACCTCCCTCATGGAAGTACAAGCAGAAGTCATTAGTAGTGCTTTTCATTAGTCATGGGCCTGGGAGAAAGTCTCACAGAGGATGTGTCATTGAAGTTGCAAATTTGATTAAGGAAGGAAATGTAAGGCAAAAAACAAAAGGAACAAAACACAATCACTGTACCTGGGTGGTTCATTGATTTCTCACAGGGGCCAAGATTAGGAATCCTGATACTGCTCTATTTGCACACACAGATAATTACATACAGATGTATATATGCATGACTAGTGAGTGTTTGTGTGCATATATATACTTACATCTATATTTTCTTAGTGCTATCCACTGAGCGTTACCAGAAGCAGTGATATTTGTTAACAGTGAGCACACTCAGCACATCTTAGTTTCTAAGTCCATCTACTCATACAAGTGGAGAACACACTCTTTACACAATACAGTAAAGCTCTTTAGCTCTTTAACGAACTGGCTGATTCTAGGGCTTAGGTGAGGGAAAGAAAGGTAAGTCTGGCATCATGCATACAAGAGTGTAAGGAAGTACTCTGAAAATAATAATAACACAAACAAATATCTGCAAGTTCATACTTATACTAAAAACTAAGTAAATAAATAAATAGGGATGGAGAGGTGTGTCAAATATTTCTTGCAGAATAATTCAAGCCAATAAAGATAATGAGAAAAAATAGAAAATTGCCATTTATTATATCACAGCAATAATTTTCTGGGCAAAATTCATGCATGAATGCAGAAACAAGCAGGTGACAATTTAAGCAGAAACAGAATATTTGCATAATCTCAAAGTAATTAATGCACAACCTCAATGAAATAATGAGAGAACATCAGACAATCTCAAGTTGAAGGACAGTCAACATGTTAACTGATCTTCAAAAGTGACATGAAAATATGAAAGAGAAAGCATGAAAAATATCTTGAAAGTCAAGAAAGATTGAGGGACTCTCACAGATACGGGGAGGCTACAGACACAGGACAATTAAATCCACATGGAGTCCTGAGTTAGATTTTGCAACAGGACAAAAACAAAACAAAATAAAACAAAACTTGTGTATCAAATGGTTACATTAGCTAATATATTTTAATAAGGTAAAGAAATATTCTATGGAAATGTAAGTTACTAAATAAAGGAAATTGGGGGAAGGGTATAAGGAAATTCTTTGTACTCCATTTTAATTTATTTGTGAATTTAAAATTATCCCCCCAGAAAATAAAATTAGAAAAAGATCACTCAGTTTGCTAATCTTGGAAGAAGGCTGCATCCAGACTCTTGCCTGCTGCCTTGCCTCGCAGAAGGGTTAGAGCCAGGAACAGTAGGGCACAGAGAGTTTGGCGCTGCTTCTTCCCTTTTAAAGGCTATCAAGGAAACATGAGCCAGTCTCTCCATGGGAAGATGATAACTTACAGGAAAATGGGACAAAACATAGTGCTTGGAGATGCCTGTAAATGTGGTTTAGCCACTTGATGGAGGAAATGAAATCATAAAACAGTGTTTACCAAGTTCTTGTGAAAACACAGAAAAATACCCAATCTAATGCAACAAGAAAGCAAATATAAAATATATATTCAATCATAATAACTGTGTAAAAAACAAACCCACTCAGAAGGCGGGATAAAAGGATAAACTCAATAGCCACTGTTAAGATTTTAGTGTATGTCTAGATGATGAGAATAGATTATTTTTTTCTCTTTTCAAATACTGCTATATTTTGTTTATTGATTCCTTCACCTTGTTCCAAAAACTGATTTAAAGTAGCTTAGTCTGAATTTTGCATTAATAAACATTATTTTTAACAATACCAAAAAAAAAGAAAAAAAAAAAAGGTTGCACATTTTTTCTGAGGCAGGGAAAGCATTTCAGGCAAATAGAACTGTATCAACAAGGACTTGAAAACACATGCCATGTATTAGAGAAACTGTGAAGAAGTCTAGTGGGTTTCCATGGTGGATCAGACAGTAAAGAATCTTCCTGCAATACAGGAGACCAGGGTTCAGTCCTTGGGTTGGGAAGATCCCCTGGAAAAGAAGTCTAGTGTAACTAGACTAAGAGTTATATGGGGTGACTAACAGTAGATAACAAGGCTCACGTGTAGGTTAACAAAAGAAGATTGTGGCCCAGCTTCCATGGATCTCTTGAGGAATTTCTATAGAGATACACTGGCATAGATTTCACAGTGGAGAAGTGGTAAGTGGTATATTAGAAGGAAAGCTGAGGTGGGAGAAGGACAAAGTAGGGGATATGGTCCACAGGCTGAGAGAGCAATTAGGGGTGGCCTTAGACTGTCTTCTGGGACCCTGAATGCCTGCATGTGCTTGTCATGGAACCAGAATTCATTAGTGTGAAGTACATTTTCTTCTGGTCAAACCTATTTAGATTTCATGCTAGAAAAGGAATGATAAACATATTCACATCACAGTGTTAATGTATTCCATTGTGGTGAAATTTGTTATCACTTCCAAAACTTGACTACCAAGATAACTTCACCAAATCTATTTAAAAATTTTGAGAATTAAGTTGTTGATATTGACATAAAGACAATGTAAAATATAACTGTTACTCTTAGTAGAAAAAGTAATTGCAGGAGTTTCCCGGTGGTCCAGTGGTTAAGAATCCGTCTGCCAATGTAGGGAACATGGAATCAACCCCTGAATCTAAGAAAATTCTAAATGTTTGGGGGCAGCTATTGGACGGCCTGATGCTAAAGCTGAAACTCCAATACTTTGGCCACCTCATGTGAAGATTTGACTCATTGGAAAATACCCTGATGCTGGGAGGGATTGGGGGCAGGAGGAGAAGGGAACGACAGAGGATGAGATGGTTGGATGGCATCACCGACTCGATGGATATGAGTTTGAGTAAACTCCGGGAGTTGGTGATGGACAGGGAGGCCTGGCGTGCTGCGATTCATGGGGTTGCAAAGAGTCGGACATGACTGAGCGACTGAAATGAACTGAACTGAACTGAACTGAAACTACTGCCACAACTCCTGAAGCCCATGCTCCTGTGATCTGCAATGAGAAGCCCGTACACTGCAAAGAAGAGTAGCCCTCACTGTCTGCAACTAAAGAAAATCTGTGTACAGCAAGGAAGACTCAGCACAGCCAAAAATGAATGAATAAATAAATAAATAATGTTTCATGTTTCTCACCATGGAGCTCCCTGTTCCTCAGGCTATATGACTTGAGCTGAGAGCTTGTCATTTAAAATAAAGAAAAGAAAGTGCAATTGCATTATCATCCTTTTTTTTTTTTTCTAAATTGGGAGAGATGCAGACTAAATGTTTTACTTTATGTTATGTATTAGACACAATAATGTCTATTGCCTCTACTACATTTATAACATTTCTCCCTGCAACAATATCAGTAAGATATTTTAAGTTTTTTTTTTTTTTTAAGTATTACAGGTTGCCTGGATTAAGCCAAACTATCATCAGTGGGAATACTTATGGCTAATAACAGGAAGGAACTATGACTTGTAAAAGGATTTAAAGAAGATTAACATGGCTCTCTATATATTTTTTACATTCAAACTGTATGATGATGAATTGAGGCCAATATTTTTGTGTTTTATATATTTGCTATCATTTATTTGTATAAATCAAAAGACTGTATCTGCTGAAAGTCAAACATAGTTCACTGCTATGAAGGGATAAGTCAACATACCACTTATGTACACAGAGAAAATAATTTTCTTCTCTGGAACTAAAACATGCTGTTACTACAAGACAACCAAAATCTCAGGGGAGAAGAAAAAATTTAAATTGAACCTATCCCTGAAAAGGGGCTGGACTTGAGCAAAAGAGGGTCCACAAATTTATATTATACCAGCTCACTTTGGCTGTGCCTCTAAGAATAATCAGCAACAGTCTGGGAGTTGAAGGGAGTCATGGTGAAGAGTTAAGAGATTTTTGTAATAATTCAGGTGAGAGCTGTGAGGGAAGTTTGAACCAGAGTATTTTTGGTGGTGATTCTGAAAAGTGGTAAAAACATGAGTGCAATGGTAAAGCTGGAAAGATTTGCTGATAGATGGGATGTGAAATGTGGAAGACACTAAGTAATATAAATAAATCACTACTGAATGCAACTGGCTAAATTAAGAAAATGTTATGTCTTGGAAGAATACTCTCCAATAGAAGCATTGTATTTAGGTGATTTTCCTAAGGCTCAAATTTAATAAAATTTTATTCTAAAGGAGTTGATAAAATTTAAAGAATAAAGAAGCTTACTACTAACAAGAAAAGGTAGATACTTAAAATTGACTCCATGTTTTAAAATTTTCCATAGGCCTGGCTTTATCAAGATGATATGTATTTACGTATCTTGGAAAATGAAACAATGATAAGTAGTTTCAAATAAGCAATGACCAGCTGTTGAGAATGTTAAAAATAGTTGTCCTTTATAGTCCCCATAATAAACAGATACTTAAAATATTTTTCACATTAATTTGCTACCTATTTTTAATTAATTATTTGTTACTTTTTAAATTACATTTATTATTATTTAAGTCCCACTGTAAATTTTGTTACCTAAATCTTTCATCATAAAATTTTCTATTCATTTGATTTATGAAATCTTTACTTTATTCATTTTCTAGAAATTTTTCAGTCTCTTTCGGGGGTTATTGTCTCTACTTTCACCCAAATGCTGTTCATAAGAAAGATTTTATTTATGATTTGTCTCTTTCATAATGACAAAGATTAAGTCTCTCTCACACACTAAACTTCTGACAATGTATGATATATGTATTATTATGTTCTCAAAAAAAAATGTTTGTTAAATAAACAAATCAGTGAATGTAGCAGTGACTCAAAGGAAATAGCATATGTAGGTGGGATAAGTTCACACAGAATCTCTGGAAGTGCCTTTTTTTTTTAAATTTTATTTATTTATTTATTTATTATTAGTTGGAGGCTAATTACTTCACAACATTTCAGTGGGTTTTGTCATACATTGATATGAATCAGCCATAGAGTTACACGTATTCCCCATCCCGATCCCCCCTCCCACCTCCCTCTCCACCCAATTCCTCTGGGTCTTCCCAGTGCACCAGGCCCGAGCACTTGTCTCATGCATATCACCTGGGCTGGTGATCTGTTTCACCATAGATAATATACATGCTGTTCTTTCGAAACATCCCACCCTCACCTTCTCCCACAGAGTTCAAAAGTCTGTTCTGTACTTCTGTGTCTCTTTTTCTGTTTTGCATATAGGGTTATCGTTACCATCTTTCTAAATTCCATATTTATGTGTTAGTATGCTGTAATGTTCTTTATCTTTCTGGCTTACTTCACTCTGTATAAGGGGCTCCAGTTTCATCCATCTCATTAGGACTGGTTCAAATGAATTCCTTTTGACGGCTGAGTAAAATTCCATGGTGTATATGTACCACAGCTTCCTTATCCATTCATCTGCTGATGGGCATCTAGGTTGCTTCCATGTCCTGGCTATTATAAACAGTGCTGCGATGAACATTGGGGTGCACGTGTCTCTTTCAGATCTGGTTTCCTCAGTGTGTATGCCCAGAAGTGGGATTGCTGGGTCATATGGCAGTTCTATTTCCAGTTTTTTAAGAAATCTCCACACTGTTTTCCATAGTGGCTGTACTAGTTTGCATTCCCACCAACAGTGTAAGAGGGTTCCCTTTTCTCCACACCCTCTCCAGCATTTATTGCTTGTAGACTTTTGGATAGCTGGAAGTGCCTTTTTAAACTACAATAAAGATTAGGTGGCTCAGTAGTAAAGAATCCCCCTGCAATGCAGGAGACGTGGGTTCAGTCTCTGGGTCAGGAAGATCCCCTGGAGAAGGAAATGGCTATCTACTCCAGTATTCCTGCCTAGGAAATCCCATGAGTAGACGATCCTGGCAGGTTACAGTCCACAGGGTCACAAAGTGTTGAACATGACTGAGTGACTGAACACACACATACAAAGATCTTGGAAATTAAGTGCTGCCATCCCACTCCTACCCATCCAGGCTGATCTCAGTGGTGAATGTGACCCACATGTACTCCTATGACAGTGATAGGTCTACAACTCTGACTTAGACCTCTTGTTTCCTCCCAGCACTTCAGCTGCCACCCATCTGCTAAAAAAAATATTCAAATCTCCATCTCTAACCCTGTCCCCCTCTTTTCAACACCTTGGCTGTTCATGAAATCTGGTATGCTTAGTCACTCAGTCGTGTCTGACTCTTTGCCACCCCACGGACTGTAGCTCACCAGGCTCCTCTGTCCATGGGATTCTCCAGGTAAGAATACTGGAGTGGGTTGCCATGCCCTCCTCCAGGGGATCTTCCCAACCCAGGGATTGAACCCAGGTCCTCCACATTGTAGAAATTCTTTCACAGAGAAGCCAAACCTGGTAAGTATCCTCTAAGATGACCCTTACCTTTTGAAATATTCATTCGTGTGCAGTACCCTTGAACATCATACTGGAACTGGTCTTTGTGATCAATAAACAGCATGTGGGACAAGTGGTGCCATGTCATTTCCAAAAGGAGGTTATAGAAAAGACTGTGAGTTTTCTCTTGAGTTCTTTCTCCTTTTCTCTCTTTATCTGATGATTTGCTCTAGAAGAAATCATGTCATGACCAGCCTTATGGAGAGTCCTTCACGAGAACTAAAGCCTTCAGTCAACAGCCACATGAATTAGCTTTGAACTGATCTTCCCTAATATGAGTGCAGACCTGCTCAAAATTTCACTAAGATCTTGTGAGAAACTGAGCCATAACCACTCTCCAAAGCCATTTTCTGATTCCTAATAGTGAGACCAAAATGTATGCATTAACAGATACTTGTTTTAAGCTGCTAAGATTTGGGATCATTTGTTATGCAACAATAGATATTAATAGAGCACCTAACACTCAAAAAAACTTGAGCTGTGTTCTGTTGAATCTTGCTTGCTTTTCTTCCTGTATTCTCTACATAGGTCAGTGAGGCTACTATTAGCACAGTGGCTCACAAACATCATGAAATTTTCCTTCTCCCTCAAGTCATCATATTAAACTAGGCTCCACATATACTAAATTAATCCTCCTTTTTTTTCCTTAAAAATCTTTATCCCCTCTGCCATTGCCTTAAGACCAATATCTGAGCCATGTGAAATATTACTTGGATTCTCGTCCCATTAATAAATCAGAACTTAACTCTTTGCTGTATTAGACACCTGCATGAGATTCTATCTCATACGTCTTCCTTTTTTTTTTTTTTTCACTTTATTTAAAATAATTACCTTTGTGAATTTAAAATACACATGAAATTTCCATGACTGACCAGGATAAGAAATTCTGAAAAAAAATAGAGCAATATTGTTGTTAATTATAATTAACTCATATCAATTGTGTATTACTTTCTATAGCATTAAATATTTTGTGTTTATAGTGAACATAAAACTCAGTAAAGCTTCATGTTTTAAGCAGGTTATCTTAAATACACTTTATAATTCAGAATACTAAGCTTCTGAGAGTTTATAAACAGAGATTACATAAAAATAAACATTTCAGCAAACTCATGATGAAATCCAATAATCAATCAATTCTTTTTGAAGATATATACAATGTGAGTCCCCAGACTTGTCTCTCTTATTCCTGTCCACATTATTATTCCTGAAACATAGTCTGGCACAGAGAAGGAGTTAAATATTTGTTGGATGGGTAATTGCTCAATATAAAAATTTGTGCACAGATGAAACTTTAATTTTGGGTGATATATCCATCTCAATACTTCTTTCTAAATAAAGTGTTGAACAACAGGATAATCAAGATAATTGTTTTGCTCATGGAAAGAGCAAATTGTCTTGTTCTTGCAAATCATCATCCAGTAAGATCCTTATATAATGCATTGACATAAGAAGAACAAAAGAAAACTCTAGGAATCCGTTAGCAAGGGCCACTTCACTAGAGAGCTGTGTGACTCATGGACGCTAGACTACAACGTAGACAGTGGCGCTCAAAGAAGTTCATTTCCAAGCTCTTGAGCTCAAGGTCACAGAACAAGGATGAAGGGGTAGGGAGGCAGAGTATAGAAAACAAGGTTTCCTTAGGCACCAGGTGGCCCACAATCTTTTCCCTTTATGTTCTTCCATAAATCATCTACATGGACTATTCTCTGTTCCTTAAATACGCACTTGCAATCTTTTGTGCTTTTATTTATAGTTTCCATTCCTCTTGGAGTATTCTTTACTTCACATCATTTCTCTACTTACCACAGTCTTTCGTTCTTTTCATCTTTGTTAAAATCTTTACTAGACATTCTCAATTAAAAAATCCTATTTTCCTCAGTATCCCATGTCTTTTCTATATTGAAGAATTTATTTAATCAAGTATGCTTATATTATTATAAATTTATAGATTAACATAGATTAACACAGTATTGAGCTATAGAGATACATAATTTGTTTAAATTTGACACAATCACAAAGGTGGCTAATCCAACTTCCTCACCAAATTTCACTGAGTGGATGAAGAGAATAGTGTATACAAACCAGTGATATTGGATATCATCAAATCCTTTCCTCTATAGATATGACGATACCATGTGTGTGCTCAGTCACTTAGTTGTGTCTGATTCTTTACAGCCCATGGTCTGCCAGAAGTATTATATTATATTTTAAGGATTGTATCATAATAATTCTATTAAGAGTATTATATGGATTATGCCTATATTGCAATTATTTACATCACTCTTTTCCCTACTAGAAGATAGTATTTCAAAGGGAGTAACTATGCTTTATATATATATTTAGTCTTTAAGTAACCATCATGGTATTTGACATAACAAAAACAAGTCCAATAATTGCTGGGTTGAATGGAGCTGAATACTGAGTAACTTCCCAGTTCAGGGACCTCCTTGTTTCAAAAGAAAAAAAAAAGAAGAAACAGCAGGGCAATTCCTGTAACAAAGCCAGCCCTTATTCCTGGGAAACCCCATGAAAGCAAGCTGGTTTGAAAAGCCTTCTTAAGGACAATGATGCTGACCTTTTGTCTCTATCACATCCATCCTTTTATGGGAGGATGGCACTTTTCAGTGACAGCAAGGAAAAAGAGTGGCCATATTTTGTGAATTATCTCCTCTCTCTTGTGTTTAGTTCTAAGCGTGGCTCAGTCTAGGCAGCCAGGGAAAAACACTTGAACAAACACTAGAAGGTGGGATGGTGGAAGAGTACGGTTGGTCATATTTAGAGAAGGGTTACTTTTTGGGGGGCCACACCACACACAAATACCAGACACACCTCCAGCAGAACCTACAGCACTGAAGTGAAAAAAAAAAAAAAAAAAAAAAACCCAAAAACCTCTGAATCTGCTTTGATGTCTCAAAATCAAAAGAACCAACAGCAACAAGGAAAGTTATGTCTGAAGCACATGTGGTGAGTTGTTGCATCCTACACATCAGATTTACAGTAGTAGAATGATCTGGTCTCAGAAAAATTGTGAATCAAGCAAGAAGTCACTGTGCCTTCACATTTGGATATCAGAAGTGTCAGCCCACGGCTACAACTCTGTCTTTAACTATTGTTACTCTGAAGCCAGTGGTGGAAGTGGGACATCCTTTCTTCTGCTTTGAGAAAATCTGAATTTGTTTACAAAACCTTTTGTTTTCATTTTTTTTTTTTTTTACTGTTTCTGGAGGGTCAGCCATTTCTTTTTACTCAGGCTTTAAAGTTATGATAGTCTTGCACTCTCCAGGAACCTGGCACAGTCTCCAGGTAGCTGGTCAGGAAAAATATGATTGGTTTGGGCTAGGACCAGGTCTGCACCAAAATGGCCATCTTCATACCTACAGTTTCAGCAACAAGGTTTCCTTTCTAGAATGCTTTCTGCTTCCCGTTGCCTCAAGTATTTCTCTATTATAAAAATCAAATCTTTCCACTTCTATCGTGCCCTCTGCCTCAGTCAGTAGGGATTTCCTATTTTAGATGATTTCCTGTTTATCAAGACTGCCTTACTTTGCAGTTGTATAGTGGATTTGTCTGTTTTATGCTTCAAATCACTTTCTCTTTTTATAATCCAGCCTATGTTCCATCCTGAGGACCCAATATTAATGTAAGCATCTTATCTGAAATTCCCTAATTTATATAATGTAAAGATGCTGAGCATAGCACCTTGTTACACTTAAACATGTGATTCCTTGATGCACCTGAAAGAGGGTTGTGTGCATGGACTCTTTAGAAGGCTTATTTCTTTCCTCATATATGCATTCCCTGAGGATTTAATATATGACTGATTTTCTCCAAAATTGATATCCAACCCAGAGGCCAAATGTCATGCCTACTGTAGCCACTCCTCCTGGGTTGCAGGGAAAAGCTCTTACAGATTCCTGCCAAGAATAAGCACTGTGATGTTCAAAGTGTGCCCAAGCGGTAAGTACACTGCTTGGGTGGTCATTTCTCTGGGACTTCACTTTAATGTATATACATGTACCCACTTTCTTCATATACAATAGGCTGTATACACTAATGTGTGTGCATGTTTGTGTGCATGCTAAGTTGCCGGAGTCGTGTCTGAATCTTTGTGACCCCGTGCACTATAGCCCACCAGGCTCCTCTGTCCATGGGATTCTCCAGGCAAGAATACTGGGGTGGGTTGCCGTTTCCTTCTCCAGGGGATCTTCCTGACCCAGGGATCAAACCTGTGTCTCATGTCTCCTGCATTGGCAGGCAGTTTCTTTACCACTAATGCCACCTGGAAAGCCCAATACATATGACGCACCTATAATAACATAGACTTGGAACTGGATTCCTTGGTTCATTGCCCAGCACTACCACTGTCTATTCTTGTATAGTTAGGCAAATGATTTAACTTTTCTGTGTCCATTCCAGTAACTTCTACTCTGACAGAGAAAGGCAGAAAATCAGACATCAATCTTGGTCCCTCTAGGTGAACGGAAAGATGAGGAATGATATGAAATTTAGAACAGAGAAGCCTAGGCATGTAAGGAAGAATACCTCTGGTAAAGGGATTAAACTACCAGAAAACAGCAAACTGCAAGGAGCTAAGTAGATCGTGGTCTACAGGAAAAAAATCTGAAGTATTTCTTGACATGAGTTGTGTGCTTGGAAGGAAAGGGTGGAGAAGGACATCCTGAATAGCTGACCTGACCTGAATTCTTCCCCTCAATAAGACTTTTGTAAGACTCTAATCCC
Source organism: Cervus canadensis (assembly GCF_019320065.1). Classification (NCBI taxonomy): domain Eukaryota; kingdom Metazoa; phylum Chordata; class Mammalia; order Artiodactyla; family Cervidae; genus Cervus; species Cervus canadensis. The sequence goes on along the minus strand of NC_057390.1, from coordinate 51,712,005 downwards.
ATCCAATCCAAAGGACTATCTGGACTCTTCGTAATGATTTTAGTGTGAAACTGTAACCTGCACTGAATCTTCTAAGGCAACTCCAGGAGCTGTAAGAGCTGAACTTACATGTTTTCCTCCAACCCCCCTTCTACTCTTTCCTCCAGAACTCAGCTACACACATGCCTTTCCATCTCAACTCCAGAATACTTACTAAGTCAGGACAGCATTCAACTGTTCGTTTGTTTGTTGGTTTGTTTTAATTTAACTTATGTAGTTTGTTAAATCTAAGCTTCTGTTTTCCTTCTTTAGTTTCACTAGAGTTGACTGTGAGAGAGGAGCCAACAACATGTACTATTTTTTTCATCTTGACAAGAAATTACAGCTGGCTCTCCTAATTCCATGCAGTTACTACCCTTCCTAGCTTATCTGACTCCTTCCTCCCTTTTGCTTAGAAAATTACTGCTCATCTACAATTCTCAGGTCATTTGTATCCTAGTCTTTAAGTGTCTTTCTGTTTGAAAATAGAAAATCTGTTCCTTTTGTGTGCAAATATAGTACTTAGCACATGACTCCATCATTGTTCTTTTGCATTATGTTGTCATCCTTTCTACACTTGGGTGGCATTAGTTCAGTGAGCAGGTATTTTATCTCTGTATACTAAACTCTAAGTTAGGGCTTGGTTCATTATATGTATTAAGTGTTGTTGAAGTGAAGTTGAAAAAAAAAAAAAGGACACCAAAATAATCTGTGATGTAAAAACCTGGAATAGAACCTAGGTCTCCTGATTACCCTGGCTATCACTTTTCTCAGCCTAATTTATAAAGTCTGCAGTATGCAATCTTGAAACAATACCAGTTGCTTAATTGAGAATAAATCAACAATTATCATAAGAGCACTTGAGTGAATGGGCAAGCTGTGCCACATAGTATAATTAGATAAAACATCTTTAATATAAACAAGTGTCCTGAAGAATTTTAACAACTCACAATGAAATTGCAAAGTAAATAAATTACAAGAGAAGGGAGGAAGAAATTAAAGAACAGTAACCACGATGAAGAAGGTAGAGGTAAATGGCTTGATTACAAATTCAAATATGGTGGAACAGTAGAAAGGAAACCATGGTTTTAGAAAGATTTACAGAGTACAGTGGTTTAAAAGAAAAGGCAGCCATTCTAAGTGCAGAGAAATAAAAAAATTGTGTTAGATTGAGAAGAGCTGAGTGCAAAGAAAAGAGACAGGATGAGAAAAGTATTTGGGAGGCAAAACCAGTGAGCTAAATTTATTCTGATTTTGATCCCTGTTTATTTTAAGGTGAAGTATAATATCAAGTATTGGGAAGCTAGTTTAAGAGGAAAAACCTTGTGTGTATTTTTTCAAGTTTCTTAGGCTGTACTACAATGTAAACAAATTTCTGTATACTCAGGAAAATAGGAAACAGAAAATAGTTTCCCTTGACTCTTATTTGGAGTAGTGGCTTGTCCCCTCTGGGCCTGGATTATTTTCCATTTACATTTAGTCATTCAGAATTTGTACACTATTAAGAATGAATTTTATGAATTCCTTGTAAATCCACTTATCAGGTGGGTCAGAGAAGATTCATCCTTACTTTGAATTTGCTGGGGTGTAGGGTGACTCAGACAGTAAAGAATATTCTGCAATAAAGGAGACCTGGGTTAAATCCCTGGGTCAGGAAGATCCCCTGGAGAAGGAAATGGCAACCCACTCCAATATTCTTGCCTGGAGAGTTCCATGGATAGAGAAGCCTGGCAGACTATAGTCCATGCGGTCGCGAAGTGTTGGATGTAACTGAGTGACTAGCACTTTAAATGAGTGTAGATTTTGCATAATCTTTAACATACAAATAATTTCTATGTGACTTAGTCTGCTGATATTTTGTAATGTGTTCATTGATATAATGTAAATCTATCTTTTGGCATATTTTGACATTGATGAAATGGAAAATCAGTGCCCCAAAACCATATCCCATTGAAGGGAATTTAGGTAGAAATGTCATCTTAAAAGGTAGTTATACTGAAGTCCTTAGTTAGAGATGAGGAAACTAATTCATCAAAATATAAGTTTATAAAGAAACAAGTAAATACATAAATGAAACGTTATAACTAGTATCAGGGTCAATTTCTGGTACAGTTAGGAGTAGAATCCCAAAACAGCTGATTTCCACTTCTGTTTTCTGTCATAGAAACAATACTACCTCTTGTTGTTCTAGTTAAATAAATGATAATCTATGTTGGGGCTTCCCATGTGGCACAGTGGTAAAGAATCTGACTATAATGCTGGAGACCTGAGTTCAATCCCTGGGTAGGGAAGATTTCCTGGAGAAGGGAATGACAACCCACTCCAGTATTCTTGTTTGCAGAGTTCCATGTAGAGAGGAGCCTGGCAGGTTACAGTCCATGGGGTCCAAAGAGTTGGACACAACTGAGCAACTAGGTACTACTACTACTACGTTGCAACTAACCCTTATGATCCTCTAACATGACACAGCCAGTATTAATCTAGGCAAACTGGTTTGTAATGAGGAGCATAAAAGGATCCTTCCACTACAAAATAGAATAAGTAATAGATGAAAAATAATACAATACAATAAAATCATGATCTATCATTTGTATGAGATTTGGTTTAAGTCTTTAAAGAACTCTTCAAATTAGCCCCTTCAATTTTTTTTTTTTTTTGTTTGTTTGTTTTTTGCTTTTTTTTTCCTAGAGAAAGAACACATTAAGAACTTAGGACAAATTCATTTATCACATCTCAGTCACTGACTCCAAAAAAGACTAGGAAGATGACATTTAGCATTTCATGGAGGAGTGGAATCAAGAAATAGAAGGCATTGTTGAAGAATAAGGATTTCACAGGTCTGTGATTGTTCCCTTATCAATGTCATAAGTATATCCACTATTCTGGTTTCTTCTCCACTTAAAAAAATTATCTGGATGTCAGTTTTCTGGCTTCCAGTAATATTAATATAGCTTGAATATTATATTGAATTATATTTCATGAATCTCTTATTCTAGACTGCAAAGATAACTATCATAGCATTGAGAGATGTAGTCATAAGCTTCTAATATAGCCCCCAATAATGTCACCTCTTACTTTTCATAATCTTTACTCCTCGGTTTTCTTGTATCCAACTATACAAGGTTGTTCAACCAATAGACTGTGGCAGAAGTGAGGATGTGTCTTTTTTGAGAGTAGGTGTTTAAAGCATTAAGTTTTTATCTTGGGCTCTGTCTCTTCCTCCTCCCCTCCTCCGATCTCCTTCCTCTTCTCCTTTTATCTCCTTTCTCCCTGCTTTCCTCCCCCTCCCTATTCCTCCTGCCTCTCTTTCTCTTAGTCTGAGGAATGGAATGGCCATGTTATGAGGACACTTAGGCAGTTCTGTGAGCTCTGTGAAGAGGCAGCATATAGAGGACCTGAGAATTCTATCCAACAGCCAGTGAGGAGTTGAGGACTCCATCCAACTGCTATGTGACAGGGTGTCCTAAAAGTATACGCCTCCTAAGTAAAAGCTTTAGAGATATGGCAGGTCTAGCCAATGACCTGACTGCAACCTCAAGAGAAGCCTTGAACCAGAACTACCCAGTTCCTGGATCCCTGCTGCTCAAGAAATGTTAATAAGTTTTGTTAATAAGTAACTCCACTAAGTTTGGAGTTACTTTTTTAATGCAGCTATTGAAATCTACTACATATGCATAGTGAGTTTTAAGAAATCTTTAATATAAAAAGAATTATTTACATAAATAAACATGTGGCAAAGACTACTGGTTGGCCAATAAAAGCTGTTCTAATCCTTGTTCTATAGCAATTGAATTGCAGTAGGAATTCTGACTTCCCAGGAAAAGACACTATTTCCTTGACTTCCACTAGATTTAGATTGGGATATTTGACTAAATGCTAGTCAATGGGATGTAAGCAGACTTAATATTTGTAACTTCTGATTAATCAGCAGCTTAAAAGGTATGAATGTGGCCTCATCCATCCTCTATTTTCTTACTCAGGAGATACAATACTTTTGAGGATAGCGGAATTATAAAATGAAGGAAAATGCACCCCCAGGTGGTGATTAGAATCAGGATTGGCCTTGGGTTTGTCTGTAAGAAAGAAACAAACTGTTTTGTAACTCACTTGTATTGTTGAGTTTACTTACAACTCTTTAGTCTACTTTTATTAAAAGAAGTTATTGAAGACTATCATATGGAAGGTCAGTTTCTTATATGCATAAGGAAATGAGAGTGAGAGCAGATAGAAAAGAAACATGAGGAAATTTGTTTCCATGGACAATTGAGAAAGGGAAACTGAAAATAAGAATGACATTCAAGAAAAACTGGGTACAAGCATATAGTTTAAGATAGTGATTTATCACTTCAGACAAGGGTGGACATTCTATTAGGTGTTTACTCAGAAAATAAGCATTAACTGTTTCTTGCCACCAAGCACAACATCAGACCCAGAGATAATTTCTAGACTCACCTCATTTAATTTGAGAAGCACCAGTTTCTCTGAAAGCTTCTCTCCTTTTCCCTCCTTTGATAGTTTGTTAACTTACTGTTACCTTACCTTACACAGTATGTCCAAAATGATATTTCTTGTTGTTGTTCATCTCTCAGTTTCTATCAAGGTTGGCTAGACAGGTGGCTGGATAGTATAGATGAGCTTAGAATGAAATTAGAAAATACAATTCATCCTCGTAAACCAACAGTTCTATTTCTCAGCTTTGTTTTTCGGTCAAGGTAGAGATAGATACAGCGGCGGGTAAAGATACTTTCAACATCTTTAATGAAAAACTGAAAGCAACTGATAACTAAGAAATGGTGAAAGATTCAGGAGAAAAAAGTGATAACAGCAACTTGAAGTTGACAATCAAAAGCAAAGATCCTATATAAATATTAATTGGTATTTTTTCCTCAATTAATTTCTTGATTCCTAAAATCTGCTTATAAAGGAATAACCCCAGGATTCATTTAATCACCATGTGGTCAGGTAATACTGTCCTCTTTCTCATTGATTGAAACAGTAAGATCAAATCTCTCTCTGTAACTGACAAGCAAAATATACTGAGTTAATGATTTAAAAACTTTACCATCACCCGATGGACTACTATTTCTTTAGCTATTTTTCAATTCAGAAGAAATTTCTGTCTCCTATTCAATGTTTCTTCATATTTCAGCCTTTTCTTACCTTAACAGCAGGGTAAACACAACTGTCTCATAAAGATCGGCTTACAGTGAATAGAGGTCATGCTCACACCTGTCTCAGTTGAGCGGTGCTGTTTTAGGAGTGCCAATCAAATCAATTCAATTATAGGCATTTTGGGCAATTAGCAGAATCTTTTTCTTTCTTTTCTTTTTTTATTTAACTCAAGTTTCTAATTTCTTAATTTCAAATGTATTTTAAGTATCTTGCATTTGTACTCTTCTCCCTTCATGATTAATCTTTTTATTTATTAATTATTGAAATATACTTGTTTTATAATTATATAGTCATTTTATACTTATAACTATAGTTGAAATATAGTTGGAGAAGTAAATGGTAAACCACTCCAGTATTCTTGCCTGGAGAATCCCATGGACAGAGATATAGTCCATGGGAGTCTCAAAGTCAGACACGACTGAGCAACTATCACTCACTCACTCATAGTTGTTTTACAATGTTGTATTAGTTTCAGATGTACAGTAAAATGATTCAGTTATACATATATATATGTTATTTTTTTAACATTCTGTTCAATTATAGGTTATTACAAGAAATTGAGTATAGTTCCCTAGGCTATTCAGTAGGCCCTTGCTGATCATCTGTTTTATATATAACAGTGTATATATATATATATTAATCCCAAATTTCTAATTTGTCCCTATCCTCTCTCCTCTATTTCTATTTTCATTTGTATCCTATTTTACAATATGACTCTGCTATATATATATATATATATATTATATATATAATTATTATATATATTATATATACAAATATGTAATATAATCAATATTATATTGATATATATATATCAATATAATATTGATTATATTATATAATATTTGCCTTTCTGTCTGACTTACTTTCCTTAGTATAATAATCTCTATTTATTTTTCCATTTCTATCTTTATAAAAATCTTTATTGTGGGTTGTTCAAGAACCTTGACCACAATCTAAATGTACTTCAGATGCTGAGTTAGCATAGTTTTATTTGTTTTTTTAACCATTTTATTTTGTATTGGGAGTATAGTTTCAGGTGAACAATGAAGGGACTCAGCCATACAGATCCATGTATCCATTCTCCCTCAAACTCCCTTCCCCCCATCCAGGCTGCCATATAACAGTGAGCAGAGTTCCATACAGAGGATCCTTGTTGGTTATCCATTTTAAATATAGCAGTGTATACACATCCATCCCAAACTCCATAACTGTCCCTTCTCCTGGCAACCATAAGTTCATTCTCTAAGTCTGTGAGTCTCTTTCCACTTTGTGAGTAAGTTAACTTGTATCATTTCTTTTTAGATTCCACATATAAGGGATGTCATACAATATTCCTCCTTCTCTGTCTGACTTACTTCACTCAGTATGATAATCTCTAGGTCCATCCATGTTGCGGCAAATGGCATTTATTTCATTCTTTTTAATGGCTGAGTAATATTCCTTGGTGTATATATACCACATCTTCTTTATCCATTCCTTTGTTAATGGACATTTAGATTGCTTCCATGTCTTGGCTATTGTAAATAGCATATCAATAAACAGATAGGTGCATGTACACTTTCAAATCATGTTTTTCTCTGGGTATATGCCCAGGAGTGGGATTGTAGGGTCATATGGTAACTCTGGTCTTCCCTGGTGGTTCAGATGGTGAAGAATCCCCCTGTAATGTGGGAGACATGGGTTGATCCCTGGATTGGGAAGATCTCCTGGAGGAGGGCATGACAACCTACTCCAGTATTCTTGCCTGGAGAATCCCTTGGACAGAGGATCCTGGCAGGCTTCAATTCATAGATCACAAAAGTCAGACATGACTGAGCGACTAAGTACAACACATGTTAGCTCTATTTTTAGTTTGGCTTTTTTTTTTGTTTTTTTTTTAAGTATAGTTGATATACAATGATTCGGTAAATTTCCCCCATCTACTCAGTGTTCGTCCATTTTTTTCACAGTTAGATGCAGGCTAACTCAGAGATATTTGTCTCAACTTATTTTATTTCCCACTTGCATTTTTGTTAAGCTGATGACTTCTTTTTAAATGTTTGGATGACATAATTAATTAGCTCAAGGCTACCTCTCATTTTCCTTTCACCCATTCTATGATTGAAAGTGACAATGCCTTCTCCTCATATTTAACCTTTTTTCATGACAAGCTTGGAAGAGAGTTGACTTGGATAAGGAATACAAATAAGACTTTAGGATAGGATGAAGCTGATTATCTCACATTCAGGTGGGAGAAAAGTAATCATTAGAATAAAAAATTCAGGTATTGGTCTCATTGGCTCTGATCTTTAAGGAATAGCTCAACTGGTTAAGGGCTCAACTTACAAGGTGAGTACAAAAGAAGAGGTTCTTAGAAACTCAAGAGAACTATTAATTTTTTTTTTCCCCCCCCTGAGGGCTGAGTAATTCTCAAGTGAAAGAGAAGAGTATCAATCTTCTGAGACCTCATATGCTCTGGAGACTTGGGATGCTCACTTTTACTCTCTAACATACTTATTTAAATCTATGAACCCTTAATGAAGAGAACTTATGATATAGTCCCCAAGCTCATCTTATATCCACTGATAACTGCTTTAAATTGCACACCAAGTTATGGAACTGTAATGTGCGCAAGTGCATCCACACACTCTCACCTCATTCTGTTACAGCCAAATATATTCATTCTAATTGAGTAGGGCAAGAGAGTCAGCCTATGACAGTACCAACTCAACAAGCTCTTGTGGTTACTGGATAACGTTAGCTTTACTAGCTCAGTAACTGGACTACCCTGTCATAAGGAAACAGGACTTTCCAATTGTGAGGTTACATCAATACTTCCCATTTCTTGAGAAATAACATGCTACCCAAACAGGTAATTACAAGATGAGAAAATCATTTTAATTAAGAGCACATTACAATAAAAATACATGTTAGGATAGCATCTCAAACACCAGAAAGCTCCATGGGTAATAGAAACGGTGCTTAGCCACCGGTCAGTCTTGTCTTTGGCTATAGCTTATTTTATTTTCCAGAACCACCTCTAACTAGACTTGTGAGTCAGACCCCCACAATCAAGCTCTAATTTACATTTGAAAAACTAGAGATTCAATTCCAAATATCCAAATATTCTGCATCTTGTAATACACAATTGAGAGTCCAGGGAAACATGTGCAGCATAGCAAGTGATGTCAGGGAACGTGAACAGAATGTGTAATGCAGAATTCCACACTAAGTGGTTATCTTTTTTGTTTTTCTTTTCTAATGTATTAATACTGGAAAATTCTGTTTGTGAAGAAGTTGGATTAAAACCATAAATTGTTATCCAAGCAGTTAGGTACAGATTTGACATTATCAGGCACAGGGAGAAGTGTTAAAGCATCCCACTGTTTGAGGTGCATCACTAATTGTTTGGTTTTTCTATGTATATTTGAAAGGTCCAGATGAATCCAAGCTTTTCTTTGGAATCTACACTTGTATAATATTTTATATGTCCCTGAATCATTTTAAGTATTATATTTATAGTACTTGGAATCCCAGCTTCTAAGTTTCTGCTTCTTAAACATTCTTGGGCTCTGACCATAAGCAGTGACTGCCTTAAGATTCTGATGTTGTAGAGATTTTGAGAGATGTTGCCTCAAGCCAACAGTGGGTGCTTTAAGCCTGGAGGTAACATGGTTGAGGTGGAATTTTCAGGATGTTTCATACTACATCATGTAAACAAATGGATTCTGCACTGGCTAATCTGCTCTATTCATTGGATTTGATTTTTCTACGAAAAATGGGATTTGATCAGTTCAGGAAAATGTTACCTAGATTATGGGATTTTGTGATTCTTTGTGCAACTTACAAAGTCAGTGCATGGTGGCATATTGGTTAGAAAACTAAAATCATCAAAGTTTTAAAGCTGTATTTTAGAACTTGCAGCTTCTCTCTTTCTTTTCACAAATTCTCAGTATGTACTTACTGTATGCCAATGTCTCCTTAACCAGAGATAAAGTAGTAAGCAAGGATGATAAAGTCTTTGTGCTCATGTAATGTATACTATGAGGGTTAAGATAGATAGTAAATAAGAAAACAAAAAAAATTATGATAATTTTTATTACTTGTAATGCTATAAGGGAAAAAAAGCCAAACAAGTTAAGGAAATGGAAGAAATAGAGGTCTCTATTTTATAAAAGATATACAGATAATATGGAGAGGGAAATTGCAATCCACTCCAGTATTCTTGCCAAAAAAAAATCCCATGGACAAAGGAGACTGGTGGGCTACAGTCCATGGGGTTGTAAAGAGTTGGATACGACTGAGGGACTGAGCATACTCAAATACAGATAGTAATTTACAGAAGTGATATTTAAGAAGAGATCTAGCAATTAATAAGATAAACATGACTAATTTTATATAGCTAGTTTTTGTACTTTCTAAGCACCTTACACAAATAAATAATTTAATCTTTATCACAACTTTCAGAAGTAGGTGCAAAGAGTATCCTCATTTTTCAGATATACTGAGAGTGTCAGGGGTGAGCTGACTGTTTTCCCATGGTCATGCACCTAGCAGGTAAGTGTCAAAGCTAGGGCTTTAGCCGGGATGTCAGACTTCACTATCCGTATTCTTAACCACTGCACTGCCTTATTGACAGATGTCTCTAGACAGAAAGAACAGCAGTTGTAAGATTGTAAAGATGTCAGCGCCATAGGAGGTCAGGATACTCAAGGAACAACGTGCATCTCAATGTAGCTGTGGAATAAAAAGCGAGGTGAAGAGAGGCATCAGAGAAAGTCAGGGAAGGAGATAGTTTATGCTGTTTATAAAATTAATATGACTATCATTATTGGTACTATATATTGTATTGCTCCTGTAGACTGGATTGTGGTAAACAGCTTGGGGTTTATTATGAACAATGAGAAAGCTTTCAGGTTTTGAGGAAGGGAAGCAACATGACTTCAGGTTTTGAGACTGTCACTTTTGCTGTTTCTTTGTAGATAGATTTTAGGTTAGCATGTTTGAAAACTCAGAACAATTCGAGTACCATACTGTATCCTAGGGATGATGGGGTCGTTTGGTCAGTGCAACAGTGTTAGAAGCTGGGAAATGTGATAACATTGGGATGTACTTGAAGGCTGAATGATTGTGATTGCATGGATCACATATGGGAAGCAGACAGGAAAAAAGATATCAGTGTGTAGTGCTTTAGAGCCATTAATATGCCAGTTGAACTTTAAGACCATGTACTAAATTGATGCATTAATATACTGAAAAAGACATATTGAGAAATGTTGCAACACAAATACTAATACATCATATTTCATTAATTCCAACTTGCACAGTTTTCATGTTTAACATATCTAAAATTGTTATGTCTGTATATGTGATCATAACTTAGGTTTAATAAAATATTATTCATTGACTTTGATTTTCCCATGGAAGAAAATATAAGCATTTGGTGATTTGTTAAACAGTTTTATGTTATTCTTTACACTTCATTGTATGCCATGCTTTCATAAATATGCAAACTATTTTAAAGTAGGAGGTTTTCTCTGGTGTATTTTTGGTATTTTATAGAGTACTCAGCCTGGAGTTAGAAATCGAGTAACTACCCAATAGATTACTTTTGAGTTGATTTAACAGATGAATTTCTTTTTATAATTTAAAATTTAGTTAAATATATATTTCTTCAACCTCATTTTTTGTTGGCTAATTAACTGTGAGAGTAAACAGAAATATCATTTTTGTAATTAACGTTCCAAAAGGACAGCAGGAAGCAAGGGAAAGCGTACTTTAGGGAAATGATGAATAAAGGCCAAAAAGGTTACGGGAGAAAGCGATATGGAGTAGAAATCCTTTAAGTAGAAGCACAGATCTTTATTATACCCTGACAGGGGCAAAAATTGTCTAAATAAGTTTTATTGTTTACCTTCTTCCAGACAAGCTCTTTCTTTTTTTTTTCTGCCTTTTTAGCATTAACTTGTTGCCTAATAAGATGAAACAGGAAAAAATAACAAACGTGAGGAAATTCAAAACACTCACCTTATATAAATGAGTTAAAAATACATCTTCACAGGTAAAGCAAACTTAGAAATGTTATAATGATAGTGTTCCTACAAATAAATCACAGATGTATGCTAATTTAAATATATATACATGCAATTTAAATATATATTGTCTTAAATATATATTGTTATATATATTATATACAATATATATATATATACATATGTTATATATATATATACAATATCAACATGATAAAATCAGCGTTAGGAAGCAGAATTTTTGGAGAGGTGAGTATGTGTTTTTCCCAAAGTGGCATGGCAGTCAATTAAGGTCTTTGGTGAAAGAAATTAGGGTAGATAGAAATTAATAAATCAAGAAAGAACAGAATATGGTCACAGTGAAGGAGCAGTAAAATATTTATAGGAATGAAACAACAGAGTTCATTAGGCTGCATACTTAGCAAGTTGATTTAAAAATTTAGACCCTATGTCTTTGATCTGCAGTGGAGTGTTCTAGAGCTAGGCATTCAAGCATAGCCACACTGTGATATGTTCTGAGCCTGGGTAATCACAGATAGCTCAAAGTATAGTCTCTCTCTGAAACAATCCAGTTCACAGCTACCTTCTCTCCTTTAAAGCACAAGACAATCATGAATTATCTTGAAATAATGGGTGCCTTTTCTATTCATAAAAATGCCAGAAATCCAAATATGACATTTTCTCACAGCCCTTAACTGCTAAACCAATACATCTTTGGTTCAAAGACCGCTGTGAAATTTTAAGAATACCAAATATAAGCATATTTGACACTATTTAGGGTGAGATATAAAACACAGTATACTAAATAAATAAGCATATGAAGTGGATATTATCAAATGGAATAATTATGATGCCTAACATAATTCAGAGTAAAAAGAAAACATAGAATAAGTAGTGAGTCACACTAGTTCTGAATTTATCTTTCAAAAGCCTCAACAAAGACATAAACTTTCTAAGTCACACAGGGTCTGGAATTTTTATTGAGTAATTATACATGTCATAGTTTATCCTGGAGATTAGTGCATGGAGCGAAATACGAGGTAAAAGTGCAGACTTCTGTGCCCAGAGCTCTGTAAGCTCAAGAATGTCACATTAAAGGAATTTCATGACAGCTCTCTGATCTCTTGCCCCAACAATACCCAAACCAGTCAGTAATAACACAAATTTCATGCATGGAGGCTATCTGAGGAACCTGGACAAGAAGAACACAATTGGGCAAAGTAGAAACCAAAAGACTCAGGGCGGGGGGGCGGGGGGATGAACAAAGTGCCAGAAGGACCTGCAAACCAGGGAAGCAGAGGAGTGACCACATAATCAGTACGTATAAAGGGCAGAGGATGCGATAGCAGCCCCTGGTGCTATCACTGACTTACTGATAGATAGCATCACTGACTCACTGGACATGAATTTGAGCAAACTCCGGGAGCCAGTGGCAGACAGAGGAGCCTGGCATGCTGAAGTCCCTGGGGTTACAAAGAGTTGGATATGACTTACTGACTGAACGACAACAACATACAAGGCATACTCTCTGGGAGTCAATTCAAGATAAGACTCAGAAATAAGATAAATTCGATAGCCACTGGAAATTTGCTATATGATATAGGAAACTTAAATCTAGTGCTCTGTGACAACCTAGAGGGGTAAAAGGTGGGAGGGAGGTTCAAAAAGGAGGGGACATATGTATACCTATGGCTGATTCATTTTTATACATGACAGAAATGAACACAATGTTGTAAAGCAATTATTCTCCAGTTAAATAGAAATAAATTTTTTAAAGAAATGAGATACATAGAGATTTCAGGAAGTCACTCCTTTGAATTTAGCCTTCCCTGAAGGCCATGGAATTGGATAAAAATTAAATAAAATCAGACAGATTACCTGTACTATATAATAAATTTTCACAGTTAAAAAAAATATTACCTAGCAGATATAATAAAATGTAATACAGGAATTTAAGGCATCTTTAACTTCCATGTAGGCAGGGCTAGGTTGTTGAGTTCACAGTTCACTGACTGCTTGACACACCAGGGGCCATGAATCCTTATTTGTTGAGTGAAGGGTAGCATTATTAGATTTGGATCATCCATAATTCCAGAACAATGCAACAATTTATAAGTAGATGGGTTCACCTTTGAAAGTTCCTCATAAATACCTTAATTTGGGTATCAGGTATGAGGTTGTTGCAAGGAAGAGTCAATTTTTGACCCCATGTTGGAACTGTTTCTTTGACTTGTTTTTCGTTGATTTCGTTATTATAATCATACATATTGGTCTGCTTCAGAAAACCCTGTCTGTCTGCCTGACAATTAAACCAAAGTGCAGTTTTTAGGACACTGTCCACTTGTGGATGGCAGGAAGGAAGAAATGAACACATCCCCAGCCTGAGGCTTTCCATTCTAGGAGATATTTACAAGATTAATGCCCTTTTTACTTTGTTTCCTCACCCCGCCCCCACCCCACCCCCCATCCCTGTTCTTGAAAAGAATTTAAAAGAACCAATAAGATGGTTATTTTGAGACATTAGTTTGCCATCTTCTTGGTCAGTCAGCTTTCCTAATAGTCTACTCCTTGCCTAAACACCTCATCTTTCAGAGATTTATTGGCCTGACTTGCACAGAGCTGAGTGAGCTCCGACTGAATAACAAATTCGGCTTCCTCAGCCTGAAACCTTGCTGCTTGTGCCTAACCTGACCCAGTCAGGGAATATTTCACCAAGGCCTCAGCAGCTGCCAGACCATTTGTCCTGAGAATCTTTCTGTCAAAATTCCCTAAAGAGGCAAAGGCTTCCCCAGCACTTGGCAGCTGAAGCAAGGCGCCAACAAATTTCTGTGAATCCACGGACTCAATTTTATAGGGTAAGTTGCTCCATTGTGTACACAGGGAAATTATCCCCCTTCCTCCAGTTTGGGCTTTTACTCTACAGAACAAGCCAATTTGTTTGGGGTAACTTGTTGGAGAGGAGAATTATTGTTGGACTCTACCTGAGTCAAAACTTGTTCATTAGGAGAGCTAGTTCCTGTGGGCTTAAGCCTATCTTAGTTGGAATTAGTTTCTTCATTTTTTTTTAGGGTAATTTTATTTACTTGAATTGGGAACTGGTTCTTCTGTGAATCAGTGCTGGAATTTGTCTGTGCCCTTTTTTTGGAATTTGCATACATCTTTGTGTTTTGGTATTATCACACTTATAGAAATGGGAAGTACTTCATCTAATACAAAAAAAGCTCTTTGGGGCATATATTAAATATGTTAAGATTAGAAGGGCAAAGGCCCCTGAATGGTTCACAATTGTTATATGATCTTGCAGTTAAAAGTATTTTGCAAAGAAGAGGAACACCCTATTAATAAATGAAGAAGCCCGTGGATTCCCTTGGACTTGAGATATCCAATTCGAATTTACCCACAAGAGCCCATGGTAACTGTGGCAGTAGGGAACAAGTTTATTGACTCTCTATTAGAAACCACTCTCCTTTGCAAATTAAATGCTCAAGTAACCGTTTCCCCAGAACAGTTTGACATCAGGGTCCCACCAGAGCCTTTTATGGGAGCCTTTTCTGATTTGGGGAGCTTCAGCTTTAACTTGAGGAGCTCCCCCTGTGAAGGAAAACTCTATCTATAAGGTGCTTTAGAAAAAAGGTCGCAGGTATAATCGGACCAGGAAGTCACATTTGGGGCACTTTTGCCATTTGACTTTGAATGTGACTTTATGGCTGGCTAGTTACTTTGGTAATGTTCAAATATCTGGTATTAGCTGCTTGAGCTAAATGTGAACCGCTTCCTCTAAGGTTCTACCTCCACCTGGGGGCCTCTTGGAAAATTTTAAATGATTAGTTGCCTCAAAAGTGTTTCTAAATAGATTACCAAAATGGGAGGCCATGGGTCTGACTAAATTAACCATTTCACATGTTGGCAAGGTAATGCTCAAAACCCTTCAAGCTAAGCTTCAACTGTACATGAATAGAGAACTTCTAGATGTATAAGCTGGATTTAGAAAAGGCAGAGCAACCAGAGATAAAATTGCCAACATCTATTGGATAACAGAAAAAGCAAGGGAATTCCAAGAAAACATCTACTTCTGCTTCATTGACTACGCTAAATCTTTTGATTGTGTGGATCACAACAAAATGTGAAAAATAGTTAAAGAGATGGGAATACCAGACCACCCTATCTTCCTCCTTTAAAACCTGTATGCAGGTAAAGAATCAACAATTAGAACTTGATGCGGAACAATGGATTGTTTCAAAATTGTGAAAGGAGTACATCAAGGTTGTATATTGTCTCCCTGCTTATTTAACTTATATGCAGAGTACATCATGTGAAATGCCAGGCTAGATTAAGGACAAGTTGGAATCAAGATTTCCTGGAGAAATATCAACAACCTCTGATATGCAGATAATACCACTCTAATGGCAAAAAGTGGGCAGGAATTAAAGAGCCTCCTGTTGAGGGTGAAAGAAGAGATTTAAAAAAAAAAAAAAAAAACTGGCTTAAAACTGAGCATTCAAAACACTAAGATCATGGCATCTGGTCCAACAACTTCATGGCAAATAGAAGGAGAAAACGTGGAAACAGTGAGAGATTTATTTTCTTGGTCTCTGAAATCATTGTGGATTGAGACTGAAGGCATGAAATTAAAAGATGCTTGCTCCTTGGAAGGAAAACTATGACAAACCTAGACAGCATACTAAAAAGCAGAGACATCATTTTGCCAACAAAGGTCTGTATAGTCAAAGCAATGGTTTTCCAGTAGTCATGATAACAGAGTTGGACCACAAAGAAGGCTGAGCACTGAAGAATGGATGCTTTTCAACTGTGATGCTAGAGAAGACTCTGCAGAGTCCCTTGGACTGCAAGGAGATCAAGCTAGTTAATCCTAAAGGAAACCAACCCTGAATATTCATTGGAAGGGCTGATGCTGAAGCTGAAGCTCCAGTACTTTGGCTGCCTAATGTGAAGAGCTGAGTCATTGGAAAAGACCCTGATACTGGGAAAGATTGAAGGCAAAAGGAGAAGAGGGTGGCACAGGATGGGAGGGTTAGATAGCATCGCCTACTCTATCGACATAAATTTGAGCAAAGTTAAGGAGATAGTGAAAGACAGGAAAGCCTAGTGAGCTGCAGTCCATGGGGTGGCAAAGAGTCAAACACGACTTAGCAACTCAACAACAACAATAAAAAATTAATTATAGCTGATATTGAAAGCCTAATAGGAATTTTGGATGAAGCTTTCTCCCCTAAGCTAAATGAGGAAAAGTAAAACTTTCCAATGTAGGTAACTGAGTGTGTCAGTTCTTCAATATCATTGAGGTAGCCATCCAGTGCTTTCAAAAAAAACAAAACAAAGCTGTCCTTGTTTTACCAGTGTAGTCTTTACAGGAGCAGAAGTGTATTTCCAAAATAATCTGAAGCCCACCAATCCTTTTATTACTCTGAAACCCTCTGTTTATCTTAAGCAATTTGCAAGTATTAAAGTAAATTGCCTTTGTCTGTGCTTAGTTGTGTTTGACTCTTTGCAATCCCATGGACTGTAGTCCAGTCCATAGATAAACTCCTCTGTCCATGGCATTTTCCAGGCAAGAACAGTGAAGTTGGTTGCCATTTTCTACTCCAGGGGAACTTCCTGACCCATTGATGAGACCTGCATCTCTTGCATCTTCCTGAGTTGGCAGGTGGATTTTTTTTTTTTTTTTAATCAACTATGCCACCTGAGAAGCTGCAATATTAAACAAAGGGGGAATAAAGTCATCCTATGGAAAATTTACCTGTATTTTTGAGATGCAAATATCCTATCTAGTCTTCTCTGAAACCATCATCTCTGCCATCCTTTTAAAATTCAGATTTTAAAGAGGGTAAAGTAATTTAGATGTTGGCTTGTCCAGGGTATAAATAAATCCTTAATGTCCTTTCTGCAAATATTTAGCCATGTAGCCCATTGAGCATGACTTGTTCCATCTGTGAGAAACCCAATTCTAATCCAACCTCTTTTGTAAACTTCGGGATTTTACATTACCTATCTGACTCAGGTTGAAGTCTTGAAATGAAAACAAATGAAGTCTCACTGTTTTTATGTTTGTATGTGTCTTTGCCTTTAGATAACATTGCTGAGGTTGATTTGTAAAAGAGTTCTCTTTAATTGGCTTAAATGAAAGTAAGAGCCTATAAACCAAACAATTCTAAATACAATAGAAATTAAGCTAAATGAGATTCAGCTTCCCATGATCTGGGTAATATTTAATATTAAGCTAATACTTGATAGTAATATTTATTTTTTGTTTGTCAGCAAGGAAAGTAACTTGATATGAAGAAACTTTTAAGGAAAGAAAATGCAAATGAGATAAGAGTTTGGGGTGAAATTTTCTCTCCAGATGTTCTACACCTAGAAAGTTAAAGTCAAAATTATGCTAAAATAAGTGATGAAAAGTTTATGGAAAATGGGACTCCCCAAAAGGGGGGGGGGTATACATATTAGGTCAGGATTGATTAAGATTAAAATACATTTAATTGAGTAAATTATCCTTGAAAGTAAGCTGGTACAAAATTCAAATTTGGCTTTTCCCTTTGTTAAAAAAGACAAATTTTCTCAAAAAGACAATCTACAGATTGGGAGAAAATATTTGCAAATGATGTGACTAGTAAGCGATTAGCCTCCAAAACTTACAAACAGATCATTATGCTTAACAGCATCAAAACAAACAACCCACTCAGAAAATGGGCAGCAGACTTAAGTAAATATTTCTCCAAAGAAGACATACAGATGGCCAAGAGGCACATGAAAAGATGTGCATCATCATTCTTTATTAGAGACATGCAAATCAAAACTGCAATGAGACATCACCTCACACCAGGTAGAATGGCTATTATCAAAAAAATCCACAAACAGTAAATCCTGAAAGGATATGGAGAGAAGAGAAACCCCCCACACTGTTGGTAGGGATGTAAGTTAGTACAGCCACTATAAAGAACAACATTGAAGTTCCTTTAAAAGGTAACCATATGACTCTGCAATCCCACGCCAGGGCATACATCCAGAGAAAAACATGATCTGAAAGGATACATGATCCCCAATATTCATTACAGCACTGTTTACAATAGTCAAGACATGAAAGCAACCCAAATGTCCACTGACAGATGAATGGATAGAGAAAATGTGGTACATATATAAAATGGAATATAACTCAGCTATTAAAAAGAATGAAATAATGCTATTTGCAGCAACATGGATGGACCTTGAGAGTGTCATACTAAGTTAAGTCAGACAGAGAAGGAGAAATATTGTATGAGATCCCTTATATGTGGAATCTAAAAAAGAAATCTTACAAATGTACTTACAAAGCAGAAAGAGACAGACTAAGAATGAAATTATAGTTGCCAAGAGGAAGGGATAGTTATGAATTTGGGGATGAACATGGATACACAGCCATATTTAAAAGGATAACCAATAAAGACCTACTGTGTAACACATGGGACTCTGTCCAGTGCTATGTGGCAATCTGATGGGATGAAGGTTTGGGGGAGAATGGATACATGTATATGTGTGGCTGAGTCTTGACTGTTCACCTGAAACTATCACAACATTGTTAATCGGTTGTAAAAAATAGTGTCAGTTGCTCAGTCATGTCCAGTCCGACTCTTTGTGACCCCACGGACTGTAGCTTGCCAGGCTTTATTGTCCATGAAATTCTCTAGGCAGGAATACTAGAGTGGGTAGCCATTCACTTCTTCAGGGGGATCTTCCTCCAGGAATCAAGCCCAGGTCTCCCATACTGCTATATCCCAATACAAAATAAAAAGTTAAATAAACAATTAGTATCCCATTGTTAAAAGAAAAGGCACATTTTCTAAATACTTTAAACTGTCTTTGATAACAGATTTTAACTTTCTTTACCTTTTAGGTGATCTGTTCTATATTTTCCTTTGAAATCTTTTGTTACTTTGCCTAAATTAATAACTAATGTTTCACAGTGACCTATGATCCTGTTATATTTTAAAAGCTATATTTTATGTGTTTTTTTTTTTTTTTTGGTCAAAACTTCCCAAATGAAATTATAATAAATATCCCTTTACCTCTAGCTAAGTTTGTGATGCTTTAAAGGGCCCTGAAAGCACCCCAAAGGGAGATATTAAACTAATTATGTTCACTTAGTATGTTACATTACATAGAAATTGTTATCAAATTAATAATAAACATTCAGGTTACATTGTATAATAAAGGATATAGATATTCTAGAGGGTGTATGGAATTTTGATATGTCCTGGTAATGTATTATCAGTCTTAATTCTAATTATTATCTGAAAGTTTTATGTCATGATAGTGATCGAGTTGTTTTGTCAATTGCATTGTAATCTGATTTAAATGTGCATTCTTTAGTCATTTTTTATTATAAACAGTTATGGTTTCACTCTAATACCTTTGAAAAAATGCCTTCTCTTCAAGAAGATTTATAAAAAGGATTTTTAGATAAATACAAGTTTCTTACTTTCCATCATAAAGCTGAAATGGGTAACATACTGAAAAAAATCTAATTGGAAACCTAATGACTTCATAAAGCTGTTGAAATAAAGGATTAGTTATATAGGACTGAGTAAACTGGTAAATATGGTTATAATTTTTATGTGTTCTAAATAAAAAGATTATTGGTTTAAAACTGTGTTTTCCAGATATAAGAATGACCTTCTCCTTAAACTAATTATGACTTATAGTAACTTGGTAAATTATACCTTTTGTAAGCAGAATTAAAACAATTATCTTTTTCTCTTTATGTTGATCCTGCCAGTAACATATGCTTGTCTCTAAGTTGTGGATAGGCTGTACAATAAAACCTGTGAATAGCTCATTAAATCAGTTATGGCTCTGTGGTCACTAGACTATTGCAACTGGATTACAACTAATTATACTAATCAATGTTTTAATTTCTTCTTTGTTTTGAAATTAAACTTTGTGCCTCTCTCCTGCACCATGTCACTGTCAATGTTCCTGTCTTCATTATTTAATATCCTCTATGAGATTGCTGTTTCTTATAGTATCCTGTGTGTAACCAAGTCTCCAACAAAACTTCTATGGCTAAAGAGCTTAAGGAAATAGGTCATATTTATAACACAAAACAGTTATAATAATGTGATTCTAGGTACAGGAAGAGGCAACAAGAGAAAATGTCTCCTGGATCACAATCAGAATATCCAGAGAATCTTTATTGATGGGGCCAAGTCCAAAATTTAGCACTTGGAGTGGCATATCAAGAATTTCCACCTGACCTGGGATGAGCCTCCCAGCACCATGGGACAAAATTTGATTACAAAATGTCTCCCAAATATTGGTCAAATTCCTGACCATGAAGGAAGGACCTGCAAAATTTAATCAGTGATTGCAGTCCTCTAACATGAGCCACTCCCTATAGTGAGCATTGACAAAACTTGGGATATGAAAACATAGGATTATAGGCCCCAGATAACTGAGGTCATATCAGGGAAATGATTTTAACAAACCCTGACTCTTGCATCTTCCCATACATAGAAAAGTACTAATTCCTTAACTTGAGATGCTGTCTCCTGGATTTGAAGTCCTAAAAAGAAAAAGAAAAAAAACCCAAAAAACAGTCCTGCTGAATAAGACAGAACTCTTAATTTTCAGATTATGAATACCTTTTAAGTATACAGGTGTAAAGTAGAACTTTCCAGGGGGACAAAGGAAGACAAATCTCAACCTTTGCACTGGCACTGATGGTGGATACTCCCAGAAAGATACATCTGATGAAGCAGTTAGAAAGGTTGTCTCCCTTTTTACGGAAAGACTGTGGAATAGACATTGACAGTGGGGAATAATTGCAGGGAAGAGCCAATTCTGACTCCATGTTGGAACCGTTTCTTTGACTTGCTTTTGTTATTATAATCATACATAATGGCCAGACTCAGAAAATCCTGCCCCTCTCCCTGACTGTTAAACAAAAGTGCCTTTGTTCCGGACCCTGTCCACCCTTGAATGGCAGGAAGAAAGAAATGAACGCATCCCCTGCCTGAAGCTTGCCATTCTAGGAGATATTTACAAGATTAGTGGCCTTCTTACTTTATTTCCTCATTTCCTCCCATCTCTATTTTTTAAAAGAACCTTTCATCTGCAGATTCATGCTATTATCACCATTATAATTACTAAAATAGAAAGGAGTAAAAACTATTCCTAGTTTTTTTTTTTTTTTAAACAAAAATGCATCACTCAATAGCTGACAAAAAAAACTATCTAAACTTTTTCTATTTATTTCTAATGAAAAATAATATAGTGACTCTTTAGTGATGGTTTTGGACATGGTGAAGGGGATAATGTTTGGTGGTTGTGAATCCTTCTATTAAAAAATACTTATTTGGGATCAAAATTTATCTTCATTGGAGTAGGATAAGATGCATTATTATCAAAGTCTGGTAAAAATATGCATGGTCATTAATACTATCTAACATTATTTTAGAAGTACTACTAATGGAAAATTATTATTTTTAAAAAAAGTATAATTTGTTGATGACTACATATGCATCCTTAGAAAACCCAAGAGCATCCACTGAGATCCTATTTATAAAATTAATATGAGTATCAATGTTGTTGCTATATATATTGTACTGCTTCTATAAGATGTGATAAAAAAGTTATTTTTGTACTTTCAACAATGATATAACATACCTAGTATCAAATTTAAGTCAACTTTTCTCTGGCCATAAGAAAGAAATTGAAATAAATGAAAAGCCAGACTTTGTTCTTGAAAACGATTTATATTTCAAAGGATTTGATAATTTACAATTTCCCCTAAGCTCATTTATGCTTTCAGAAATATTCACCACAAAATCCTACAGTGTGTAAGGAAGAGTATTTTAAAGGTACAGAGGAATAGTCAATGAATTAATTATCTTATATCTAAATTATAAGTAAAATATGTCAATGTTTAAAAGTCAAATAATACAGTAAATTTATAATTTAAAGGGACAAGTTTTGTCTCTGTATCTCCAAGACTGTTTCTCAGAGACAATTATTTCCCAAATAATTACTTTCATAATTACTGAAGTAAAATAAACCATCATTCTTAAATAATGGACTTGTATTAGTATAAATTGATCTATCTTCTTACAGCTATTGACCTCCTACAATGATGACTGAGAGCTTTTGTGTTTTTTTTTTTTTTTTCTTTTTCCAATATTGCTAAAATCATAGCTTTACTTATTAGATTGATTATCATTGTGTTGCTGATATGACTAGCTTCATATCCAACATCAATTTTTATTTCTTCCCTAAAAATAAATAAATAAACTGCAGTAGTAATGTGACCAGACCAAAAAAAATGAATGTTTAGCTTGATGAGGGATAAAGAAATGTGAGCTGAAATTGTCATATAGAGCTCAGGGCAGTCTCTTAAGTGATGTGGGCAACTGAAAGGCAGATACCCGTTTTACTGTTATTCCTCCCTCCTACTCCAGGCTCAGTTGATTGCTAGAGAGTTAATGGTCATCCTGTGACTGGCCTGAAAGTAGTTCTGAGGATAGCCCTAAAAAGGGCAGAACAGAGAGAAAGAAGGACTCTGAACATTAACGACATTCTGATCCACACTAACTGTGTGTGTGTGTTTGCTCAGTCACACAAACTAATCCTGGATCATTATCCTCGGGATTTAGTGGATGTGAGAGAGAAGCAGCATCAATAGTGGGTAGCCAAAAATATTCTGGGTTTCTGTTTCAGTAGACTAACACAGTTAACAATATCATGCAACTTTCAGTAATGCACTTATAGCCTTACATCTGGTTCATTCATCCATACTTGGTATTCCTTCAACCCCCAGTTTTTAAGCAAAGAGATCAGTTGTGGTGTTATCTTTTCTGAGACCTCTCATCCTGTCTGGCTTTAAGCCTCCCAACTTCTATAAAACTGTATAGTTATTTTCATATTTCAAGGTCAATTATATCTATATACTGTCTGTAACCACAGTTGATTATGTTACAAAATAACTACACAAAAAATGATAGATAAATTTAGTGTTCTACTTGACTATAGTGAACAGTGTTAGTAGATTTACAAATTATAAATACTAATTATTGATGTTTTCACTTAAATTCAAAACACATGTTTGTTAATTCTTGTTTGGTTGTGTTAGGTAGTTAGAATAGGGAAAAGGAGTCCAAAATGGCAGTGGCTAAAAGACAAGAAAGGGAAAAGCCCACAAAAATAGAACAAAGGAAGGTATGAGGACTGGAGTCAGGACTTCAGGTAGAACAGCACTCCTGGCCAAGCCCAATTTGCATAGGGCAGGCCCAGGGGGAAGAAAAAAAAAGATATTAAAAGAGGAGCCAAAGGGCTCTCTCTCTCTCTCCCCCTCCACTGGGGCGCTCTTCTCTTTGTGTCTTTGGGTCGACATGCCCTCACGCCTCAAAGATGGATTTTCCTGCTATTACCTAAATAAAATAGAGCTGTAACACTGAGCTGTAACATTGATTTGTCTAAGAGCTATAACATGGTCCATTCGAGGCCTGAGAGCTATAACACGGCCTGTCCAAGACCCAAGAGCTGTGACACGCTGAGGAGGCTTTAATGTCCGTCACTCCAAATCGTTGTTGTGATGAGACAGAACCGAGGAGCATACACTCGCCTGACAGTTGTTTGCATATAAATATGATACAATAGGAAGCCAGAATAGAAAAAAAAAACAAAAAACCTTGATGTATGAAATTGTATTTTTAAGATGAAAAAGGAGACACAAAACACGATGTAAGGGTTTTATTCTGAGACATACATTGACTTGGTATCAGAGATGAACTATTAAATTTATATGAAAAATACTATTTTGTTGCTATTATTTTTAACAAAGATTAAACAAATATTTATTGAGTTTTTTTTTTCTTTTTAATGTGCTAGACTCCATCATAGGTGTTGAAGATACAGCTGTGAATATAACACACATAAACTCTTGTGATCCTGTGAGTAATAAAGAACATAAATAATAAGAAGGATAAGAAATGAGTATGTGCATTGGAAAGTCAAACAAATGCTTTGTTTTGTTTTACTTTGTCTTCCCACTATTTATTTGATGTATATATTTTTTGCTTAGGGAGTAAATGCTTGACTATAAGAATAACTAACTAAAAAAAAAAAAAAAGAATAAATAACTAAGTAGAAGTGGACAGTTTCCTATTAAAATAAGCCTTTCATTTCTTTTTTTTTTTTTAAAAAATGGCCTAGTTAAATATAACGAACACACAGAACTATGGGCCATACACAATTTTAATCCTATTACATATATGAAAAGTTTACCTTATATTATTCATTTGCTCTTCATACTAACCTATGAAGCAAGTTCTAACATTACTACTTTTTAGAAAGACAAACCTTACCTTAACAAATTGTGATGAGGATAAGTCTTGAGTCTTATACATTAATCACCCTCCTCTATAATAAAAAAATAAATAAATATACTCATAAATGTGAATTAGTTCATAAATTGTATGCTTATGCCACTGTAATTAATCCATACATTAACTGTTTCTGGTTTTGTTAGGTTCTAACTAAAATAGAAGTTTCTTCCCTCACTTCAGGAATGCCACTTGATTACCTTGTACTGCCACTAAGTAGCAGTTTAGAAAAGAGAGAAATATATTCCAGAAAAGTTCAATGTAGAGGATCCCTGCAATCCAAAGAGTGATTTCAGTTGTATCCTCAGGAATTTGTGGTATTTAAGTGCATGGAGATTAGCAAAATGCCTTCTGCATTCCTTATATATCACTAAAATACCAGGAGGTAGGAAAATCAAATAGTCATTTGAGATACACTAAGTCAAGCTTCCCAGGTATATCTAGTGCTAAATGCAGGAGACATAAGAGATGTGGGCTCCATCCCTGGGTTGGGAAGATCTCCTGGAGTAGAAAATGACAACCTACTCCAGGATTCTTACCTATGAAATCTCTTTGACAGAGGAGCCAGGTGAGTCCGAAGCCCATGGGGTTGCAAAGAGTTGCATAAGACTGAGTGACTGAGCAGAAGCAGGAGAAGGGGACAACAGTGGATGAGATGGTTGGATGTCATCACCCATTCAACGAACATGAGTTTGAGCAAACTCCAGGAGATAGTGAAGGATGGGGAAGTCTGACATGCTGCAATCCATGGGGTCAGAAAGTGTTGGACATGACTGAGAAAGAAGTCAGTTTGAAGGGAGCAGGTTTCAAAGAGAAGATTAAAGGGAGAGACCTGAAAGACAGATTAGAGCTTTATCAAGACTTTATTCAATTAAGTGTGTGGACCTTATCCTTTAACAATGGGAGTTAAGGAAACACTTTGAAACTGGCTAGTGAGAGGGTGAACAGGTATTTTTAGAATGCCACCTCCTTGCTGCCCTTGAAATGAAGCCCACCAGGCTGCTTTGTCCATGAGATTTCCCAGACAACCATAGGGTTACAAGAGTCAGGCACAATTTTGTGACTAAACCACCACCACCTCACTGCCCATATTAAAAATAGCAGTTAAAAAGTAACAATGTAGAAAAAGATCTTAAATTTTCCTTTTCACAAAAGCAGCCAAAATATTTTAGATACCCTGAAATGAACGCCTTTTTCTTTCTTGATCCTCTTCAGTTCAGTTCAGTTCAGTCACTCAGTCGTGTCCGACTCTTTGCAACCCCATGAACCGCTGCACAACAGGCCTCCCTGTCCATCACCAACTCCCGGAGTACCCCCCATCCCATGTCCATCCAGTCGATGATGCCATCCAACCATCTCATCCTCTGTCGTCCCCTTCTTCTCCCGCCCTTAATCTTTCCCAGCATCAGGGTCTTTTCCAAAGAGTCAGCTCTTCGCATCACGTGGCCGAAGTATTGGAGTTTCAGCTTTAACATCAGTCCTTCCAGTGAACACTCAGGACTGATCTCCTTTAGGATGGACTGGTTGGATCTCCTTGCAGGGTCTTTTCAAATGAGTCAGCTCTTCGCATCAGGTGGCCACTTAATATCATAATTTCTTTTGGTGACTCCAAAATAAAACAGTTAATATCCTAAATAAACTTCCAATGACTGAAGTAGATGTTCACAGCTAGTAATACATACCCTGGAAATCTGGTTTCCTCACCATCAATCCATGAGTCTTTAAGTCTTGCTCCCAATTAGCTTTACAAAATTGAGTAGTAAATGCCTATGACCAGTTTGATATATAACTATGAAAATGACATTAATGCATTTCCCACCTATTATGAGAAATAAAAATTTATTGCTCTAGAGGTTTCCTGCATGACTGATCTAGAGCACTCATTTTCATTCCTGCCTCCCTAGGAAATACAAGTTTAGTGTTAAAAATATTTTAATAAAGTATTTAAAGTAATTATTTTTATTTTATAAGTTTATTATATATGCTTTACAGAAATACAAATCATGATATATTATCTCATATATTTCTACATACAATTTGTATGTACATCAATTTATTTTTCCTCATACTAGTTATGATTTTGTTGTCTTTTTTAGGGGATCTTCCCAACCCAGGAATCAAGCCTGGATCTCCTACTTTGTAGGCAGATTCTTTACCATCTGATCCACCAGGGAAGCCTGTCAACATTTTTACTGGCATCATAATATGTATTTAGTATTTATTTTCATTCATATTCTCTAGGAGATTTTGTCTAAAATTGGAATTACTTGTGAAAATTTAATTACACCTAACTACCAATCATGGAGAAGGCAATGGCACCCCACTCCAGTACTCTTGCCTTGAAAATCCCATGGATGGAGGAGCCTGGTAGGCTGCAGTCCATGGGGTCTTGAAGAGTCAGACATGACTGAGCGACTTTACTTTCACTTTTCACTTTTATGCAGTGGAGAAGGAAATGGCAACCCACTCCAGTGTTCTTGCCTGGAGAATCCCAGGGATGGGGTCACACAGAGTCGGACACGACCGAAGTGATTTAGCAGCAGCAGCAACTACCAATCAACCTGTCTTTATAGTTGCTTTTCAGAAATATTTTCCTTTTCTGCATGAATTTTTTTCTCCATATGGCAGTAGTAGTAAACTTTATTCTTCTGAAAAATATTAATTTTATCTAAGCTTTCAAATAAATTAGCATAGAGTTTTGATGTTTGGCTCTTCTTTTCAATTGGTAATGTTATTTGTCTAAATTAATCTAGCCGATTGCATTCAATGTTATTATTTTTTAAAAAGGTGATTCTTGACTGTGTTCATTTCCTATTTGAGTTCTATTTTAATAGAGTCTATTAACACTATCCTTTTTTCTGCTTCATTGAAATCATTCTAAAATATCTCCTTTCTAATATTTAAAATTGGTGGTTTTGTTTTAGATTTCATCATTATTAATATAAATACTTGATGCTATACTTTTCATTTTTTGCCACCTTATTATTATTTCTAAATCTTAAGTATACAATTTTCTTTATTCTGTTTTAAATGTTTTTAACATGAATTATGATTCTTTATTTATAAGTTGTTAATTACTTTTAATTTCTAACCATAATTCCTGTAATTACTAATTGAATTGTATTGTGATTGAAGTCTTGACCAGTTGAGTTCTAAACCTTTGGAATTTGTGAGACTTGGTCTACAGTCTAATACACTAGATCTTAATAGGTTTCATGTATTTTTTCAATTATTTATGCAATTTTCATATCTTCCCATTAGATCAAGCTTGTGAAGTGAATATTTTTAAATCTTCTAAGTCACTCTTTGAATTTTTCCTTGGGAATTTACTAAATACAAAATGAGGTAAAAGATTCATTACTTCCTCCTTTATGTTCTGTCCATTTGTGTTCAAGATATTTTGAGATACTGTTTGCAGGTGTATAACAGTTAAGGTTTGTTTAATGTTTTTTAATCATTCTGATAAATTAAACTTTTTAACATATTGAAGTAATTATTTTCATCTTTATTGTTTAGATAAGTTTATGTTATTTGCTATTAACAACTATTCGTGTACTATCTCAACTAATGTCTGCCTGATAAATCTTTTTCTATTTCCTTTCTTATAACTTATCTTGTGTTTCTCTGTCCTTCTACTTTAGGTATACTCCAGTTGAGAGATAAATTTTTAGAATATAGCCTGCTGTTCATGTCTTTTAAATTAAGATCTTAATCTATTACTACTTTATAAATACAGTCACAATATAGCAGTAAGAAAATGGATACTGGAGGCAGACTGCTTTGCTTGAATTCTGGATTTGTCTTTTACTAGATATGCATGTGGAGAAGGCAATGGCACCCCACTCCAGTACTCTTGCTTGGAGAATCCCATGTGTGGAGGAGCCTGGTAGGCTGCAGTCTATGGGGTCGCGAAGAGTCGGACACAACTGAGTGACTTCACTTTCACTTTTCACTTGCATGCATTGGAGAAGGAAATGGCAACCCACTCCAGTGTACTTGCATGGAGAATCCCAGGGACGGAGGAGCCTGGTGGGCTGCCGTCTATGGGGTCGCACAGAGTCGGACACGACTGAAGTGACTTAGCAGCAGCAGCAGCAATGCATGACGCTGGGCAAGTCACTGAAACTTTTTGTGCCTCCTCATTATTTGCTAATTTAGATTTATACCAGTAGTTCTCTCATGGGACTCTTGTAAAAATTAAATGAGCTAGTATTTGTAAATTCTAATAGTCTGGAATATTTGCTATTATTATATCTTAATTAAATTCCCCATCTTTTCCCCTATTTATGCACAATATTTTTATGGTTTTATTTGTTATTTTGCTCTTTTCTCCTTCTTACCATTTATTGATTCATTAAGCAATTTTAATCACATTTTATTTGCTTTATTGTCTTTTAAAAACTCCATCATAATTTCCCCAGAAAACAGTAACAAGCTGTTCAAAAATTAAATATTACCATAGATGAATAAGCAACTCTAACAGAACCCACAGCTAACAAATATCTTGTCTAGTAATTTCTAAAAACTAAGAATTTGTGTATAATCCTTTCTTTTTTGCTAAAATTCAATATAAATATTCTGTCAACTGACTACTAGTGTATCTAAAATATGTGCTAGGTAATTGGGGAAAAGGAACATACTTGTATGGTGAGAGAAGATACAATTATTTGGACTGAAATTGACAGATGGTGAATTTTTAAGAGAACTTCAGGCAATCTATTAGAGGTTGTTTTTCAATTGAAAAATTTAAATTGTATAATTTTAAAAAGCATTAAACTAAGGCAAAATAAAAGGCTAACTGGTAGCTTTTTGGTGATTGACATCTTGGGCTCTTTGATTTTAAGATCAAAGAGTTTTCTTTTTTTTTTGATTTTTCACATGCCATTAATATGTTCTATTCTGTGAATCACTTCATCATCTGTGCAGTCTCTATGCTAACTATTTCCCATGCTTTAGTTTACCACTAAGCATAAAATGCTACTTTCTTTATGTTTCTCCACATACACATTCTCTGGGTGAAAATAAATTTACTTTCAATCTGCAAAACCAAATGCTGAATCTATGCAGATTCAGACTTAAAATTAGTATATTCTGCATCTCAAAATGGAGAAACAGATTGGCAAGCAGCATGCCTATAGATAAAATCTAAAGGCAGAAATGACTTTACCTAATTTTGAATTACAGTTTCCCAGAATTTGTGGGAACTTCAGATATTATGTAGTTCAATCTCCTCATTTTACAAATACAGAACCTGAAATTCCAGGAAAGAGTAAGTGATTTGTCTACTACATTAAAGATCTAAGTCTCTGTTCAGAGAAACACCAATTCCATGCTATTTCTTCTTTAGCTACCTTACCAGTTGGACATATTTGCATATATCAATTACTGTTGTTCTGTTTTTTGAGGTGGAGGGTTTATAGTTTTGCTTTACAACTAGATTGTAAACTATTGAGGAGGAGAGCTATCCCTTGTTAAAATCTGCACTGTAGCCCCAAATCCCTTCTTAAATTGAAGCCTAATCCCAGGTCTCACACTTACTCAGAATTCAATAAATTGTTCAATGATTTATTACTGGAGAAACAATTGTAGAAGCTTTCCTTTTTGTAAACTGAAAAGTAATAGAAATGGACAGTAATTTTACAAATGCTGGAGACAGAGATGAGAGACTAGGAACACCATCTCTGAGAATACTGTAGAAATCGCCCATTAAATCATTTGGTATGTGGGTGACACCTCTTAAGACTTATATTAAGGGGCATCAGTTCAGTTGCTTAGTCGTGTCTGACTCTTTGCGACCCCATGGACTGCAGCAAGCCAGGTCTCCTTATCAATCACCAACTCCCACAGCTTGCTTGAACTCATGCCAGTCAAGTAGGTGATGCCATCCAACCATCTCATCCTTGTCGTCCCCTTCTCCTGCCTTCAATCTTTCCCAGCATCAGGGTCTTTTCCAATCAGTCAGTTCTTCACATCAGGTGGCCAAAGTATTGAAGTTTTAGCTTCAGCATCAGTCCTTCCAATGAATATTCAGGACTGATTCCCTTTAGGATGGGCTGGTTGAATATCCTTGCAGTCCAAGGGACTCTTAAACGTTTTCTCCAACACCACAATTCAAAAGCATCAGTTCTTTGGTGCTCAGCTTTCTTTATAGTCCAACTCTCACATCCATACATGACTACTGGAGAAACCATAGCTGTGACTAGATGGACATTTGTTGGCAAAGTAGTGTCTCTGCTTTTTAATATGCTGTCTAGGTTTATCATAGCTTTTCTCCCAAGGAGCAAGTGTCTTTTAATTTCATGGCTGCAGTCACCATCTGCAGTGATTTTGGAGCCCAAGAAAATAAAGTCTGTCACTGTTTCCATTTTCTCCCCATCTATTTGCCATGAACTGATGGGACCGGATGCCATACACCAAAATTTAGGGAACGAGCATGTTTGATCCATATTATGTGTTATAAACAGAATTCTAGCTAAGGAAATATGAGGCTTCAGTTAAGTAATGTTCTGGTAAAAGGATATTAAACATCAGCTCTGTGTTTTTAACAATAATCCTTTTAAAAAAATCTTCTTATGAACCAGCTCTTTTAGAACAGTGGAATATAGAAGGAAAAAGAACAATTAGATCTATTTAGTTTGAAAGGCTTAATGCAAAGATGAGTCATCAACCACCCTTTCTTGAAGAAAGACTATAGGTAAGAGGAAGATAACTCTGGAAACTGCTGGAGGAAGGTAATATATTTCAGACATTTACCTGTAGATAGAAACAAACCACCTTCAAAATTGTGGTGACTCATAAAACAATAGTTTATTTCTTTGTTCATGCTAGGTGTTCAAGGTGACTGTGCATTTAGCCATCTGTCCAGGGAGGCTCTCCTGCAGGGGAAGATACAGCAGTTCACCTCCACATCAATACACACTTCCTTAAACCCAGCGGCCCTTTCACTAAATGTGGGAAGTAACACAGTCACATTTTCGTTCACATTTCACTGATTGAACCAAGTCATAGGACTACACCCA
Source organism: Cervus canadensis (assembly GCF_019320065.1). Lineage (NCBI taxonomy): Eukaryota > Metazoa > Chordata > Mammalia > Artiodactyla > Cervidae > Cervus > Cervus canadensis. The sequence goes on along the minus strand of NC_057390.1, from coordinate 51,680,412 downwards.
TTTTGAAGGTGGAAGGAAGTATCTTTATTCCTGTGCACTGAAAAAGAGGAAAACTTATCAATGAACAATGTATTATCTGTGAAAGAGATGCATGTTGATCACTGCTTTTATATTTGCTCATACTCAAGGCAAAAGACAAAGACACTTATTATACTCTTTAAAGGTAACTAAGGCCTTCACATAAATAAAAAAGAACTTTACCTTCCATAGCCACCTGAAATTTATTTTGAAATAAAGAAGATAGCCTTTTGGTCCCTGGTCTCAGTTTAAGCATGGCTATAATTTTGTGACATTTCCCATGATGTTAAAAGTTACTCATTGCCCATCAAAGACAGGGACTCTCAGTCATCCTCTGCTCTGGACACTCTGAACAAATTAGAAAATTACAAAAGTAGCTTCTTCTGCAATGTTTTAAAAATCAAGTTTCTTAGATTTTCTAATACAAGGCCAGTAGAGCTAGAAATAAGTATACTGCTAGACATCAAATGAAGAAATGGTAGTTGCAAAGTGTGTGTGTGTGTGTGTGTATGTTTGTGTGTGTGTGTGTACAACCCTGGTTTAAAAAAGCAAAAAAAAAAAAGTGGGAAAAAAAGTGAGGAGGGCTTCTTTTTTCACTTTTGGAAGCCATGTTTATTTATTTATTTTTCTTACCATGCTTGTCTGACTGTCTGGCTCTAATGGAATCAATATTTACAATGAACTACTGATAAATGGAGCCTATGGTGCACCTATAACTTTTTTTTTTTTTCACCTATAACTTTTAGTTTCTTATTTTTGCTATGATTTTCTCCTATCACTCTGTCAGTTTTTGTCTTTATATGGCAATAAATACTTTCTATGGTCTCAAATACAAGTGCATTATCCATAGCTATAATAGGGTGGTCTAGGGTTTCTCTCATTTGGGTCTCAGCTCATGGTATAAATTACTATGAACAATGAGTGGAGTATTAACAAAACACTATGTTAAATTTGAGTCTCTGAAGAATTAAACGATGTCACAAAAGAGCATAGAAAGGAAGCTACAGATTTAGAATTCAAACTCAGGTTCCTCAGTCAGTATCTGGGAAATGTATCTTCAAGGAATAGCCATTTAAACTTGTTTTAAACTTTTTATTTTGTTGTTATTCTCTAACCAAAAACTGATACTTTCCTTCTTTAAAATAAAAATGATATATTTAAGAATCTTTAAAAGATATTTCCTTTGTAGAATTGGATGGTTATGTTTTTGAGCTGCATCATTTCTGATCTCTATGTATATAATAAAAGTAATTTTATTTCATTTTATACAAAGAATAAATGACTCCAAAAACTATGCAGAAAAAAATTTACATGATGTGAATGTCTTCAAATTCCTTACTGATAGTCACCAGGGAGTTTCAAATTTGAGGAATAAAAGCATCTTGAATTACTAAAATTTTCTATCCAATTGAATGGTTGTCCTAAAGAAGCATAATAATGTCTTTCGAATATTACACTTGCTTAATTAAGTAAAAATGGAATACTAAATATGCTTACATATCCTACTCAATCATTACTTAATAAAATAATTTAAAAAGACCCGAATTAAAATTTTAGGTTACTTCATTAAGAGAAAATATTATGGCTATTTTTGGGCAGCAAAAGAAATTTGACAAGCAAAAGGAACACTGCTTCATAGTTATTTTGTATGTTCTTCTCTGAGTAAAAAAAAAAAAAAGAAACCTTTGCAATGTATTTAAAATTGCATCTTATTTATCACCTCAGGTATCTCCCCATAGGTGCCAACTGTAATATATCAATAACTGAACAGCTCACTGCCCTAAAGTGTTCCTGCACATGCCTGACTGAGCTATCGAAAAGGCTGCTCAGATTTTAAACTCTTGTAGATCACTGGCTCTGGCAGATGTTATTAGTTTGATTTCTTCTCAACTCCTGCTTTCTTCCATCAAAGGGCCACTTCCATAGAGTTCAATAAAAACTAGTGAATCAGACAACTAATAGTCTTTACAGTCTGAACAGAGTAAAAAAAAAAAAAAAAAATAATAAGAATTCTTATTATTCCAGAGCAAAAATACTTTACCATTCATTTGAACTGAGTGATTGATGATCCTTGATAAGTTATAGTATGTTATTTCTGAAGGAAAGCAGTGTTATACTACCCTTAATTTCTGACCCAACACCTTGTTGCCTCAGGAAAGATTATAAAATCTAGGATTTTGTGCCATGTTCCCCTGTGTGTGACAGTCCTTTGTGTTCATTATCATATATTTCCAGGTATTATATCATTTTGAAGGTAAGCATGACCATATGACTTCCTTTAACCAACAAAAGTGACTGTGTGTTGATTACCATGTATTTGCAGGCATCACAACATTTCATTTCTCTGCTCCCTTTGAAGGTAAGCATGACCAACTGCATGACTTTGGCCAATAAAAGTGGTGATGTATCTTACCCTGGAATGGAAGTTAAAAGCCTTTATGCAATTTTCCAAATTAATTCCTCCTGTTTCAATAATTTTGGAAATAAATATTTAAATGAAGACTCTGGTTTCCTTGATTCTAGAGTAACTATGATGAGCAAAATCTTCAGCTGAGTGTATATGTGTGTAGAAAATACATTTTTGTTGTATTCAAACACTACTTTTTTTTTCCCTTTTACCCAGCTTAACCTGCTGTCTTGACAGATACACTCTGTTCTCCCAGAGATAGCTCAATTACAAATGAATTAGAGTCAGAAAGATGCACTGGAACGCTACTGAAATGTAGCACTGCGTGTGGCTTGGCTTTTATTTATGTAAAATTAAATTCAGAGAAATTGGTTGTTGCTACTAGCAACCTGCTTCTTTATTAACCACTCAAATGATGTTAAGAACCCAAATTATGCTCACTAGATAGAATCAGTCTGTTAAATATGCCTGCTCCTCCTGTCTTCCCCAAGTCCTCCCATACCTCTGACTACTCTTTCTCACTGAAGGCTTCATAGCTCCAGAGCCTGTGTGCACACTTTTTAACCAACATTGGTATTTTCTTTCTTTTTTTTTTTTAACATTGGTATGTTCTTGATGGTTTCTGGTGATTTCTGACCCTACTTTTTCAAATTCACCTTCTCCTAATGCTAAGTGGCATTTCAATCAGCATGTTTTCCTGTTTTGGGAGGTAGTTTTCTTTTGACCTCTTATTAACACACTTCCTTTGACCCAGAAATGAATTCAAATGCAGTTTTAAAATAGCTGACTCTGGAGCCACATGGGCTAGATCCAAATTATGGTTGTGCTATTTGATAACTTTAAGACACTGGGCCATTTAAGAAAACATTGCTCCTTTTCATCTTTCCATGGGAAAAAGGGAGTGTTACTCTGAGGGATACACTGAAGATTGAGACAGTCAGAATGAACAGTTTTAACCACTGTGCGCTGTCCTCTGCTCAATCTTTCAGTTGTGTCCTACTCTCTTTGGCCCCATGGACTGTAGCCCACCAGGTTCCTCTGTTCATGGAATTTTCCAGGCAAGAATACTGGAGCAGGTTACCATTTTCTACTCCAGGAGACTGTTCTGACTCAGAGATGGAACTTGCATCTCTTGCATCTCTTGTATTGGCAGGTAGATTTTTTACAACTAGCTCCACCTGGGAAGCCCGTTTCACACATTAAGTGTTATAATTACCACCCACACCAACATTGGCAATTCCTCACATCAGCTACTGGGTCTATGATTACATTCTGAGAACACCCCATCTTACAAAATTTAAACAATTGCAAATATGCATCCATTTGTCTCTTTTACAAAACTTTGAGTGAGAGCTCCTTAATATACCAAATAGGGCTTTTTCAATTCTGTTTCACAAATTTTGTTACACAGGCCCTTTCTCATAGTTACTAACTAATAGCAGAACAGACTAGCTTAGGCTTCTTTTATTCTGAAAACTCAGACCTAGTGGTGTTATTGTATATAAACAATCACTAAAGAATTAAACAAAATTAATAAATTATTTTATTATGATTAGGGTCTTTGCTTATGGCAAAATAGTATCTCCAATCTTTGGTTTTCTAATCACAACTATTAATTTCAGTGGAGTAAGCCAGTCCACATCACTGCAGTGATAGTTAAGAAATCTAATAGGATATCCTAAAAGGGAAATCAATTTTTCTGGCTTTATTTTTGCAATTCCTAAATTTTAAGAATTTTGGAAAAACTAATTTTTTATTTATAAGTACTATTTTGCCTAATTAAATAACATTCAAGTCACTGTTCTGGAATGAGATAAACAAAAGTTCAAATAAAGATTGTCTACAAATCTCATATACTTCAATCTTTGAAGATATAGTTTTCTAAATGGACTAATTTTAAAATTTTTATGTGACTGATGTACATATAATAGCTCCATTAATTTTAACAAATTCTGAGTTTTATAACTATAGCATAAAATTTTCTAAGATGTAAAAGAATAGGAGACATTAGCAGCACACAGGAGTCTGACATAAATTATAGAAGTCCTTTGTCTGTATAAGAAAGGACACTGTGATTTAGCAGATATTTTTAAAACAAAATTCTACTTTCCTTTCAGAGGTAAAATTATAATGAAGTTATATTAATAGTCTTGTGTCAAAACCATAGTGGCAACGTTAGAATGTTTCTTCCATGACACATTATCTTTTCAAGAGATAAGTGGAGATTCAATAAGTAGTAAAATCTATCTGAAATAAAAGCATCCACTTGAATATTTTCATCATCAAGTAGGTCATACGCTTGAAAGGTTTTAGATTATAATTACTGTGAGAAATACTGGGAAGGGTGTGATCATCGGTAATGCCTTTTTCCTAGCTATAGACATTATAAAGGTATCCCATAATTCAGCATAATTTGCTCATAAGCCAGCATAATTTCATGCAATTTGTGCTCCAGGTACCGAGTGAACATGGTTTGACAGAACAGTGCCTAAGTTTTTGTTTTGTTTTAGTTAAATTTCCAATCCTACCATGTCATAATTAAGCAGAAGGCAGAAGACAAGCTTCCAGATTACTGAAACATGCTTTTGGAGCTGTTGTTTCTCTGTGATAATTTGGTAATGCAGAAGGGTTGAGAGGATTGCTTTGACCTCATGTGATTAGGGAATAGAAAATTGGAGTCTAAGATCACTTATATGTGGTCTTTATGCTGTTGTCAAGTCACTCAGTCATGTCCGACTCTTTGCAACCCATGGACTGCAGCACACTAGGCTTCCCTGTCCTTCACTGTCTCCCAGAGTTTGTTCCAACTTATTCAGTGCTCCATTGAATTGGTGATGCCATCCAACCTCTGTTGCCCTTTTTTCCTCCTGCCCTCAATCTTTCCCTGCATCAGAGTTTTTTTCCAGTAAGTTGGCTTTTCACATCAGGTGATCAAAGAATTGGAGCTTCATCTTCAGCATCAGCCCTTCCAATGAATATTCAGGACTGATTTCCTTTAGGATTGACTAATTTGATCTCTTTGCTGTCCAAGGGACTCTCAAGAGTCTTCTTCAACATGACAATTTGAAAGCATCAATTCTTGACACTCAGTCTTTTTTATGGTTCATGTACATCCATATATGGCTACCGGAAAAGCAATACTTTGACTCTACAGACTTCTGCATATTAAAAAGCAGAGACATCTCTTTGTGTAGGTGTAGGTCTGTCAAAGCTTTTGTTCTAAGGAGCAATTGACTTTTAATTTCATGATTGCAATCACTGTCCATAGTGATTTTGGAGCCCAAGAAAATAAATTCTATCACTGTTTCCATCCTCCACCCCCTCCATTTATTTGCTACGAAGTGATGCGACTGGATGCAAATGTGGTCTTGTTAGAACACAAATAGTTTGGGTTCCGATTCAAAGCACTACCTCCTTGAAACTAGGATTAAATGACAATAAACCAGCACATGGACAAATTACAGCTTAGTACTGAATAACCTAGAGCACCCTGGAAATATCTAAATTTCCCAAATTGAAGTGCTTCCTTGGTGGCTCAGACAGTAAAGCGTCTGCATGAAATGCGGGAGACCCGGGTTCGATCCCTGCGTTGAGAAGATCCCCTGGAGAAGGAAATGGCAATCCACTCTAGTATTCTTGCCTGGAGAATCCCATGGGCTGAGGAGCCTGTTAGGCTACAGTCACGGGTTGCAAAGAGTCGGACACGACTGAGAGACTTTGCTTTGCTTGCTATAAGTTCTTAGTATACCTGGGTATAAGAAAGAAACAAAAATATTCAGTGGGATATATAATATCCCTGGTCACAATTTTTTATCACAGTTTTTAAACTTAACCAAAACTAACCAGGGGCACAAGGAGACAAACTGACATGAGTAAGAATCATACACAATTAGACAATAACTACAGGCAATCAGAAGTTGGAACTACTCTACCCAGAATTTTTGACAACTCTGATTACTATGCTTGCAAAGTTTAAATATAATATCAAAGTGACTTTTAAGGTTTCTGTAAATTAGTTTAAAAGCTGCATAGTTAATTTTAAAGAAAAACAAATAGGAAAATACATAAGTATATACTAGTTAATTAAAAGCAATAAATTAGACAACCATGAAGAGGGAGCTAGCAAACTGCATTGCAGGTGAGGTGAAAATATACAAAATAAATCTGAAAGAAACAAACAATGTAAGGAAGAAAGGTTAAGAGAATACAGTATATATTAGGAATGTTAAACTTCTAATTACTGGGAGTGCTACAATGAGAAGAAAGCATGAATTAAAAAAAATAAAAACAAAAACAAAAAACAGTATTTGAAGATGTAACATCCAATATTTTTTTTAGGATATATTATAGAAATTCTAAACACGGATTTCTTTAAAAAAACCCCAAAGATGATAACTAAAAAGGAAATCACATGCACAGACACATTGCTAAAAAAACTTCAGAATATCTGAGAGAAGGAGCAGGTTTTAACCTCAAGAAAGCTAGAAAGAAATGTAGACTGTCTTCAAAGAAAAAAATATTGAACTGCCAAATTAATTTTATAACAGAGAAACTAAAACTCAACTTGAAAATGTGTTGATAGAAAATGACTGCCAACCTAGAAGTATATTTAGGAAAGGCATCCTTCAAATATTAGGGTGACAAAAAGTAATGGGACCTTGCCACAAGAAGAGTTTTATTATAGGAAATGATAGGTTCACTTCAATAGAAAGGATTACACCATATGGAAGTTTAGGAATGGAGAAAGACATTGAGAATGGAAATAAATACATGAATGCATGTATATAAATAAGTATGTATGTATATGCACAACTGATATATACATACATATACTTATATATGTGTACATATTCATGTTTGCAGAGTTTTGTATAGATATCACTGAAACTATAAAAATGGTATTTTGTGAAATTAATATATATATAGAATTCTTATATGTATATAAATTTATATAATTTAGGAACAAAGTAGTACATGAATTTAAAGTTTCTGAAGTACTGTGTATGAACAGTGAGTAAGCAAAAGGAACTAAATAGTGCTAAGTTTTATACGTAAAGGATTCAGTTTGCAATTTCTATGCTATTCCTTCCAATACTGTAGGCACTATCTATTTAAACTTCCTTGGTGGCTCAGAGGTAAAGAATGTGCCTGAAAAGCGGGAAATATAGGCTCAATCCCTGGGTCAGGAAGGTTCCCTAAAAAAGGAAATGGTAACCCACTACAGTATTCTTTCCTGGGAAATGCCATGGACAGAGGAGCCTGGTGAACTACAGTCCATAGGGTCATAAGAGTCAGGCACAACTTAGCAACTAAACAACAACAAATCTATTTATAACTAGAATTAATAAAAATAATTAAAATTGATTTAAAAGGCAGTGCTTCAGTCACACGCCAACACAACAACATTACAAGGGCTTAATAGTCATACGTGACTAATAGATACCTAAATGGACAACACAGATACAAAATATGACAGAAAGCTCTATTGGAAAGCCTTGCATACAACATATAAAATAACAGAAGATTATGTGGTGATACAAATAAATGACAAAAATGTAGTAATTTTAAAAATGCACAATCCTTAAGAGGTCAAGAAATTAAAGTGTAGATAGAAGTGGAAGTAAAAATAAAAAGCATATATTAGGGTGGTAAATTCAAAATCATAATATTTAGAATAATTTTCATACAAATGGATTAAGATCTAATTAAAACACAAAAATAGTAGTTTGAATATAAACATAAAGCTCAATAATATATCAGTGTTTCTCACAAGATAGCCATCTAAAACATTAGCATATGAAACCTTGAAAATAAAGGTTAACTAATTCTATTACACTAAGCAGAAAAAGAAAGCAGGTGTGGCTATACTAACATCTAAAAAAATAAATATAAAAGGATAAAGCATTGTCAGAGATGAAGAGGTCTCTTCTTAATCATAAAACAATGTCTTATGTCACTAGCTAAAAGAATTTTAAATGTGTATGCATTTTATAACCTAAATTGAAATAGAAAGCATAACTTCACAGAACTACAAAAATAATTTTAAAGATAACGTCTAAATTATAATGGAGAATTTTAATGTCTCACTGATTTATAGAACATCAGAGATAGTAAAGTAAAAATTATAGATTTGAACTATGAAATTAGCACATTTAACTTAATACAAAATGCAGAGAACTTCTCCCTACAATTATAGAAGATAAATAATTTCAAGAAAGCATAGAAAATCTATCAAAAAATCCAATATAATAAAGTATAAAATAAAACCTCAATGCGTTTCAAGGATTTAAGCCAGAGAGAATGTTTCCTGACCTAATTCCATTAAATCAAATATCAGATTGCAAGTATCCCTTTGACCCTTATGTAATTTAAAGTTAGAAATGTGCACTTCAAGAATATCCCTCTACCAAAGGAGATATGATATGGAAAAAATGTCAGTAGATACATACATATAGATCATTACCTAAAATGTAAATGGATTAAAGGCTTCAACCAAAACACACAGACTGACTGAGAGGATACAAAAATAATACCCCAAAATATACTATCTACAAGAGACCTACTTCTGACCTACAGTTGTGTACAAACTGGAAGTGAAGAGGTGGAAAAAGATATTCCATGCAAATGGAAATCAAAAGAAAGCTGGAGTAACAATGCTCATATCAGATACAATAGACTTTACAATAAAGACTACTACAAGAAACAAAGAAGGACACTACATAATGATCAAGGATCAATCCAAGAAGATATAACAGTTTTAAATATATATGTACCCAACACAGGAGCACCCCAACATATAAGGCAAATACTAACAATCAAAAGAGGAGAAATTAACAGCAGCACGATAATAGTGGGACAATTTAATCCCCATTTCTATCAATGGATGTTTTGAACAGACAAAATATCAATAAGGAAACTCAGGCCTTAAGTGACAGATTAGACCAGATAGAATTAATTGATATTTACACAGCATTCCTTCCAAAAGCAGCAGAATACATATTCTTCTTAAGTGTATATGGACTATTCTCCAGGATTGGCCACATACTGGGACACAATTTTTCAATCTAGGCTTCAACAGTACATGAACCGAGAACTTGCAGATGTACAAGCTGGATTTAGAAATGGCAGAGGAATCAGAGATCAAATTGTCAACATCCATTGGATCATAGGAAAAGGAAGGGAATTCCAGAAAAAAAAGAGAAAATCTACTTCTGCTTCATTGACTAGATAAAGCCTTTGACTGTGTAGATCTCAACAAACTGTGGAAGATTCTTAAGGAGATGGGAACATCAGATCACCGTATCCACCTGCTGAGAAACCTGCATGCATGTCAATAAGCAATAGTTAGAACTGGAAAGAGAGCAATGGACCATTCAAAATTGGGAAAGGAGTAGGTCAAGGTTTTATATTGTCACACTACTTATTTAATTTATATGCAGAGAATGTCTTGCAAAATGCCGGGCTGGATGAAGCAAAAGCTGGAATCAAGATTGCCAGGAGAAACATCAATAACTTCAAATATGCAGATGACACCACCCTAATGGCAGAAAGCAAAGAGGAACTAAAGAACCTCGTGATGAAGGTGAAAGAGGAAAGTGAAAAACTGACTTAAACCTCAACATTCAAAAAACGAAGATCATGGCATCTAGTCCCATCACTTCATGACAAATAGATAGGGGGGAAAAATGGAAACAGTAGCAGACTTTATTTTATTTAACAGGCTCCAAAATTACTGCAGATGGTGATTGCAGCCATGAAATTAAAAGATGCTTGCTCCTTGGAAGAAAAGTTATGATAAACCTAGACAGCATATTAAAAAGCAGAGACATTACTTTGCAGACAATGGTCCAGATAGTCAAAGTATGGTTTTTCCAATAGTCATGTAAGAATGTGAATGTTGATTGCTCAAATTCATGTCCCTTGAGTCAGTGATGCCATCTAACCATCTTGTCCTCTGCTGTCCCCTTCTCCTCCTGCCTTTAATCTTTCCCAGCATCTCTAATATGCTATGCAGAAAAGAAAATGAAGAAATTACATTTACAGGCAATAACCCTATTGAAACTAAAGTTATATTAATAACATTGAGAAAAAAAAGCTCAATACAAGGATTGTTTACCCTTTGATTGCATTTGTATGTTTCAAAATAGACAAATGTAAACTAGAACATTTATAAAGATATAATTATGCAAACACTATTAATAAAAGCAAAGATTGAATTATCATAAAAATCAATATAATCATTAACATCAGAAAACATATAGGAGTCTGTTATGCTATAGGAACTTTCTAGTTATTAGTGTTTTTGCCTACAGTGGTGTTAGCCTTATAAAAGATATTTAGTTGAATATTTATGCTTTGTACACTTTTCTCTGTGTTTCTTATGTCCCACAATAATTTTTTTTTAAAGGAAAAAATCCATGAGAGCAAGCATGTTATCCTATGCATTCACTGATCAGTTATTTCCTATTAAATGTCCATGCTATGCTAGTCTTTCGGTGGTGCAATTACAATAAACAATAATGAAAAAGAAAAGCTCATGTGAAGTTCTACAGTCTAGTAATAACATACTGATGGGTTTCTCTCAATTTACCTCTGAGTTTAAAGCACCGGACTTAAAATAATCATAGTAAAACTATTAAAAGGTGAGATATTAATTTAATTTTAATACCATCTACCATTACTTTTCTATCATAGTATCTCACCAAGATTTGGAGCTTGATGTGATAAACAAATAGGAAAACAATCTGGGAATACTTTCAGGTAAATCCATTGTGTGGTTGAGTAGTGGGAAAGGGACTGAGAGAGCAAATAAATACCTTGGGCGGTAATAAAAGCAAAAGGAAGTTGACCTATTCAGGGGCCTGCAGGCTCACAGACAAACACCTCTGCTTATCATAACCTGTTGTTCCTAATTGGTTTCCGGGCAACCATAACTTTAATTTGGTTGGAAAAAATGCAGAGGAAGAGATCTATTTATTCAAGTACTGCCATGTTAAGAGAAGAAAAAGTCATGGAATGTTTATCGAATCACCTTAAATCTTGACTTTTAAAAAATTGATAAGTATGTATTAGTTAATATAAAATTTATGGTAAAACATTTTATCTTTTAGAAATCATTTTGAAGCACAATATTTGTATAACCACAGGTTACATAAATATATACATACATTTAAATATGCCTATATATATATATATGGGCTTTCCTGATGTTTCAGTGGTAAAGAATCTGCCTGCAGTGGAGGAGCTGCAGGAGATGTAGGTTTGATCCTTGGTTTGGGAAGACCCCCTGGAAGAGGAAATGGCAAGCCAGTCCAGTATTCTTTCCTGGATAATCACATGAACAGAGGAGCCTGGCAGGCTACATTCCATGGTGTTGTAAGAGTTGGACACAATTGAGCTACTGAGCACACACACACACATTAACACTTATACATATTTATATTGTAAAAAGTGTTGACTAGTGAGAAATAGAATAAAAACACTACATCTAATCATAGTTAAAGGCTATTGGAAAGGAAATATTTGATGAATCTTTAGGAAAGCTTTACTTCTTTATAGGAAAAGATATAACAGAATTTACCTTGGAATTCACTGGAACAAGCTTCTTTCCATAGAGTTTACTGATCCAGAATTCATGATTGACTTTCATTAATTGTCATACAGCCATTTGCCACATATAACCCCTAATATGGGTGTATGAATACATGTATACACATATACATATGTATATTTTTACTATATACATGTACAAATATATGTGTATTACATGTATACACAAACATATATATACTATATACATGGTACAATGTACTGTTTATAATATCCATATATGCATTCTAAAAATAGTGTTAAATATCAATATAGTTAATTAAGTTGTTTATTTAATAATTATTTGTGACAGTATGCTGCATACAGAGAATGCTTCTATAATTAAAAAAAAATCATGGCCCCTTCCTTTATGGAAAAAACCAGTAAGTAAACAAATGATTATTAAATAATTAAGTAGCTACTTCTGTGGTGAGAGTTAAGAGGGAGAAATACAGAATTATATTAAATTATAGAATCTCTTTGAAGAAGACAAATGGAAACTTAGAAGTATTAGTCACAAAAATGTTCATCTCAGGGAAACTGCAGTGGCAAAAAAAGAGAAATAACAGCCGTTAGTATAATAATAAAGATAATAAAAAAAATAAATTTTACAAAGCTTTAACAATATAATTATATTACATAAAGTTTGAATAAAGTAAGAAATGCATATGATATTTACCTCAACTACATAGAAATATATAACAATTTTAAAGCTATCATCAATGGTGAAGTATAAATACTATTAGAAAATGTAACATTATAACCAAGCTGACATCCTGGGTTATCATATATTTCAGCTAGAAATACAAGTTGGAAAACTCATCATATATTATTTGTTGCTTCTCAATCCTTTTCATCATTGGAGTTTAAGCACCATTATCTCCAGGGTGTGTGCAGTCGCTCAGTCATGTCCAACTCTTTGCAACCCCATGGACTGGGGCCCACCAGGCTTCTCTGTCCATGGACTTTTTCAGGCAAGCATACTGGAGTGAGTTGCCATTTGCTTCTCAAACTCCACAGTAGATAACAGCAAAGACCTCCTAAAATGTTTTATCTCCAAACCTTTCCATCTTCCTATACCTGGACATTCTCCAGATTGCTAAGATTTTGAACTTCCTAAGATGAAAATGCAATATTTATTTCTCTCCCAGACTTTTAGTGGACATTATTATTTTTAGATTCTTCATTTCCTCTCTATAGCATAAGGCTAATGGAGACATTTTCCTCCAGTATTTTCCTTGTCAATAAAGAGGTTGACTTGATTGATCTAAGATTAATTCTATTCCCGTTATGATAAATCACTAGTTTCCTAAGATTTGGCTCATAAATAGTGTTTTTTGGTAAAGGGATCAGCTCGGGACACGGAACCACAGTCAGGTCAATGGGGTATAAAGGATTTTTAAAATAAACATGAAAAAAAGAGGTTTTGTTGAGTCTACAAGAAAGCCACTAGATGAGACACTTATTTCGAATACTGTGGAGCATGAGAGCCATTTATCCATCATAAAGAAATCACAAATCACAAAGAAACAACCTAACTGACTACAAAAAAGGAATTCTTTGAGAAACTACACCAGAGACATGGGGTTGATTCTTTCCCTAAGCCCCCTCAACCTCTGGATTTACACTGATACCAGCACATATATTTCCATATGGATTTTCCTGTTTGAATGGAGTTGCCAGCTTTTTGTATGAATAGCATCTAAACTAAATTACAACTCTTCTAACATCTTCTTTTGATTTTAAGTAAAACTTCCTTATCTATTTTGCTTGTAATTCCCCAGATTTCTCAGGTTCTCTCTCAACTCATGGCTTTTGCAAATGCCACTGCTTTAGCCTGGCTGACCCTAGCTACCGAATTACTCTCTACTAAGTTCCACTGGACCTTCTGGTTTCACCTAAGATCTGTCTTCCTAAAGCCCCACTCACTTCCTCCTTTTCCACAGATTCTAATGTTATGCTAAGATTCTCCTTATCAAAATATCTAACAAATGAGGTCATATAGACTTGCAGTTTTACTTCATAAGATCCTGCAACACATCAACACCAAGTACTGTCATTATTCACCCTTGAAGTATCCCTTACTCCAAGCACAGGGGCTAGAATGGTATAGCATCTCAATAAAGAATCTTGAGAGAAAGATGTATAAATGCATGAACTGATTATATGCATATCAGAAAGTATAAATTTTTTGAGTTGTTGAAACTTGAATTTATAAATCTGTGTTATTATTAATTAGTCAAACTCAGAAGGAGAATGGCTTCTTATATACAATTTTATACACTCTGTTCCCTCTGTCCATGCTGATGATGCTTTGGACAACAGGGAAACCAATGCAATGCTTCATTCTGAGACTTTTGTTTATCTGTGTCTCCAATGACAGAAGGAATGCTCCGAAGTTCTTAGGACAGTCTGCAAAATTGTGTGATGATGAGGTGTTCAGGAAGACATCACCACTAATGTCTCCAGGATCTTCAACAGTGACAGACAAATGCTTAAAACACAAAATAAGATGTGTGTGTGTATAACTATGTGTATGTATGTGATTTAACTTAGATATCATTAAATATCACCTTTGTTCATTTTACAATAAACACTTTCATTTCTAGGAGTTAATGAGCCCGTTGGTCTAATGGGCTTCCTCATAACCACATGTATCTTCTGGGTAATATGATGAGGCAGAATATTTTCAGCAAGTGCTGAAAAGGATAGTGCAAATAATCATTTCCAGAGTAAGTTAGAAAAGTAAGACATTATTTTGGGTTAGCATTTTCATGGAGGTCATCCCAAAAGTGAGGTCACTTGAACTGACCTTGAAAAAGGTTAGATACATTCAAAGGGTTATCAATATTTCCTTAACCAAAAAAATAAATAAGAGCTTCATTATCTTTATTCCACAGTATTATAAACCTAGCAATGACCTCTCTTCAACTTTATTTCAAAGTAAATTATTCAATTTATCATACTGTTAGCCAACCAGTAAAACATTTTGTCATTTCTTTATTCAAAGTGCAATTATTGTCACCAGTTTTGTATAGGTATTAAGTTAGAGGAAAATAACACAATGGGGGGCTAGACAAACTAGCTTCTCTCTTAATGAAGTGACAGTCTATCAATAAATATATGATTTAAATAGATTATTAGCTCAAAGCATAACTTTCAATTCTAATAAGGACTAGGGAAGATAAAATGACATAAAATCCCAGTTCCTTGGCATAGACCACACAGGTCATATACTCCACAACTTTAGAGGCATCTTTCACACACACACACACAAATGCAGTGTATCGAGATGAGCTTTATTTTAACTGGATGGGAATTTATTCCTGGATGTGACATAATTAGCTATGCATCTATAGAAGAGGCTCTGCTTAAAGGGTAAAGACTGGATTTGGGGTTAAGAACAAAAGCTGGCGTGAACAAAAAGATTATTTTTTCAGTGGCTCATGGTACAAATAATAATGGTGATGGGAATGGGGTCAGAGGGAAATGGACAAATAAATTTAGGAAACATAATTAATAGGACTTGCTATATGTATTTGTAGGTTACAAAGGGGGATGCAGAGTTCTTGAGGTGTTTTTTACTAACTAAGGCCACCAGTTAAACAAATCTGGAGGTAATCTTAAATAATTTTTCCTTATACTTTATACTTTGTAAGATTTACCATGAAACCCTTAAGTAGAAATATGGACTAGGTGTTTGGATATATGTATGTGTGTGTGTGTTCAGTTGTGTCTGATGCTTTTGTGACCCCATGGTCTGTAGTCCTCCAGACTCCTTTGTCCATGGAATTTTCCAGGTAAAAATACTGGAATGGGTTGCCATTTCCTAATCCAGGGGGTCTTCCTGACTCAGGGATCAAAATATATCAAACTCTTGTGCCTCCTGCATTGCAAGCAGATTTTTCACCATTGAACACCTGGGAAGTCCATATGTTCCATATATATATATATGTGTGTGTGTGTGTGTGTGTGTGTGTGTGTATATGGAAATACATAAAAATGGGCTGGAAATTTTTGTTTGGGATTCTAGTGTGCTCATTTGCTCAGTTGTGTCCAACTCTCTTTTAACCCCAGCTCCTCTGTCAATGGAATTTTCCAGGCAAGAATACTACAGTGGATTGCCATTTCCTACTCCAGGGGATCTTCTCAACTCAGAAATGGAACCCAGGTCTCTTGTGTCTCCTGCATTGGGAGGCAGATTCTTTACCACTGAGCTACTTGAAAGCCCATATTCTAGTGTACAAGATGTACTAAAGGGAAGTGATATCAACATTACAAACTAGGATTAATTTCACGTGTCGAAGTGCCAGCTTTCCAAAAATCATAGCAGGAGAAGTAAACTTAATCAGTCTTAAAGCATTGCACTTGGACTTCTCAGTTCACATTTAGTAACCTTGTTCTGGTGTGAAAATCTTTCCCCATTCTCAGGGCTTTCGTTTTGGCTCCTGGTATAGGACTAGGGTAGGCTCCTGGCACAGTCATGGAGGTCATCCATCATCATCAAGTTCCTCAACTTTCTCTTAGGAAGTCCTTGTCAGAATCTGATGAATTTTTATATTCTCTATATATTTAGCCCAGGAAAAGTTCCAGTGATCTTCTGACATCTCTGGCTCTGATTTCTTTTATCTGCAATGATAAATCAAGAGCCACTATGGAGTAGTGAAAAGAACAGGTATTCAATAAACAGACAGACCAGTTTAAATCATAGCTCTACTTGTTTTGGATGAGTTACTCCATCAGTCTTACTCATCTACCTTGTGAACATTAAGTGTAAGTATGTATGTAAGTATATCTAGCATATATTAGGTGCAAAACAACTGTTACTTTCCATTTTCCTGTAATGAACAACACTGACTTTGTTTTATTTCCCCCTAGTCTGTATTTCTGGTCACTGTCTTCCTTTCCTTCAAGTCCTAGGATGTGCATTGCTCTGGGTTGGTACATTCCCTGCATCTAATTCTAGCTGACTTAATATTGGGGAAAATCCACTGTGAGATTAGAGTGTGCATATAGATTGCTGTCTGTTTACCACTTAAATAATTACAATTATAATGTACAAGGGACTTCCCAGGTAACTCAGTGGTAAAAAATCCGTCAATGCAGGAGATGTGGGTTCAATCCCTGGGTTGGAAAGATCTCATGGAGTTGGAAGTGGCAACCCGCTCCAGCATTCTTGCCTGGAAAATCCCATAGACAGGGGAGCCTGGTGGGCTACATTTCATAGGGTCTCAAAGAGACACGACTGAGTGACAAAGTGTGCACGCACACACAGTGTATAAAGTATTGAGGAGGGTTTAAGTAACCAAACTTCAATTTGAGAAAATAAAATGGAATCATGAAAAATCTGTGATCCCACAGTATGGGGGGAAAGGGAATCAGGAAGGTCTTACACTAATAATATTGCATGTTAGCATGGACATTTTTGCTTATTAGAATGTTTTACACCTACGACGTTTCTTACAATACAGTCATGATGCAAGACTTGATGATATGACTCTCATTTTAATGATAAGAAAACAAAGGTTCAGCAAATTCTGTAGGCTTAGAGGTAACCTGTGGTGGTTCCAAGAGATCTAAATTTCAAGTCAGGTTTTTATCAGGCCAGCTGTTCCAACAAATTATTCTTACTCTCTGAGGTGCTCAGTCTTCTTATTGGTAAGAATAGGACTTCTTTAAGATCTATTCCATACTGAAAAGTATGAGATATTATATCCTATCTACTGTGAAGAGATACTTGGCAGAACTGGAATGAGAATCCTATTCTCTAATTCAAAGCCTATCCACTACATCACTTTGCTCAATGCACTATTTTGGACCCTGAATCTATAGGAATGCTGATTTGGCCCAAATAAAACATCTTGACAAGGGAATGGAAAAGATTGAAGAGAGAAGACAAAGATGTTGTCAAGTCATAAAATATTCTTATGGTTCCCTGCAAATGCAGAAGTTAGTGATCAAGATATTGTTTCAATAGAATTAAAGTTCCAAGTGAACCTTGGCTTGTATATAAATTATAATGGATAAAATATAAGAGTAGACAATATCAATAATTTAGAAATAGCTGAAACTGGCATCTGGAAGTTGACTATACATGGCTTTTTATATAACCCTGATGGACTAGAAATATAGACTAGAAGAGCAGTGGGATGGTTAAAAGGGAGTTTGTAGAGATGTAGAGATGTTGTAGAGATGTAGGATCATGTAAGGACTGGATTGGATGTGGAGGGATTACAGACTGAGCCTCAGTTTTCTGAATTGGTTAAAAGGTAAATATTGGTGTCATTCTTCAAGGTGCTCTCAGCAGGTAATGCCTCTGCAACTTCCACATGCCATCTGTTGAAAATAAGCAATTTGTTTGTTCTCAAGTTTGAATCACTGGAGGTCAAGTGAGTGACCAAGTTATGGTGCAATTCAGTGACTAGGAAGCTGGTCAGCACTTCAGCTCATCTAGGGATAAATTTTGCCCATTTTTGCTTTTTAGTAGATGCTATTGATACACACACACACACACACACACACACACACATATATGCCAAGAATATATACATTTGTGTTACCTGAATGGACGGAGTTATGATAGGCATAAAATGGTAAAGTGTTTTTTTCCATCCACTGAAAATCTGTCAAAATAACAGAAGATATATATGGTTTTGTACAAAATATATGTGTGCAAAATATATTTATACAAGATATATATGGCTTTATACAAAAACTGGGAAAGCTGAGGAAAGTATCAACACAGGAAAGTATCAACACAAGCAATAAGTTCAATAAAATAACTATAACTGTTATCTACTATATTCAATGATGTTTTAATAAAACATTCAGTTTTTATATACCCTAAGAATTATGCTTGGCATTATATATATATATATTTAACCTATAATAAATATATAATTATTTATATATAATAGACTGAAGGTATTGCAGTCTAGTAAAGAGTCAGACATATAAAACATAAGATAAAGTCATTCTGTAAGAAATTTTTACCTTCAAATTTCTCCTTAAAATAAATGTGTAAAATAATTTAGCTGTGCCTAGAGAAGTCAGGGAAGATCTCATAAAGCGCCAACTTCAAGTGACTACTTGAAGAATGAGCTGAAGTTTTGCAAACTACAAATGTGTATATCTCACACATTACACAGAAAATCAGAACATGTGTCAGAGAGTGTTCAAGAAACTATAAGAAGTTCAGTATTCCTGGAGGCTGGAACAAGAGTTAGATTGGTAGAAGAAAAGTATTAAAAGGCATACAGGTCAGACCCAAATGTATAGGATCTTATAACATGTGCAAATACATTTAACTCATAT
Organism: Cervus canadensis; assembly: GCF_019320065.1. Taxonomy (NCBI): domain Eukaryota; kingdom Metazoa; phylum Chordata; class Mammalia; order Artiodactyla; family Cervidae; genus Cervus; species Cervus canadensis. The sequence continues at coordinate 51,661,085 of NC_057390.1, read as the reverse complement.
CTTGGAAGCCATAGGGAGACAATGATAAAATTTAAGAACAGGAATAACATTCAGAGTGTATGGAAAGTGCATTTTTATCATGCTGTTTATGGATTAGTTTGAGGGTGATGAAAGCTTCCTAAAGGGGGAACAAGCTTAACATGTTTTTCATTCTTATCCAGGTAAGTGACAATAAGTGCCTGAATTGAGAACCTGGCCACTAAGCTACAAAGATGGACAATACAGACTAGTGGGCACAATTTGAGCAGACTGACTTTCTGTATTCTGTCTTGGAAAATCATCATAATACCGTTCAATGGAGTCACAGCACTTGATGGAGATATGCAAGAGAGATGAGATATTTGGACTTGTAACTGTGGGTTCTCCCCAATGACTCAGTAAAGAGTCCACCTGCAATCCAGGAAATGCAGGAGATGTGGGTTCTATCCCTGGATCAGGAAGATTCCCTGGAGGAGGAAATGGCAACCCACTCTAGTATTTTTGCCTGGAAAATTTCATGGGCAGAAGAGCCCAGAGGCTACAGTTCATGGGGTCACAAAAAGTCAGACATGACTGAACATACAGCACACAGCGTGTAATCTGGACCACCCTTTTTGGTTTTCAGAAGCCTAAATCTGAAAGTGAGCTCCTGAATGGCGAGGACACTAAAGAAGAAAATTAGATTCATTATTTACTATGGGCAATTGCTCATTTTAGTTTAAGGACAATCAATTCATCAATTTAAATGTAATTTAAATTACTTTACTCAATTATTAGGATATCATTGTAAATACAAAAGTTCCATTTCACAATGTTGGTAAACAGATTATTGTGTCTTAAAAAATGCATTATTTCTAGTGTTATGATATGAATCCCTTTATTTGGGGGGAAATATGTGCTGCTATTGGTGTTCCAGGTGGCTCAGTGGTAAAAAATCTGCCTGCCAATGCAGGAGACACAGGAGACTGGGTTTTAGTCCCTGGGTCAGGAAGATCCCCTGGAGTAGGAAATGTCAATGCACTCGAGTAGTCTTCCCCGAAAAGTTCCATGGACAGAGGAGCCTGGTGAGCTATCATCTATAGGGTTGCTATAGTCATTCAGACACAACTGAGTGACTGAGGATGCAGATACTATTGTTATTAACAATTATTGGAATGCAATTCAAAACATAGGTAAACATATAGATATTACTATCAGGGAAGAAAAACAGAAACAAAATCCCTAATGATTTTTGAGATCCCTAATCCCAAAATCCCTAATCCCATAATGATCTGAAAGGGTCTGAAAAGCAAGAACAAGAGGAATTTAACAGTTGCCACAAAGCTAAAGAATCTTAAGTTTTGAGATCTTTCATTGGCCTGAGCCCCCTTTCAAGGAGTGTTAGCAATGTGTTCATTTGGATATCAGTTAACTTAAACAAGTTAAATATTTTAACCACAAGCAGTTAAGAATGGGCCCCCACCATACTGAGTCCCCCATCATACTTGTTTTCCTATCAGGAGGTAGGTGGCCACTGTCATTAAGGGGTGAATTAAAGAGAATGCAAAAAGAGAAAGTGTTAGTCACTCAGTCATGTCCAGCTCTTTGTGACCCCATCCGCTATAACCTACCAGGCTCCTCTGTCCATGGAATTCTCCAGGCAAGAATACTGAAGTGGGTTGCCATTCCCTTCTCCAGGGTATCTTACCCACCCAGGGAGCAAACCTGGGTCTCCTGCATTGCAGGCACATTCTTTACCATCTAAACCACCAGGAAAGCCCTGAATTACAAAGAAGTTGACACGAAATCTTGAGATTGAGGAAACCAAAGATGCATAATATGCCCCTACAATGGCGCAGTGGTAAAGAACCCACCTGCCAATGCAGGAGATGTGGGTTTGATCCCTGGGTCAGAAAGATCCCCTGGAGAAGGAAGTGGCAACACACTCTGATATTCTTGCCTAGAGAATCCCATGGACAGAGGAGCATGACAGGCTCACAGTCCATGGGGTCTCAAAGAGTTGAATACGACTGAGTGACTAACTTTCACAGTAAGCCATCAACAATAAACTAGTTAGCAAATGACATCAGTTCAGGGAGTATTCAGTGACTGGAAGAAAATTTGAAATTCTCAAAACTTTCAGAGATCATCTGTGAATGAAACTTGATAGACGATTTTTTGAATTTAACAAGAATCCTAAAGATGTTTATGACATCAATAATGACTTGTGAAGTAGAAGAGATAAACTGTTATGAATAAATAAATAAGTAAATATGAAAAGTAACCATGGTAAAAGAATAATTAAATTATTTGCCTGTAAAGAGTAAAAATTTACATATAAAGAGGTTACTTTTTAGCCAAAAAATCTGGTGAATATAAGAGTAACATATTAAAAAAAAAAAAGAGTAACATAAAGAATTCTCAGGCTATGGATGTATAAAAATATTCTGTTTTTCTATATATTTTTTCTTACTGTGTCATTTATCAGTGTTTTAAAATTTATTGCATATTATAACTACTATGCTTATTGATTATAAAAAATATTATTTCATAGCTGTTTGTAGCCATAATTTGTATTTTTAAAAAGCCTCTAAAATATAGAAGTTTCAGGTTACACAAAACACTGAAATATTCCTTTCAAGATGCCTCAATTCTGTCCAATTTAGTCACTCAGTAGTGTCTGATTCTGCGACCCCGTGGACTGCAGCGTGCACCAACCAGAAAGCTGTATAGAAAATTGGTAAATGAGCGCTAACGGCTGAGGGAACAAGAATATGAAGACTTATTTGTTAACATAAGTAAGGAAAGGTAGGGAACATAGTACTTGCATTCTGTGGCAAGAAGGAGATGAAAATTTAGGAAAAGGGAGACCTGAAAAGATATTTCAGTCTCAGATCTATTAGTGAACTTTTCACTTTATGTTTGGCAAAAACACCTTCATAAACCACTTAGCTGTTGAGGTGGACAATATCAAGACCTCAAAGAAAGAAGCAGCTAATTTACATGAGACAAAAATTTTACTTTTGCTCCTGATCATAAGTTGGAATCAAGAGAGGTGAAAAGGCTATGGGAAGAGAATACTAAGCGGAAGATGGTTGTTGTTTAGTTGCTAAGTTGTGTCTGACTCTTGCAACCCCATTGACTAACTCGCCAGACTCCTCTGTCCATCGACTTTCCCAGGCAAGAATATTGGAGTAGGTTGCCATTTCTTTTTCCAGGAAATTTTCCCAGCCCAGGGTTAGAACCCACGTCTCCTGCTTGGCAGGTGTATTCTTTACCACTGAGCCACCGGGAAGTCCAAGGGGAAGATTTGTTGTTGTTGTTTTTCAGGCACTAGGTCATGTCCAACTCTTTGCAACGACATAGACTGCAGCACTGTATAGTCATAAGGGGTTTGTTTTAGGTCATACCTGAATGGTCTAGTGGTTTTCCCTACTTTCTTCAGTTTAAGTCTGAATTTGGCAATAAGGAGTTCATGATCTGAGCCACCATCAGCTCCCAGTCTTGTTTTTGCTGACTGTATAGAGCTTCTCCATCTTTGGCTGCAAAGGATATAATCAATTTGATTTTGGTGTTGACAATCTGGTGATGTCCATATGTAGAGTCTTCTCTTGTGTTGTTGGAAGAGGGTGTTTGCTATGACCAGTGCATTCTCTTGGCAAAACTCTATTAGCCTTTGCCCTGCTTCATTCCATACTCCAAGGCCAAATTTGCTTGTTACTCCAGGTGTTTCTTGACTTCCTACTTTTGCATTCCAGTCCTTTATAATGAAAATGACATCTTTTTTGGGTGTTAGTTCTAAAAGGTCTTGTTGGTCTTCATAGAACCATTCAACTTCAGCTTCTTCAGCATTACTGATTGGGGCATAGGCTTGGATTACTGTGATATTGAATGGTTTGTCTTGAAAATGAACAGAGATCATTCTGTCATTTTTGAGATTGCATCCAAGTACTGCATTTCGGACTCTTTTGTTGACCATGATGCCTACTCCATTTCTTCTAAGGGATTCCTGCCCAGAGTAGTAGATATAATGGTCATCTGAGTTAAATTCGCCCATTCCAGTCCATTTTAGTTTGCTGATTCTTAGAATGTCGACATTCACTCTTGCCATCTCCTGTTTGACCACTTCCAATTTGCCTTGATTCATGGACCTAACATTCCAGGTTCCTATGCAATATTGCTCTTCACAGCATCGGACCTTGCTTCTATCACCAGTCACATCCACAACTGGGTATTGTTTTTGCTCTGCCTCTATCCCTTCATTCTTTCTGGAGTTATTTCTCCACTGATCTCCAGTAGCATATTGAGCACCTACCGGCCTGGGGAGTTCCTCTTTCAGTATCCTATCATTTTGCCTTCTTAGGGATTCTCTAGGCAAAAATATTGAAGTGGTTTGCCATTCCCTTCTCCAGTGGACCACATTGTGTCAGACCTCTCCACCATGACCCGTACATCTTGGGTGGCCCCACATGGCATGGCTTAGTTTCATTGAGTTAGACAAGACTGTGGTCCGTGTGATCAGATTGGCTAGTTTTCTGTGATTATGGTTTTAGTGTGTCTGCCCTCTGATGCCCTCTCGCAACATCTACCATCCCACTTGGGTTTCTCTTACCTTGGACGTGGGGTATCTCTTCATGGCTGCTCCAGCAAAGTGCAACCGCTGCTCCTTACCTTGGATGAGGCATATCTTCTCACGGCCACCCCTCCTGACCTTGAACGTGGAGTAGCTCCCCTCGGCCCTCCTGTGCCCATGCAGTCACCAGCTCCTTGGAAGGAAAGTTAGCGTATTAGATATGCTATATTAAATAGCATATTAAAAAGCAGAGACACTGCTTTGCCAACAAATGTCCATCTGATCAAGGCTATGGTTTTTCCAGTGGTCATGTATGAATGTAAGTGTTGGACTGTGAAGAAAGCTGATCACCAACAAATTGATGGTTTTGAACTATGGTGTTGGAGAAGACTCTTGAGAGTCCCTTGGACTTCAAGGAGATCCAACCAGTCCATCCTAAAGGAGATCAGTCCTGGGTGTTCATTGGAAGGACTGACGCTGAAGCTGAAACTCCAGTACTTTGGCCACCTCATGCGAAGAGTTGACTCATTGGAAAAGACCCTGATGATGGGAGGGATTGGGGGTAGGAGGAGAAGGGGACAACAGAGGATGAGATGGCTGGATAGCATCACCGACTCAATGGACATGGGTTTGGGTGAACTCCGAGAGTTGGTGATGGACAGGGAGGCCTGGCGTGCTGCGATTCATGGGGTTGCAAAGAGTCGGACATGACTGAGCGACTAAACTGAACTGAACTGAGACTGCAGCATGCCAGCCTACCCTTTCTTTCACTATCTCCCAGAGTTTCCTTAAAACATGTCCATTGAGTTTTTGATGCTATCTGGCAATCTGACATCTGCTGCCCCCTTTTCCTTTTGCCTTTAATCTTCACCAGCATCAGGGTCTTTTCCAATGAGTCAGCTCTTCGCATCAGGTGACCAAAGTATTGGAGCTTCAGTTTCAGCATCAGTCCTTCCAGTGAATATTCAGGGCTGATCTTTAGGATTGTCTGGTAGATCTCTTTGCATCCCCTGGAACTGACCGTAGCTCAGATCACGAACTCTTTATTGCAAGATGCAGGCTTAAATTGAAGAAAGTAGGGAAAACAACTAGGCCATTCAGGTATGACCTAAATCAAATCCCTTATGATTATATGGAGGAGGTGACGAATAGATTCAAAGGATTAGGTCTGGTAGATAGAGTGCCTGGAAGAACTATGGATGGAAATTTGTATCACTGTACAGGTGACAGTGACTGAAACCATTCCAAAGAAAAAGAAATGCAAGATGGCAAAATGGTTATCTGAGGAGGTCTTACAAATAGCTGAGAAAAGAAGAGAAGCAAAAGACAAAGGAGAAAAGGAAAGATATACTCAATGGAATGAAGAGTTCCAGAGAATAGCAAGGAGCGATAAGAAAGCCTTCCTAAGTGAACAATGCAAAGAAACAGAGGGAAAAAATAGAATAGGAAAAACCAGAAATCTCTTCAAGAAAACTGGAGATACCAAGGGAACATTTCATGCAAAGATGGACACAATAAAGGAGAGGGGAAGATTAGGGAAGGGAATAAACATGGAAAATAAATATGAGGAAGTACAAAGGCAGGAGAAATTAGGTAAGATAAGAAATGACAGAAAGTTCCCCAATGATATGGAGGCTGAAGACGATTTTGAGGATGATGAAAACGTCTGTTCTATTTGGATTGTATACATTGTTGGCACAATAAAAGCGTTCTGTTGCTCATCCACCCAACCCAGTTCTTTCCTGGTGAAAATTCCAATAAATTCTCTTCTCAAAATTCATAGTATAACACTTTTAATTTCCTTTTAAGTAAAAAAGCTGGTTGAATTTTTATGTGGGCCAGAATAGAGAATTCTAATAAGAAAGCAGAAAACCAGAAGGAAGAAGACACAACAATATGTGAAGCATAAACACTGGTAGAAATGCTAGGAGGGGCTCTGGGTTTCTGGAGGCCACTGAATTGTAGGGTTTGAGACTCTGCCCAGAGCTTCATAGGCACAGAATTGTCTGAGGGTCACCAGCCTTATGTTTACTTCCTCCTTGAAAGGTTGTTCTGATAATATGTTAAATGGCTTGAAGTTGAGGTTCGTGTAATAAAGCTTCAGAAGTAATCCAACTGGGGATGATGAAAGTCTAAAAACACAGAAAGGATAAAGGGGATGAAAAGAAATATCAAGATTTAAGCTTCTATCTTACAACTGAAATCAGGGGCTAACTGGCTATGAAAGTCAAGTGAGGAGAAAGAATTAGGAACCATTTTTACTAAGATTTATTTTAAAATATCTGTGTTGGTCCACTTTGCCAATCTTAGAAGCATTCTTTGCAAAAGACGGAACCAGTAGAGAAGAAAAGAAATGTCTACAGTCATCCTCTGGCCATTACCCCAGTGACTGAAAGTCACACAGGGAAGCACCCTTACACCATATTGTCAGACTCTGTCGTCTTCTCATCCTCACTGGTTTTCACCTCTACTCCATTTCTGCAACTGTTCCCATGACCACTCTCTGAATGTTGCCAGTAAACTAAACTGTACCATGTCTAGCTGGATTATATAAAATACTTTACCTTTACAGTGTTCAATAATTTATATGATCTCTGCTTATTCCAGTGCACCTATAGATAGGGCCCCCAATGTGACTCTAAAAGCAGCACTAGCCACTCCTTTCCATGGAATTCTGTAAGAATTTGCCATTTTTATAACTTAAAATCAAATTCACCCACTAGAAAATAAACCCCCAGAGGGCAAGCAAGTCACCTATTTATAATTAGCAAGTGGTTGACATATTACAGGCAAACAATAATACCTGTTAATGTCATCTGATTCTAAAACTGTATTCTAAAAAACAAAAAATCAAAAACCAGGTACTTATTTTTTTCCAACTTAAGATCCCCTTAATTGCTCTTTGTTGTTCTTTCTGTTTGACTTTGAATAAATCAGAGACTTCCTAACTCATTTATGTTGTATGTTAAATGTATATAATGCTACCTTGTATATTGCAAGATGTTTTGTTGGAATTCAATGGAATACTTGAAGAATTCTTAGAAAGTAAAATTATGAGCAGATGAAAATAACTTTAGATGCACAAAAATATGTATTTGTTCTTATTATTTATTGCAAGGACACAAACTCATTGATCTTTTTCTTATTGTGATATGTAATTAAATCTTCTGCTTTAGATCTGAAGGCATAAATGTCTTTTTCCATTTACACAGCAAGGTGGAGTTGTGAGTACAAATACAGTAAAATGTGTGTTGATTTCCACAGTCTGCAGAAACTGGAATTTCTGATGTTCTCCAGAACAGAAATTTTAATTCACAGTATTTCACGTTACTATTGGACTTGCTTCAAGCTGTTTTTTCTTAAATATCTGATGCCTTCAGGAAAAAGCTATCTAGCTTTTTGAGGTATTACTCCTTTATAGAATGCAGAATGGAGAGCAGTGGAAACAGCAGATTGGAGACCCACCTGGAGGCAACATGTCTTAATTCTGTAATGCCAGAAAATGCTTGCCTATCCGGCTGCCTTTTTTACTTATGGCCCTACAGCAAATTTTTAAGATACTTATGAGAGTAATTTTTTCCCAGATAACCCATACTTGTGCATAAGCCAATGGAATTTGTTTCAATTGATCTATAAACATGAGATCAATGCATGCTTTGAATTGCCTTTTGAGAATACTGATGAGTTCTTGTATATAAAGAAAAATATACATATAACAACATAATAATGAATCCCATATAAAATTTTGAAGTTTAAAAGGCTTTTTATATATATTTCCCTGTAAAGCTTCAAGCAAGCTTTAGAGTTAGGCAGGGTTAGAATTCTGTTTGCTTCCAAGAAACTTACTTAAGATAACTTGAATGTACAGTAGGTGACAGCTACAGATGTTAACCATTTTCACTAAACATGTTTGAGTGAAATCTGTCGATGAAACTGCTGTGTTAAAGGACAGATATAATCCTATGGGTTAATGTGAATACTGAAATCAGGATGGATGATTTTATGATGCATAATACAATATTATTTCATGGCATTTATGGATTTGTAATTGTTGCATAGTCTATCCCTTCAAGTATACATCAAGCAAAAAGTCTACAATGTATGAAAAAATATTGCACCTGTTGGTGCTAAAAAATAGTGTAACTATTGGAAGTAGACAAGTCTGGATATAAGTCTCCAAGCTGTCACATTCTATTATAGCTTTGCACCCTGGAAAAATTATGTCCTCCCTTGAAGATTCTACTTCTTCATTTGTAAAATAGTGATAGCCATGTTTTCATTCTAGACTGCTTATGAAAATTAAGGGAAATAGCATGTATAAAGTGGCAAACACAAAGTTAAATTATGTTACTCTTCTTATGCTCTGTTCTCTCCACAGGGAAAAGCAGTAGGAATAAAGCTCACATGATTCTCTATCAATATACATCAAACATTTCTTCTTTTATATCACACTAATCAAATTGTGCAACTCTATTATATATAGAAAATCGAAACCAGTGAAAATTTCATGAGGAACTTATGAAGTACAGTATTAAACATATTATTTGTATCATTTGATTAACATTAATACTCCCAGTGAATTGCAAAAATTCGACACTGTACTTAATATTTACCAAAGCCTCTTCAAGCCTGTGTGGAATTATAAGGAAGCATTTCTTTGGAAAAATTCATCTAGATCTGTTTTCTTCTCGTGAAAGCAGTGGGTCAATATTTCTGACATTGTAAGGTATAATTCAATGATTAGTTGCATTTTAGTAAAGCAAATGTGTCACTTTTGCCCAGTTCAACTGACTTTATGTGAAATGATCAGCAATATTTCATAAAAATGGTTATTTATTGAGGCTGGTATTTGGACATAAATTGATAAATAGCAATAGCTTTTTAAACAGAAGTTTAAAGGTGTATTTGTTTTGGATATAAAGGAAAAAATACTGAATAGTATCTGAAATAATGAGATCAACTTATCAACCTGAGAATACTGCAATTCTCAAGCAATCCACTCTCTCCATGGTTCTAATATACATACATTTCAGTTAACAACAGCTTAATTAAATAATGCCAGTCCCCAGCAACACAATTCAAATTTCAGTTACCATTGTATGTTAACTATGAGTAATTGGATAAAGTATAAGCATCACTGATACAGGTCTGAAGTTCACAAATTTGTGTGTGAATAACAGATGCACATGAAGATGAGTGACCGGTCACATCACTTCTTTTCATGTCTGTTGGTCATTGATCACTGCACATCTGTTGCGAAGCTCACACATCAGCAGCAAAGGATTCAGTTTTTCTGCCTCTTCACCTCCCAGGCATAAGTCTATGTGATATTTTAGAAATTAAAAAAGAAATTGGTCAAAAAAGATGGAAGTACAGCAAAGAAATGAAAAGTAATAATGATGGAAGTGAAATTTGAATTGAACACACAGGAATTTATAGGAGAAATAGCTGAATATTGACACTACTGGCTTTTCAAAAATTCTAGATATGTAGCTAGAGAAATTCAGCAAATGCCAATTTATACTTTGCTAACACAAATATAAGACATTACTTACTATTGTAAATTATACAAGAATGCAGTGTTCAAAGTATTCTTAATAAGATCTTTAATAAACAAAAACTCAACTTTCAGTATTTCTAATGTCTTAAATTATAATGTCTGAAATATTCATTTGATTTTTTTCATTTTCTTATACATTTCTAGTTGACATTAAGTAAATTTTTAAAGTTTTCACAAGAATTTTTTAAAGTCATGGAATAATCAGAATATTTCCATAGATTTTTATAATCCCTTTGTATGATTTCAAGTTGTATAGCCTATTTTACAGTACTACATTACTGTGGAAATAAGAACTGCTATAATTAAAAAAATTGATTTTAATTATAATTTTTATAGTTATATATATAAAAACCTAGAGAGGTGGGATGGGGAAGGAGGTGTAAGGGAGGTTCAAGTGGCTGGGGATATGGGCAAAACTTATGGCTGATTCATGTTGATGTTTGGTAGAAACCTATGCAACACTGTAAAGCAGTTATTCTACAATAAAAATAAATAAATTTTTAAAAAGTATAAAAAGGAAACTAAATATTTATATATAATGTGTACTATATATTTATGAACATATGAATACACAATATTTATATACATGATATATGAATATATAAAGTATGTATGACTATATAACCTACAGCATGAATATGTAATATAAATGTGATTTTAATATTATGTACAAATATGAATGCTATATGGATATTATAATTATGACTATATTATATTTTACATAATAGTCATATATATTAATATGTCATATCTATAATACACATATAACATATTTCATGTATATTATATATTGCATGCATGTGTTAGTTGCTCAGTTGTGTCCAACTTTGAGATCCCATAGACTGTGGACCCCCAGGTTCCTCTGTCCAATATAATTCTCCAGGTAAGAATACTGGAGCGGATTGCCATTTCATTCTCCTAAGAATATCCGGACCCAGGGATCGAATCCAGGTCTCCTGCATTGCAGGCAGATTCTTCACATTCTGAGCTTCCAGGCAAGCCCTATGTATTGTATATTCTATTTATCAGATAGATAATACATAATATATATTTAATACTATATATAATATATATTATACATAATATATATTATCTAAAGAATATATCATATATAATATACATTGTGTATACTATATTATATCTAGTATATAAATATTATATATATAATGTTATATCCAAATATTATACACATATAATATTTTTAATTTTTAAATAAAAGTGATCACTAAATATAAAGGGTATTGTTTTCTTCCAGGGGTCATGAGAAAATAGGAAATCCAAATGTATGCTTGGGTATCTTCACATGTTTTCATTGTCTCACAAGTACCAAATGGTTTAACAGAAATAGGAATTCAAATATAGTTTTTTTTTTTACCTAAAATAATTACAGAGTTCATAAATAGAGCAATGAATAATTCATCTTTGTTAATATAGCCATTTCTATTCCAATGTTTCTAGTTGCCAGAATTTAACCTTTTAGCAACACATGTGTCCGTTAATGAAACTGAATATGTATGGAGCTTAAGCCTAGACAAACAGAACTGACTAAGGCCTTTCACAGAAATTACTTATCTGGAGCATTTTCTTATATTTTACTTGAATGCTATGAACGTAACTGAAGTGATGAGTTACATTCTTGGGTGATTTTGTGATTTTGATTTTATGAACTGACTTTCCAGTTCATATAGAGATGTAACTTTACCTATTTCCTGCATCTCAACTCTATGTTCCCATCCTGGTTTTTCTGGATTTACTCTGATACCTAGATCTCAAAGCTCAATGAAGTGCCCTTACTCCCTTTTTTAAAGTCATGTCATATGCGCGCTCACACCGCACCCCCTCCCCCCGCATCATCATCATCATTATTTCAGTTGCTCAGTCATGTCCAACTCTTTTCAATACCATTAAATACAGCTTCCCTGTCCATCACCATCTCCCAGAGCTTGCTCAAACTCATGTCCATTGAGTCGGTGATGTCATCCAACCATCTCATCCTCTGTCATCCCCTTCTCCTCCTGCCTTCAATCTTTCTCATCAGGGTCTTTTCCAGTGAGTCAGTTATTCGCATCGAGTGTCCAAAGAATTGAAGCTTCAGCTCCGGCATCAGCCCTTCCAGTGAATCTTCAGGACTGATTTACTAAGCATCTTTTAATATCATGGCCTCAGTCACCGCCCACAGTAATTTTGGAGCCCAAGAAAATAAAGTCTGTCACTATTTCCATCGCTTCCCCATCTATTAGACATGAAGTGATGGGACCAGATGCCATGATCTTCATTTTTTGAATGTTGAGTTTTTAGCCAGCTTTTTCACACTCCTCTTTCACCTTCATCAAGAGGCTCTTTAGTTTCTCTTCACTTTCTGCCATAAGGATGCTGTCTTCTGCATATCTGAGGTTATTGATACTTCTCCCGGTAATCTTGATTCCAGCTTGTGCTTCATCCAGCTTGGTATTTCGCATGATGTACTCTGCATATAAGTTAAATAAGCAGGCTAACAATATACATCTTTGACATACTCCTTTCCCAATTTGGAACCAGTCCGTTGTTCCATGTCCAGTTCTAACTGTTGCTTCTTGACCTGCTTACAGGTTATGCAGGAGGCAAGTAAGGTGGTCTGGTATTACCATCTCTTTAAGTATTCTCCATAGTTTTTTGTGATCCACAATTCAAAGGCTTTAGTATAGTCAGTAAAGCAGAAGTAGATCTTTTTCTGGAATTCTCTTACTTTTTCTATGATCCAGTGGATGTTGGCAATTTTATCTCTGGTTCCTCTGCCTTTTCTAAACCCAGATTGTACATCTGGAAGTTCTCAGTTGAACCCTAGCTTGGAGGATTTTCAGCACAACCATGCTAGCATGTGAAATGAGTACAATTGTGTGGTAGTTTGAACATTCTTTGGCATTGCCCTTCTTTGGGACTGAAATGAAAATTGACCTTTCCAGTCCTGTGGCTGCTTGTGTTTCCATTACATTTGAGCTCATTCCAACTTTCCCTGGATTGAACACAACTTTTGTTCCCAAAAATGTCTTATTAATTTTATTTTCCAATGTCACATTTATTCTTATCTAGTGCATGGTAGATATTCAATAAATATTTGTAATTGAACTAATGGATTCAGATTAATACAAATTTTGGCATGTGTGTGTGCTTGCTAAGTTACTTTAGTTGTGTTGACTCTTTGTGGCCGTAAGGATCATGCTGCCAGCCTCCTCTGGCCATGGGACTCTCCAGGAAAGAATACTGGAGCATATGAAACCTCAAAACAGAGTCCATAAATAAGAACTTAGCACATATTGCTCTACGATGACTAGAGATTCTAAAGTCCTGCTTAGATCAAATTAACCATTCTTTCTGTCTGGGGGATAAAGATAGCCTAGACATCAACGTTTAGAGAGCTTGGCCGCTTTGCAGTCCATTTCCTTTAAAGAGAGATAAACCTGGATCCTGCTGGTTTTCCTGTGTGCCTTTTCATTGTTGTTTTCTCTCTTAGTCCACTTCCTCTTTACTTGTATGGCCTTGGAAAGGTTATATATCCACTTGACTAGAGAGCTGATTTGGGCATTGTTAAGATCCCCAAAGCCTATCTGTACAAATGTTTGCACATTTTTCTTAACTCGGAGTATTTAGCCAATTGACTGTAGCATCTGCTTTGGCATGATAGATTCCCTCTGGTTAGCACCAGCTCCTCCAATTCTTACAAAAACCAAAGTGATTTCTTGATCTCCCATTGCATTATGTCCATAAAACATCCGTCATGGACAACTTCAGACTGATACTATTTTGACTTCTAATTCATCAGTTAACTAAAAGGGACACGTGAGCCAGAAACTCAATGATATGAGATGGTTCATAAATAGGATTACTTAACAAGGATAAGTTATCATTTCATAATACGCTGTCATAAAGCTGTAACTTTTTATAAGAATAACAGAGATTCAGCCAAGTTAGTCAGTGATGATGTTCTCATTTACTGTCAAATGTCAATTTCTTTAATAGGAGAAATTGTTGTTGTTTCAAAACCCTTTAAAACTCACCAACACAGTAAAACATTCTTTAATCAATTCCATCTGCCTTGACCACCTCTTGGCACACCTTCATTTATTATTTAAGTTGCTTCTTTGCTTACTTAAAAAGCTTTTAAATGGAATGTACAATAATGTAATAAGATACCACATGTGTTGACATAAAACATATGTAGTTTTGTTGTCTTTTATATAATTCCATCATCACAACAAATTGGTGATACTGTTGTTGCTATTTTATATGTGAGACTTAGAAATTTGACTGTTTGTGCATAACCATCAAGGCTGCTTGATCAAGGTGAATATTCCAGGAAAACACAAAAGAACTACTAGACTACAATGTCTCAAAATAAGGGTTAGGAATTTGAAATTTTTCTAGCATTCTGGGTGGTTCATATCCACTCTAAAAATTGAGAATCATTAAAATACATTGTGTAAGCACGTGTTTAGTTTCCTCAAATGGACTGGAAGTTTTTAAAAAGAAAAGAACATCTACTTTTCTCTTTTCCCAGTCTCTCATTTACTACCCATGAGTTGATGTACACCTGGAGGAGGGAATGGCAACCTACTCTAGTATTCTTGGCTGGAGAATCCAGGATGGATGGAGGAGCCTCATAGGCTACAGTCCATGGGGTCGCAAAGAGTCAGACCCAACTGAGTGACTTCACTTTCTTTCTTTTCTTTCTTTGATGTACACCATCAGACAAATGTTTGTAGAGAAAGGCTTTAGTGGGAGAAACATTTTTTTATTAATAAATTATTTGAGTGCCAGAGAAAGAGAATTATCAGTTCTACCGCATGCACCTCTCAAGAGCGCCACTGAAATAATGTGCCACTCAAAGATACTTGGTAAATATTTGTTCTATTCATTGATTACTTAAAGGAAAAATAGATTATTTATAGAGAAAAAAGCCTATAATTAGGTCCACAAAATTAAACTCTAGGCGTATCACTTATAAATCATTTCCCACAGGACTTGTAATGTCCTTCTAAGGATCTGAGCAGTGAAGGGATTAGTCTAGTGCAAGGAAAATGTAGTACATGATCAGAAATCAATTCCACAGCTTCTAGTCAATGAATCCCTGTTAAGATGGGTGAGTAATTTATAGGGATGGTGAGGGGAAGAACGGGAACATCCTCTTTGATCCTCCAGCCCTGGCCAAATGCCACAAGCAAAAGATAGAAACATTTAAATTTTTCTCTGAAAAACAATTATTAGCAGAGTGGTTCTATAATGAATGCAATTTTGGAATCACTCGCAGAGCACTGATGCCAGGGCTCCCACCTCAGCCATTCTGATTTAATTAGCATGCAGTTCTGTCTGGGCATGGGGGTTTTTGTAAGCTGTGCCTGTAAACTTGGAAACCACTATTGGGAGATTTCCTTTTTCTTATACTTTAGTTTCAGCCAAGAGGCAAAGCCAAATCTATTCACTCAGAATATTTTTCAACATAGGGCAGATGCTGAGTTTAGGTGAAGGTATAACCTCACTGTTACTGACCTCATCACTTTGTTCTGGACTCACCTACTTTCCTAAGACCTGTGATCCCTTAACTCCTGTTGCACCCTGTGCCCTTTGCATTATCTCCTTAAGGAGCAACCCTACATATATGCTTTCCCTGCTGACTTCTTATTAAGTGGCTTTAATGAGTACATAAATCAGAGTCTTAAGAGAGAACATTAAAAATCTGATATCATCATTGCCTAACCTGGATGGACCTTACCCTGACCACCTAACAGCTTCTTTGCTATAACCACCAAATGAACAAATGTATTTCTGTTCTGGTGCAAGCCGTTGATGGATATTTCAAGAAGGGGATGCAAAAATAAATTTAAAGATCATTAGGAATCTGGGATGAAAACTTTACACAGTGATGCTCTGTCCTGCCTCCATGTTGCCATCACCAGGGAAGCTTAGAACTCTATTTATACCAAGGCCTCACTTCCACAAGGTTCTGATTTAATTATTATGGACATAGCGGGTTTTGATCCCCTGAAGAAGGGAGAGGCTACCCATCCCAGTACTCTGGCCTGGGTTGCAAAGAGTTGGACACAACTGAGTGACTTTCACTTTCACTTTAGGGAGTTTATTTCATTTTTTGGAATGGAAACTTAACTTTAATATGTGTATATCCTAGTTATCTTCTTGATTGTGTGCTTATAAATGCAATTACTGATTCACACCCATTTTTAGAATGTCCATTTGGTAATGTCACTTTGCTAGGATCAGGTTGATAACATTATGTTCTCCAAAGATCTTATGTTGTGAGAAAGGCAAGGAACAACTGAGGAGAAGCAGGAGTATTTATCAAGATGAAAGAATGTTGCTAGAAAATGGTATAGTCCAACCTCAAGAAGGAATATTAGAGTGGACAGAAAAGAACCACATTTCAGACAGTATGGGGAGCACGCTGGGGACGTCTACAAGGGAAGCCCTCCAACTCAGTACTCGAATTAACCAAGTCGGATATTATTTTCTCTTAAGGCTGAGATGACTATTGAAACAAACATGGCTTGTGAAAAGTAATGTCTTCAACTGTTATTATTATTCTTTTACACTACTTTGTGAGTGGAGATGTTTAAGACAGAGACTGCAGGTAATGAGGGAAGAAAAGAACCTGTTGAACAGTTATGGGTAAAGCCATTTCTCATTTTGAGGATGGAGGGATGAGCTAGACAAAAGAGTCTAAAATTTCAGTTAAACACACACACACACAAAGTGATACATCACAAACTTTAAAACATGAATATATGTTACTTTTACCATTTTACTAGTCTGAACATAAGCAATTTGCTTAACTGTCACTTTTAATTTTGTTGTCTATAAAGCAGAGGTACTAGCAAAAATGACCCATCGTATTGCTGAAATAATGTTGAACTTAGGGTAGCACAGAGTAAGTTTCCAATAAACTGTCTAAAATTGCTGAATGAATCTTTCTTGCCACCACAGCTTTTGATCAGCTAGAAACCATTTATTTTATTCATAAAATCTGTTATTATTAGTTATGATTTATTTATTTAAGCTTATCTTTTCAGTATCCTTTATTCATGAAATGAAGTCCATATAGTCAAAGCTATGATTTTTCCAGTGGTCATGTATGGATGCGAGAGTTGGACCATAAAGAAGGCTGAGCACTGAAGAACTGATGCTTTTGAATTATGGTGTTAAGAGGGCGGCAGAGGATGGGATGATTAGATAGCATCATGGACTCAATGGATAGGAATTTGAGCAAACTCTGGGAGATGATAAAAGACAGGGAAGCCTGGCATGCTGCAGCCCATGGGGTCACAAAGAGTCAGACATGAACTGAACGTGTAACTGATCAGCAACAACAACATTCATGAAGTATACAGAGAAACAAAGAAAGGTAACTCTCTGCTCAGTTAAAGAGATTAACATTTTATCATAATATGAAAATAATAATAAAACTTAATAATACTATGTCCAAGACCTTCAGGTGTGTTTACACTTTGGGGTCCACATTTGAGGTATGAAGCTGTTAATTCCACTACGGAAATAGGTTTTATTTCCTTCCATTTGGTACCTGCCCTAACAAGTATTGGAGAATGAGTTGTAGCTGTTCTTTGAAAGTCTTTTTTCAAAACTTGTCCGTCTAATTCTGTATTTTGTCCTTAAACATCTCTCAAATTCCTCAAACTTATCCAGTTGCCACAAGACTATGCCCAAGCTGGCTGCAATGTAAGCCCCAGAGCTGTTGGCTGAAATTAAAAATTAAAAAAACATGTATTCCTTTAACAAGCATTTCACCATTGTGAAGTACTCTAACTGTTGTCATAGATTAGAAATCACAGAGGTTTTAAGGGAGGCACTACTGTGGGTGTGTCAGGGACAATATTTGAAGAGATAGAAGGATTGATCTGTATCCTTTAAGTATACTCATAAAAGCAACCCACATTTCCTCTGAGAATTAAGGCTACTGCTAAGACCTGTGTTTACACTATGTTTCTAGTTCTCCTGATCAATTCTAAAATTTCTCTCTCTTTATAATGTGGCATTCTTCATTATTTTAGAGTGTGTCTAGCTACGTGAGAAGGATGACTTTGCCTAACACCTAGATAGCCTGCTAGAAAATAAAGAGGTTTTCAGGAAATGGAAAGATTTTAAGGTGTTAAATTAAGGAAGAGTATGTCTTCAAAGAGAGTCTTGCAGACAGAAAATGGCCATTCCTAAATTCTGTGTTTACAGAAAAGTTCGTAAACACAGAATAATGGGTATTTATCCAGGTGCTTGTAAAAGAGTTTTGTAAACTTTAATGATCAATCAATTAGATTAAAAAATAAAATTAAAAATTAAATAATTATCAGACAATAATTCTAACATTGAAGACAGGTACTTTTTATCATCGAAAGGCATTTCCCTAAATGTTTTGCATTTATTAACTTATTTTTATCACAATATTGATGTTATGAAATGAGTTAGCATTTTTCTTCATTTCACATGTAAGAAAGCATATGTAAACACTAAAATATTAAATACCTCACCCAAAGTCACAGAGCTAGAAAGTAAGAAAAGTAGTATTTTAATACAGATAGTTGAATATGCTTTTTACAAATCAGTAGATTGCTCTCCCAATTTATATGTTATATGTTTGAATGTATGTTTGAATGTATGATAGAATGTACAATTCATCAAGTATATTCTATAATCAAATCAAATTAAATTCAAAACATATGAATTATTTTAGGTTTCATAAAAATCAAACTAGGCATTTTAATATTTCAGTAGGTTGTCATATTCTTTAACATTATTGATAAACTGAATAAATATGTCACATTACTTGTCTCTATATTGATATATCCACTGTCAAAGTGTCTTTCTAGTTACCAATCAATTGAATTATCAGAAAAAGTATATAACCAAAAGACAGTTTGAAGAGACAAATGGTATTTCTCTGTGCCTCATAGATACATAGCTACCCAAGAATTTATTTATCTAAGACTCAGTTCCCCAGGGAAGAGGCCAGGATTTCAAAGACTAAAACTTAGAACCTTCTTTCAAGGAAAGGACCCTACATTAGACCCCAGAGTATAGGTTAGTTCTCAGAAATAGCTGCTTTCAGCTCCAGAATACTTGCCCAAACAATTGAACAACGGTGATCAACAAACAAAATAAAATCCATTTTGGTTGAATTAATTTGTTTTACTAATATGCAATTATCTGTGTTTACTAAGAAAGGAAGTATTCATTTTATTCAATCGTGGTATTTGGAATAATGACATTTTGCTTAAACAAAAGTCAATCATAGGGGTATGTCTAGCTGTCTAGAACAATGAAAATTTTGAGAGAAAAAAAGAAAAAAGTATAATCTCCAAGCAGCCAAAATATCTAGGTAGTAAAATGCCATTGAAGATTTGATGAGACCTTTGATCAGATTCAATTGAATTTCATCAATATTAATAAGATGAGTTTTCTGCCTGTCTATTACTGTATTGCATGAAATTAGCACAGGGAATTATTATCAGAATCAGAGATTATATTTGAAATGATGCAATTGAAAGGACAGGTTATGTGCTAGGCAGAATGAGGACCCCAACCCCCAAGATGTCCATACCTTCATTCCCAGAACCTGAAGTATATGACTTCACATGGCAAAGCGGAATTAAGGTAGAAGATGGAATTAAGGTTGCTAAGTAGCTAATCATGTATTGTCATGTGGCCCCAGTGTAATCCCTAGAGTCCTTGAGTGTGAGGATACTTTAAAAATCTTTCAAAGGAAGATAGGGGAATAGGAAATCAGAGAGTAGGAAGGAGATCTGCTGACTTTGAAGAAAGGAAGGGGCTGTAAAACCATGAATGTAGACAATCTCTAGACATCAGGAAACAAAAATGATTCTCCTATGGAGCCTCCAGAAAGGAATGTAGACCTGCCAGCATTTTGACTTTTAGTCCGGTGAGACCCATTTCAGAGGCCTGGACCCCAGAACTGTGAGATAAGAAACTAGAAGTAATTTAAAGCAGTGATAGGAGATAAATATAGAGGTTATTACCTCCTTCTGAAAGAGTTACAGGCACGTGTACTAAGTCGCTTCAATTGTGTCTGACTCTTTGCGACCCTATAGACCTTAGCCCCTTAGGCTCCTCTGTCCATGGGATTCTCCAGGCAAGAATATTGGAGTGAGCTGCCATGCCCTCCTCTATGGGATCTTCCCCACCCAGGGATCAAATCCAGGTCTCTTAAGTCTCCTGCATTGGCAGGTGGTTTCTTTACCACTAGTGCCACCTGGGAAGCTCCCTGGAAGAGATAAATGACCATCATTTGAAGATGGATCATTTTGCCATGCCTTACCCTGCCTGTACTCAAATCCACTCCTTACCCTTTCTTTGCCTCACTTATTGGGGCAAATTGGTAACCCTGCACATTTACTTTCCCAGGTTCCTCTGTGAGCTGACATCCTGCTGTTGTTGTTTAGCCAAGTCTCTGCGACCCCATGGGCAAAAGCCCGCCAGTCTCCTCTGTCCACAGGATTTCGCAAGCAAGAATGCTGGTGTGGGTTGCCATTTCTTCCTCCAGATCTCCCCAACCCAGGGATCGAAACTGCGTGTCCTGCATTGCAGGCGGATTCTTCACCGCTGAGCCACCAGGGAAGTTCTGGTTTCCTGCTGAGTTCATCCAATGAGCAGAGATGAGAGCTTGCTAGTGAGGACCGGGAGACTGGAGAAGCCTAAGCAACTCTGCCAGCTCCTTCTGCCTCAGTTGGCATCTCTGGAGGTGACTCAAGTCTTATTTGTGCTTTAGGTACAACTATAGTGAGAGGCTTAGCTCGCAGCCTGATCCATCTGTCCTCTGATTCTATTTTGCACTGGATGTCCGTTGGTTTTTGTCCCAGCTACATGATTTCAGGTTCTTAGCTCCAGAAATATAGTCTCTTCATTGTCCTAGAGTCTTGTCAACTGTTGCTTATCACTTAGAACCTCATTCTCACCTGAGAGCTTTGGTTTTCATACCTGGAAGCTGTGAAGTTGTATGGAGGTCAATTTGGGTATAATTTTAATAGCTGTGGTTCTTGGTGAGGAAGACTATCTTTGAATGACTATCAGAATTAGGATTCATGGGGGGGGCGGGGAAGTCAGGGAAAAGTATCTCTTATAACATAAAGATGAGGTTGATGCTGGTAATGGTTCCATGGTTGTTATGACAGTGGCGATATAACAATGATGAAAGTGACTTAGAAGAAGCACATAGTACTATTAAATGGAGAGTTTGTGCTCACCCTTTGTTATCAAAACCTGTAGCGGCTGAGTAGGCAATCTGCCACTTAGTATCTGTGATGCTTAGGTAAGGCACTGTCCTGCTCTGTTTTGGTCATTGCATCTATAATGTGAGGTTGACAATATATACCTTATGAATTTGGAAAGAATATACAATAAGATACAGAAAATGTTCATAATTTGGCACACAGGATGCAGTTAATAAAAGATGTCAGTGAAACTGATCTCCTATATTGAACTCAAGTATTAATAAAGAAAGATTCTGCATTTCTTAAAGATGAACACTCACTTTAAAAACTTAAGTCCTCTAACATTTGTCTAGGATTTACCTCTTCACAGTTTTTACTTATGATTCTAATGCACTGCTTGCCTAGCATAAGAAACTCCAAATATTGCTTCTTCCTAGCTCTTGCATTGCCTTGCTGCATCTGCCTGATAGATTTCACTTTGCAAATCCAGACTCTAGTCTCCTCATACCACCTGTCACCACATTCTTGATACCAAGCTCTGTCTAACCTGGCTGGATGCTTTCCATTTATGTGCTTCAGGGCTGTTCTTACACCAGGGAAAGTCTTCTTGCCACATTTAACCCTTCTGTGCCAACCTACAGAAGACACACAATAGAAGCCACTTTGCCTAATATTTGCTAGCACTGTTACATGCTTGAGGACAATGATACCATTCTGCTTTTAGGATTGAAAAAAAAAAAAAATACCTCCCAGACATTGGAGACTACCGAATAAATTGTTTTTCCCCTGTTCTATGAAACAATGACTAAAGCCATTTTCTGAAAATGAGTATTGTTAATCATCAGATCATTAACCTTTACAATGTCAATGTGTTCTCCATATCAAATTCAGTTAAATGACTGCCGGAGGTAGCAGTGAAGGGAGCATATCACATAGATGAACATATTAATGGTTTATTTAGTTCTAAATGCACTGTGAAGGATTTAGGTGAGAGCTAATCTATGTTAAGAAAGCAAAATACCTCAAAGAACAATCTCACAGCAAGAAAGTTGGGATTTGACAAAATAAAAGGTGGCCTGCCTTATAATCTTTCACATTTCTTTCTTCTCTACTTGTCATGGTATTTTTTTTTTTTTTTCCTTAGTATGTTTCAATAGGAAACACACAGGAACTTGCAAACAAAGCAGAGATAGAAAGGACTACTGCATGTGAGTGTTTGCTTGTGTGTGTTTATGTGTATTTACACATGTATGCACCCTGAAGCCCACTCCTGTGATGGGCATTTTGCCATTCTAGAGGGAGATTATAGAAAGGAGCAATTTGTCTTTTCATGCCTCTTACTTGTAGGCAGGCACCACTCGTTTCCTCACTCAGAATCACATTTTACATTCT
This sequence comes from Cervus canadensis, assembly GCF_019320065.1. NCBI lineage: Eukaryota > Metazoa > Chordata > Mammalia > Artiodactyla > Cervidae > Cervus > Cervus canadensis. Next base: position 51,638,380 of record NC_057390.1, on the reverse strand, counting down.
TTTCCCTCCTTGTTCCAGTGCTCCACTGGTTCAGATCATATTGAAGTACATGCATCATAAGTTTAAGAAACACTTCAGCTACATTCACAGAAGGAAACTTGTGAAAAATGTGATAATGTGATTTAAGATACAACACACAGTGTAAGTTCTCAAGTCTAGGGTGGAGGGATTTAACATGTCTGCACTTTAGAGATTCTTACATGGACTGAACAAGATTATGAGCTTTCCACTCTCTCAAGAAAAAAATAGTAGAATTAAAGAGAACACACTGATCTTTTACAAGAAATAACTTGAATCAGACTTAATTATAGTGAAAATAGTGAGTCATTTGCACATTTCGAGGTTTTACCTGAGCTTCCCAGGTGGTGCTAGTGGTAAAGAACCCACTTGCCAATGCAAGAGACATGACATGCAGAATCAGTCCCTGGGTCAGGAAAATCCCCTGGAGGAGGAAATGGCAACCCACTCCAGAATTCTTGTCTGGAGAATCCCATGGACAGAAGAGCCTGGCGGGCTACAGTCCATAGGGTTACAAAGAGTCAGATGAGACTGAAGCCACTAAGTATGCATGCATGTGTTTTAACTAGTATGAGAAGTCAAAATGATAGGATGCTGAAAGAGGAACTCCCCAGGTCAGTAGGTGCCCAATATGCTACTGGAGATCAGAGGAGAAATAACTCCAGAAAGAATGAAGGGATGGAGCCTAAGCAAAAACAATGCCCAGTTGTGGATGTGACTGGTGATAGAAACAAGGTCTGATGCTGTAAAGAGCAATATTGCATAGGAACCTGGAATCTTAGGTCCACGAATCAAGGCAAATTGGAAGTGGTCAAACAGGAGATGGCAAGAGTGAATGTCGACATTCTAGGAATCAACGAACTAAAATGGACTGGAAAGGGTGAATTTAACTCAGATGACCCTCATATCTATTACTGTGGGCAGGAATCCCTTAGAAGAAATGGAGTAGCCATCATGGTCAACAAGAGAGTCCAAAATGCAGTACTTGGATGCAATCTCAAAAACGACAGAATGATCACTGTTCGTTTCAAAGGCAAACCATTCAATATCACAGTAATCCAAGCCTATGCCCCAATCAGTAATGCTGAAGAAACTGAAGTTGAACAGTTCTATGAAGACCTACAGGACCTTTTAGAACTAACACCCAAAAAAGATGTCCTTTTCATTATAGGGGACTGGAATGCAAAAGTAGGAAGTCAGGAAACACCTGGAGTAACAGGCAAATTTGGCCTTGGAGTATGGAATGAAGCAGGGCAAAGGATAATAGAGTTTTGCCAAGAGAACGCACTGGTCATAGCAAACACCCTCTTCCAACAACACAAGAGAAGACTCTACACATGGACATCACCAGATGGTCAACATTGAAATCAGATTGAGTATATTCTTTGCAGCCAAAGATGGAGAAGCTCTATACAGTCAGCAAAAACAAGACTGGGAGCTGACTGTGGCTCAGATCATGAACTCCTTATTGCCAAATTCAGACTTAAACTGAAGAAAGTAGGGAAAACCACTAGACCATTCAGGTATGACCTAAGTCAAATCCCTTATGGCTATACAGTGGAAGTGAGAAATAGATTTAAGGGACTGGATCTGATAGACAGAGAGCCTGATGAACTATGGATGGAGGTTTGTGACATTGTACAGGAGACAGGGATCAAGACCATCCCCATGGAAAAGAAATGCAAAAGGCAAAATTGTTGTCTAAGGAAGCCTTACAAATAACTGTGAAAAGAAGAGAAGCAAAAAGCAAAGGAAAAAAGGAAAGATACTCCCATTTGAATGCAGAGTTCCAAACAATAGCCAGGAGAGATAAGAAAGACTTCCTCAGCGATCAATGCAAAGACATAGAGGAAAACAACAGAATGGGAAAGACTAGAGATCTCTTCAAGAAAATGAGAGATATCAAGGGAACATTTCAGGCAAAGATGGGTTTGATAAAGGACAGAAATGGTATAGACCTAACAGAAGCAGAAGGTATTAAGAAGAGGTGGCAAGAATACACAGAAGAGCTGTACAAAAAAGATCTTCACAACCCAGGTAATCACAATGGTGTGATCATTCACCTAGAGCCAGACATCGTGGAATGTGAAGTCAAGTGGGCCTTACAAAGCATCACTACAAACAAAGCTAGTGGATGTGGTGAAATTCCAGTTGAGCTATTTCAAATCCTGGGAGAAGATGCTGTGAAAGTGCTGCACTCAATATACCAGCAAATTTGGAAAAGTCGGCAGTGGGCACAGGACTGGAAAATGTCAGTTTTCATTCCAATCCCTAAGAAAGGCAATCCCAAAGAATGCTCAAACTACCACACAATTGCACTCATCTCACAGGCTAGTAAAGTAATGCTCAAAATTCTCCAAGCCAGGCTTCAGCAATATGTGAACTGAGAACTTCCAGATGTTCAAGCTGGTTTTAGAAAAGGCCGAGGAACCAGAGATCAAAATGCTGATATGTGCTGGATCATTGAAAAAGCAAGAGAGTTCCAGAAAACATCTATTTCTGTTTTATTGACTACACCAAAGCCTTCAACTGTGTGGATCACAATAAACTGTGGAAAATTCTGAAAGAGATGGGAATACCAGACCACCTGACCTGCCTCTTGAGAAACCTGTGTGCAGGTCAGGAAGCAACAGTTAGAACTGGACATGGACCAACAGACTGGTTCCAAATAGGAAAAGGAGTATGTCAAGGCTGTATATTGTCACCCTGTTTATTTAACTTATATGCAGAGTACATCATGAGAAACGCTGGTGTGGAAGAAGCACAAGCTGGAATCAAGATTGCCGGGAGAAATATCAATAACCTCAGATATGCAGATGATACCACCCGTATGGCAGAGAGTGAAGAGGAAATAAAAAGCCTCTTGATGAAAGTGAAAGAGGAGAGTGAAAAATGTGTCTTAAAGCTTAACATTCAGAAAACTACGATCATGGTATCTGGTCCCATCACCTCATGGGAAATAGATGGGGAGACAGTGGAAACAGTGTCAGACTTCATTTTTTTGGGCTCCAAAATCACTGCAGATGGTGACTGCAGCCATGAAATTAAAAGACGCTTACTCCTTGAAAGGAAAGTTATGACCAACCTAGATAGCATATTAAAAAGCAGAGTATTACTTTGCCAACAAAGGTCCGTCTGGTCAAGGCTATGGTTTTTCCAGTGGTCATGTATGGATGTGAAAGTTGGACTGTGAAGAAAGCTGAGCATCAAAAACTTGATGCTTTTGAACTGTGGTGTTGGAGAAGACTCTTGAGAGTCCCTTGGACTTCAAGGAGATCCAACCAGTCCATCCTGAAGGAGATCAGTCCTGGGTGTTCATTGGAAGGACTGATGCTGAAGCTGAAACTCCAGTACTTTGACCACCTCATGCGAAGAGTTGACTCATTGCAAAAGGCCCTGATGCTGGGAGGGATTGGGGGCAGGAGGAGAAGGGTGTGACAGAGGAAGAGATGGCTGGATGGCATCACCGACTCAATGGGCATGAGTTTGAGTAAACTCTGGGAGTTGGTTATGGACAGGGAGGCCTGGGGTGCTGCGATTCCTGGAGTTGCAAAAGTCAGACACAACTGAGCGACTGAACTGAACTGAACTAATAACAGTGTAAATAAGGCATGTCCTAAGCTGTTCTCAGCACTCTGTATATCTAATGCTTTCATTGAGAATCTCTGCTCCAGGACCTAATTGACATAAAGACCTAAAGGACTGAGACCATCAAGTGAAGCTTCTGAGATTTGATATTTCAGGACTCAATCATCAAAGCACTTCACTTCACGAATATCATCAATCAACTCCAATTTCTCATGCCACATCCACATCAGTGATGTTAAGCTGTTTCTATGCAATGCCATATCAATCATTCAGCTTCATTAAGCAGATGAAAATGTCTGTCAGACTAAACACTACAAGCTATATGGATGAGATAACTTGCTGATTCAATTAATAGTTCACTCTTCCAAACACTCTGATGGTGAAATGAGTACAAGAACACTGATTACATCTCGGTTTCAACATCTGTAGATATAAAACGATTTCCAGTCATGTTGTTGTGTGAACAGTTTGTCTTTAGCTTATAGCACTTCATATATTATACCCCGTTGGCCTCCTGTTGGGACACCTGGGGCTCCTAGTCTAGTTTCCTTTTAAAACCCAATTCCAAAATGAATACTCCTGACAAAAGAGAAGTGAAGTGAAAGTGAAAATCGCTCAGTCATGTCCGATTCTTTGTGACCCCAGGAACTATACAGTTCATGGAATTCTCCAGGCCAGAATACTGGAGTGGGTAGCCTTTCTCTTCTCCAGGGGATCTTCCCAACCCAGGGATTGAACCCAGGTCTCCCACATTGCATATGGATTCTTCACCAGCTGACCCACAAGGGAAGCCCAAGAATACTGAAATGGGTATCCCTCTAGAAATTCCAACCCAGGAATTCAACCAGGGTCTCCAGCATGGTAGGTGGATTCTTTACCAACTGAGCTATCAGGGAAGCCCTTACCAAAGATAAGCCAACATTATATAGATCAAGATGTATATAATACATGTGCAAGTGAAAATCCTTAGTATGAATTCTGTCCAATTTTTTTTTTCCAAAAAATGCTCTATTTTTTTTTTTTAATATGATGTCTCAAATAGAGTGAGAATGGTATTTCAGAAGATAAAGGAATCTGCCTGGTAGCCCTAAAACTATCCATGCAGACAGCAGCTGATTGCACCTACCATGTCAGTAGTTTTATGGAATCTTATTTATCATTCAGAACTTTTCCTCATTTGAGTCTCTGCAGAACTCTAAACTTAGTAGTATAAGTAGATCTGGGAAGAGAGAAAACAAAGAAAATCTTGGAAAAATTATGTGACCTGTCAATGTTTGCATATCAAGCTAGTGACCAAACTAGAGCTGGAATTCAGATACTGCAGACACTAACTTGGATTTGTTTTACTTATTTCAAACTTTTATATCACTTTGGGAATAAACTGGAACATAAACTTGCTCACATAACTACGCCCTTAAGTAAGGTGATCGTATGTCTCAGTTCATCTAGAACAGTCCAATTTATATCACACTGTCTGGTGTAATTATTAACAGCACACCCTTTCACTCTCAAAAGTGCCAATGTTCAGTTGTTAAAGTAAAGACTTGCTTCAACTTTAAGATTTTAAGAGATTTCCCTTTGAGAATTGAAGCTTTAGTTCTTTAGAAGAATTCATGCCATAATATCCTATCAAACTTTTACCTACTGTAAACCTAACTTTTGTTTATTCCTACACTCTTTGACCTCAGATTCCCTTACAAACCCTGCTTATTACACTTACTAGTTTAGACCCGGGGTGCACAGCTGGGGGAAACTGATATCTGTGCCTGGACATGCTTCTGCTGCTTAGTTGCTAAGTTGCATCAGACTCTTTGTGACCACATGTACTGTAGCCTGCCAGGCACCTCTGTCCATGGCATTTCCCAGGCAAGAATACTGGAATGGATTGCTGTTTCCTGCTCCAGGGGATCTTCCTAACCCAGGGATCGAACCAGGGTCTTCTGGTTGGAAGGAGATTCTTTACCACTGAGTCACCTGGAAAACCTGGACATGATCCTGCCTGGACATGATCCTGCTTTTATTTTGGCATTTAAGTTCCAGGATCTTGCCTGCCCATCTTTCCTGTCTTATAACATTCCCAAGGTTTGATTTTCCTTCCAGTATTTCAGCACCAAAAGCCGGGGACATTCTTTCCCTATTGCAAATCCAGATAGCATGCTGTTCTATTTATTTTAATTATGTGACTATTAAAATTTCCAAATCCTCTTAAGTACTCCTACACTTCCTATAAGTACTTCATCAATTATGAAGCTCTACCAATCAGTGTGATGAGAGAAACAGTGCATGAGCTTGACCTTCCAAATAAGTTTCTGCATCTAGTAATTGAGACGTCGGACTTCCCAGGTGGCTCAGTGGTAAAGAACCCACATGCCAATGAAGGAGACAGGAGATCCCTGGGTGGAGAAGATCCCAAGGAGAGGGAACTGGGAACCCACTCTAGTATTCTTGCCTGTAAAATCTCGTAGATGGAAGAGCCTGGTGGGCTACAGTCCAGAGGGTCACAAAAAGTCAGACATGACTGAGTATGCACAGTTGAGGGGTGTGCTGCATGCTTAGTCCCTCAGTCGTGTCCAACCCTTTGCAACCCCATGGACTGTAGCTCACTAGGCTCCTCTGTTCATGGGGATTCTCCAGGCAAGAATACTAGAATGTGTTGCCATGCCCTCCTTCAGGAGATCTTCCCAACCCAGGGATCGAACCTACATCTCCCACATTGCAGACAGATTCTGTACTCTCTGAGCCACCAGAGAAATCCAAGAATACTGGATTGGGTAGCATATTCCATCTCCAGGGAGTCTTCCCGACCCAGGAATCAAACTGGGGTCTCCTGCATTGCAGGCGGATTCTTTACCAGCTGTGCTACCAGGGAAGCCTGCTGAGGGGTAGGCATGCCTAAATATTTGTAATCAAGAAATTGATGGAGTATTCCACTTGTACTCCATCAGTCCATTTCATAACTAGGAAAGGAAAAAAATATTAAAAGCCTCACTCCTTCCCCAAAACTATGACCTCTTGGCTATATACACTATACTTTTTCACCATCTTCTCTACAATCTGGATGCTGCCTTCTTCGTCAATTTTAGAAGGAACTGGTAGCTGGAAAAATTATCTGAAGCTCTACTGCTTAAGCCCAAACTATAGCTCCACTATTAACTAACCAAGCCTTTATTTATTTATTTATTTTTCTAACTAGCCTTTAATACAAAACTGAATCTCACTATGCTTCAGTTTCCTCATCTGGAAAATGGAGATTATAATACAATAATATCTAAGTCATAGGGTAGTTGTGAGGCTTTAATGATTTACAGTATGTGATGCACACAGGGGATGATACTTATAATGATACTATTACTATTTTAGTTTGAAATCATTTGCTTAGTTAAAAGGAGCTAACATTATTTGAGTACTGATTGAACACTATATTTATTTTCAGGTGAAGTTCAGTACATGACCGAAGTTAGTGTAGCATGTGCCTTGCTTCTTGAAATAACCATTTTCTCTGCTTTTAGAACTCACATATTCTTGCTGCCTGTGGAGAAAGAGTGTGGCTGAAGGAGAAAGGTCAGAGATGAGGCTACAGTTTGTAGGAAAATTGGTCACTCACTTATTGGAGAAGCTAGAAATACTGAATATGCTTGTGTGAGTTTGATGATTAAAACAGGAGGAGAGTTTGTCTATTACCAGATGAAATACACCAAAACCTCCAGAATGTGATGAGTTGAGGGGAGAATAGTTAAAGGGATCTAAAAGCTAGGGGTAGCTCATTTGGTATGGAATCCACCTGGGATGCAGGAGACCCTGGTGTGATTCCTCAGTTGGGAAGATCCCCTGGAGAAGGGATAGGCTACCCACTGCAGTATTCTTGGGCTTCTCTGGTGGCTCAGTCGGTAAAGAATCCACCTGCAATGTGGGAAACCTGGGTTCGACCCCTGGGTTGGGAAGATCCCCTGGAGGAGGTTATGGCAACTGACTCCACTATTCTTGCCTGGAGAGTTCCATGGACAGAGGAGCCCGGTGGGCTACAGTCCATGGGGTTGCAAAGAGTCGGACACTACTGAGCGACTCATTTTCAAAAGCTCTAGACTCAGCCTAATAGTAGATGTCAGAAGATAAAACCAAAATCTAAACAATCTCAAAGCCAAAGAAATGATGTCAGGGAAAATGTGAGAGGAAATGTGAAACTGCAAGAGAATGATCCTACTGACTTCAGTATTTGGTACATTTGTAGACTGTGGGTGAATCCTTCTGTATATGAATGTGAGTGCATGCGTGCCTGTTCAGTCGTGTCAGACTCTTTGTGACCCCATGGACTAGCCCACCAGGCTCCTCTGTCCAAGGAATTTTCCAGGCAAGAATACTGAAATGGGTTGCCATTTCCTTCTCCAGGGGATCTTCCCCAGCCAGAGATCAAACCTGTATCTCTGGTGTTGTCTCTTGCATTGGCAGGTGGATTCTTTACCACTGAGCCACCTGGAAAGCCCCTTATATATGAACAGTTAGGGAGAAAGAAGGAAGCTTTTCAACATGAGCTATTTCACGTAAAGGACTGCTGTTGCTTTCTAGTAAGGAGGCCACTAGAATAGCTCTGAGATGGACAACCCCACTGTTGAAACATAATACTTTGAAAAAATATAAAAATATATAAAAATATAAAAAATATATATGAGGAATCTATTTTTTTTTATTATTTCTTCTCTGTTTCTTAGATGTATTTCATGGAAATAAAGTCTTGTGAAAAAGCTTAAGCATGATATATTTTTATGAAGAAAGTCAGTGAAGTTCATTCTGTTAACATACAAACAGGAATAAGGTTAAGATAAAAATCAAATTGTGTTGGATGCTAAGTTTGTGATCTACTGATCACCAAAATTGACAAAGTGCAATGCTGAGCATTGCATGTTTATAATAGAAACACAGCTAAGAAAAATCTTTCTAACAGAAATCATACTGCAGTTTGTTTGTTTGTGTTAATTAAAAGGCTTTATTTTCAATCATCTCTTTCCTGAGTGGTATATGAAACAAAGAAAACTATTTATCTCAATTGTCTCTTAAAATTTATTTTTAGGAAAACCCATTTATGTTTCACTTCCTCATTTTCTACATGCAGATCCTGAAATTGCAGATTCTGTTAAAGATTTAAATACAAATGAAAAAGAACATATCACATGCTTAGATGTGGCACCTTTCCTTTCTTATTCTTTCCAGGAAGCAAATAAGCCGTTACATTTATACACCATCAATATCAGGGCCCTTCTGAACATCAACCTTTCTTCTTCTTTCCAGGGAGTAAATGTTACATCATAGTCCAATGTTTGAGGAGGACAGACTTACACAGAAAGAATATTCTAGGAAAAAGAGAAACTGAATGAAAGGTGAAAAATAAGGGATGAGAAAAAGGATTGTTCACAGGGTGTAAAAAGATTGGGAAAGAAGACTTAAGATCCTTGATTCTGTGTCTGTCAACAACACGTAATTTTCACATATTTAAATTAGCTTCACTGAATGAATGTCTATGACAAGTCACAGATGCACTCAAACAAGTTTGAATTGAAATAGCATTGCAAGGACACAGGAGAGTCTATGGCACCCAACTGTAGTAAGTGAAGCTATCTGGCATGGTGAATAGAGAATCATCAGGCAACTGTCTGTTCTCTCTGTGCCTTAAAACAGTAGATTTTTTTCTTCTGAATATTTACTATTATCCTTTCTGCATGGTCTCTGCTTCTGTAGAACTTTAAGCTTGCATATGGATCTAGGTGTCCTTATTGTCCATTCTGGACTTCTTTTTTTAACCCAAAGTTATATAGGAATTTTTATTTAGCAAGTTTTATTAAAGCATCATAAATTCAAAATCAAGCACAAATCACAACTGTAAAAAGTTATATTTTTCTAATCTATAGAGCTCAAAACCCCAGGAAGGTGAAATAAATTATAATTTTGTATTTCAGAAAGCTGTGATGCAAATAAATCTAAGGGTCACTTAGCTCATTCACAGCAGTGACAAGGCTACAGTTCCTACTTCATGCCTCCTGCACCAGGGACGCTTCTCCTGAGTCACACCACGTTGTTCTAACATCTCTTGTATTGGCAGGTGGATACAAAAGAACCTATATTAAGAGACTTTTAAGCATTTTGTTTATAGTTTAAATGTCCAGTAACAAATATTTACTTAAGTAATTCTTCACGAGAATTTAGCTCCCAGATCTAACAATTCAATTGTTAAAACCAGAGCTAAATTTTCCAGGAAGAGGATTGGCTTGGCTTTCCTATATATTGGTTTTTCCCAGGTCAGGTGTCACACCAGGTCCAAACTACTATGGCCAAAATGTTGATGATTTTTTTATTGGTATTCATAGGGTGTGTTGAAACATAGGATTCCAAAGAAGGCAATGTGAACTGTGTAGGCATATCAACTTAGGTCATTCAGTTACCAAAGTTAATTTATTTAATTCTGTATTATTCTGAAAACATTTATAATATTAATATCTTCAATCTCCTTTTCTACCTTGTCCTCCATTTAAAATTATTTATTTTTTTGTTATACTATTGTTTTAATAGAGACTTATTCTGGATTAATTTCAAAAATTGAATATTTTTAAAATACCTGTAACAATTTATTGTCTCATTTTTTTCTTTCACTTTCTGGATATTTTTCTTCTATCTATTTTACTGTCACTGTGTATCAAGATATATTAATACCTTAAATATTGACTTCAGATATTTTCAGATTTCTATCTCAGATTCTGTTTCTTTTATCTAAAGCTACCCTATGGAGTAAGAAATGACAAACAACTCCAGTAGTCTTGCCTGGAAAATCCCCTGGACAGAGGAACCTGGAGAGCTACAGTCCATAGGGTCACAAAGAGTCAGACATGACTAAGCTACTAAGCACACACAAAGCTATTCTAAGAGCAATCACATTCTCAGTTTCTATCACTACTTCTTTATGATTGATGCTTTCATCTCTGCCCCAAACCCTGACTCTCACCTAAATGCAAACTACTGTCTATTTATTCAGAGTAAGATCCCATTGAACATATATTAAATGTTTCTCAGACAACTCAATTTCACTAAATCAAAATCTGCATGTATTATTTCCAACTGTTTAGCTTTATTTTTTATTGACTTCTTTAAAGAGAGTGATATCCTGAATTCTTGAACCCTAAAATAGTTTCCCAAAGATGCTGCCAACTTCCTTAAAGGGTGGCTTTATGTTACAGTTAAATGCACAGATTCTGGAGCCAAACATTCATGCTTCTAATCTTAAATCTGCGCCTAACTGAATTCTCTCAGAAAAGGCACAACTTTTCAGTTCCCAAATTTTCTCCTCACTAAAATATAGATAATTAGAGAAATTACTTTATAAAGTTATTATGAAGACTGACCAAGATTCCAAGATACAAAATATGATCAGTTAAGTTACTATATTTTATGTGAATACATTCTATATGTAAGTAAGAAAATGTATTGAGTCATACATGAGTCTTTCACTTTATATTTTGCATTATGCTGTTAAGATTAAAGAATTTCACTACATTTTCCCTCCCTGAATCAATTTAGCTATATTTTTTTGGCCTTAAAATTTCTCAATTCTCTCCAACAACTTTACATTATTTCTTTTCCTAATAACTCAGTAGACTCTTCCTTTCCAAATACCCTCATTGATCTACAGTCAGCTTTTTAAAAATATAAAAATGTTATATTTACCATATTTCTTTATTTGTAAATTAAAATATCTTTTAATTTTTCTTGAGTATATATCAAGTTCAGTCTAAATAACTTTTGCTAGTGTATAGGTTGTAAACTTTCAAATGTTTTAAATGGTCCACTCTATCTATATTCTTTTTTCTATGAACTCTACTTCTGTGCACATGTTTGAAGAAAATTATGATTTTCAGAAATGTAAATATCTGTATGTGTAAAGTGTTCAGAATAGGACTTGGCTTAGAGCTTATATTTTAGAAAATTTCTTCTTTCTTTATAGGCAGAATCTGAGCCCTAAAATACAATTTGTATTAAACACTGGGATGGGCCATACTTTCCCTAGACAGACTATTTTTGCCTAGACTTTCTCAATAGGAAAATACTCTTCTTGGCCTCTTACTTCTTAGATTTTTCCTTAAGACCTTAAAAATATAATGAAAAGATAAAACACTATAAAAATTTAAAAATATATGTATAGGAAACACTTTAATTCTTGGCTTATGTATGCTTGGCTTCCCATGCCGCTTTCAACTAGACTGCAGTTCAAACCACTCCAACCCCCAAATATACACTGTTCTTTTATCATTTTAGGAATAGATGAGAGTACTATCATCCAAAGAACATTATATTCATAAATTAATAAAGAAAAGATCATAAAGTATTACCAAATAAGTGCCAGTGCTACTCCTGTTTGTAGTGCATTTTATTCCTTCTCCTGGAAGCTTTGCACCAGCAATGTTGCCTTTTAAGTGAGAAACAATCCCTGACTCATATTAGATTTAATTTATCTACTCAGGAATCAGGTATGTAGTGGGAAAAGAGAAAAATTAAATCCTTGAAATGATCCTTAATGAAGAGGTTGAACATTTTTTGTTATTAAAAATTCAAGGATTTTACCCATAAACTTTCAGATTCTTTGTATCTGCCTAAGTGCCTGCATTTAACACAGATGAGATTCTTCCTGGTATCTTGATGTGCTGCCTTAGCTGAATGCCGCTATCAGAAGTTAGTAGTGTCTCTAGTCAGAGCCTGGTGCAGGCCTCCTCCTTCTCCTACCTTCTGTTTTAGCATATGACATCTCATAATTGCAGGAACTCAACCTCAAAATCGTCTCTTTATCTTCATCTCTTGCCTTTCTCTCAATCCAAATGCTTAATCATTTGGCAAATCCATACTTTCATTTCTGCAAAAGTGCTTAAATCATTCATTTTCCTCCTAGTCATTCTGTACTGACTGCATTCAAAATCCAGTCACTTTTCATCTAAAAGAATAATTTTTCTTCAAATCATCTCTTCTCCCTCTTTCAAGAATCAATTTTCAGTTCCCTTCCTAGAAACCAAATGATAGAGTCTACAATTCAAAGCATTTACACAATAACCATATCTCTTTGTCAAAAATAATACCTTGCCTGAACATGACTTTAAAGAAATCAATACACTGAAAGAAAATATTTGAACTCTTACTTAATTACTTTAATTGCACCACTAAAACATGTGACAAATCACTGGACCATTCTAGTTGAAGTACTGTTCTAATTTCTCACTGTGTGGGCTTTTTGCTGTTAGTCTGCATGTCCTGCACACTGGTCTTTCAAAATTTGTATAATAATTAAAGCCAAAGGACTAGATGCCCTACTGTATAAAGAGTTTAGACATGATTATACCCTATTGTGCTTAATGGAATTATTTGTTGTTCAGTCACTCAGTCATGTCCAGCTCTTTGCAACTCCATGGACTGCAGCATGTCAGGCTTCCCAACTCCTGGAGCTTGTTCAAACTCATGACGATTGAGTTGGTGATGCCATTTACATGTCATCTTGTCCTCTGTCGTCCCTTTCTCCTACTGCCTTCAATCTTTCCTGGCATCAGGGTCTTTTCTAATGAGTCAGCTCTTTGCATCAGATGGCCAAAGTATTGGAGGTTCAGCATCAGTCCCTCCAATGAATATTCCAGATTGACTTCCTTTAGGATTGACTGGTTTGATCTCCTTGCAGTCCAAGGGACTTTCAAGAGTCTTCTCCAATACCACAGCTCAAAAGCATCAATTCTACAGCACTCAGCTTTCTTTATGTGAGAGTTCTACAGTAAAGAAAGTTGAGCAGTGAAGAATTGATGTTTTTGAACTGTGGTGTTGGTGAAGACTCTTGAGAGAGTTCTGTGGACTGCAAGGAGATCAAACCAGTCAATCCTAAAGGAAATCAGTCCTGAATATTCATTCAAAGGACTGATGCTGAAGCTGAAACTCCAATGCTTTGGCCATCTGATGTGAAGAACTCACTCATTGAAAAAGACCCTGATGCTTGGGAAGATTGAAGGCAGGAGGAGAAGGGGACGACAGAGGATGAAATGGTTGGATCACATCACCAACTAGATGGACATGAGATTAAGCAAGCTCCAGGAGTTGGTGATGAACAGGGAAGCTTGGCATGCTATAGTCCATGGGGTCGCTAAAAGTTGGACACAGCTGAACAACTGATCTGAACTTCTCTATGGTCCGACTCTCACATCCATACTTGACTACTGGAAAAACCATAACTTTGGCTAGATGGACCTTTGTTGGCAATGTCTCTGCTTTTTAATATGCTGTCTAGGTTGGTCATAGCTTTTCTTCCAAATAGCAAGTGTCTTTTAATTTCAAGGCTGCAGTCACCATCTGCAGTGATTTTGGAGTCCAGGAAAATAAGCTCTGTCACTGTTTCCAAACATTTCTTCTACTTACCATGAAGTGATGGGACCAGATGCCATGATCTTAATTTTTTGAGTGTTGAGTGTTAAGCCAGCTTTTTCAGTCTCCTCTTTCACCTTCATTGAGAAGCTCTTTAGTTCCTCTTTGCTTTCTGGCATAAGGGTGGTGCCATCTGTATATCTGAGGTTGTTGACATTTCTCCAGGCAATCTTGATTCCAGCTTGTGCTTCATCCAGTCCAGCATTTCACATGATGTACTTTGCATATTGACTGTGTGAATCACAACAATCTGTGGAAAATTCTGAAAGAGATGGGAATACCAGACCACCTGACCTGCCTCTTGAGAAATCTGTATGCAGGTCAGGAAGCAACAGTTAGAACTGGACATGGAACAACAGACTAGTTCCAAATAGGAAAAGGAGTACGTCAAGGCTGTATATTGTCACCCTGCTTAATTAACTTATTTAACTTATAAGCAGATGACACCACCCTTATGGCAGAAAGTGAAGAAGAACAAAAGAGCCTCTTGATGAAAATGAAAGAGGGGAAAGTGAAAGTGAAAAAGTTGGCTTAAAGCTCAACATTCAGAAAACTAAGATTATGTCATCCGGTCCCATTGCTTCATGGCAAATAGATGGAGAAACAGTGGAAACAGTGGCAGACTATTTTTTTGGGCTCCAAAATCACTGCAGATGGTGACTGAAGCCATGAAATAAAAAGACACTTACTCCTTGGAAGAAAAGTTGTGACCAACTTAGACAGCATACTAAAAAGCAGAGACATTATTTTGCCAACAAAGGTCTGTCTAGCCAAAGCTATGGTTTTTCCAGTAGTCATGTATGGATGTGAGAGTTAGACTATAAAGAAAGCTGAGTGCCGAAGAATTGATGCTTTTGAACTGTGGTGTTCGAGAAGATTCTTGAGAGTCTCTTGGACTGCAAGGAGATTCAACCAAGAGATCCATCTTAAAGGAGATCAGTCCTGAATGTTCATTGGAAGGACTGATGTTGAAGCTGAAACTCCAATACTTTGGCCACCTGATGCGAAGAGCTGACTCATTTGAAAAGACCCTGATGCTGGGAAAGATTGAAGGCAAGAGAAGAAGGGGGAAACAGAGGATGAGATGGTTGGATGGCATCACCGACTCGATGGGCATGAGTTTGGGTAAACTCCAAGAGTTGGTGATGGACAGGGAGGCCTGGCGTGCTGCGATTCATGGGGTCACAAAGAATCAGACACGACTGAGCGACTGAACTGAACTGAACTGAGGAGTGGGGCTGGTTCCTGTGGAGTATAAAGTTCATCCTTTCATGGTTAAAGATTTTCTGTGTGTTTGTTTTTAAGTCCCTGGGATTCTCCAGGCAAGAACACTGGAATGGGTTGCCATTTCCTTCTCCAAAGCATGGAAGTGAAAAGTGAAAGTGAAAGTGAAGTCACCTAGTCGTGTCTGACTCTTAGCGACCTCAGGCTCCTCCGTCCTTGGGATTTTCCAGGCAAGAGTACTGGAGTGGGTTGCCATTGCCTTCTCCGAATAGGAACTCTAGCTCCCTCTAAGTAGAGACTATTCGGCGCCATTTTTTTTTCAATGGGGATGTTTAAAGGATATTATGTTTAAGGAGAAGCAACATCCTTAGTGTTTTATCAAATCTTCTTTATGATGTGGTACACAAATCTCATTATTTTCCTTTTTAATAACCCACCTTCTTATTTTATATTCTCTGGATTGTACATTCCCTTCTCAATTTTAGTAGAGGATGAGCAATCAAATTGAATGAACAAATCTTATCCAGGTAATTTTTTTCCTATCTGCTCAAGTCCCTAGATGACATAATCTTATGGTGTCACAGATACTATTTAATTTCAGTAATTTTCAGAACTAGATTCACTATAATTATTTTAGAGGTTTCATAAAATGAATTGCTGAGCTCTATTTTTACTATTGTTTGGTTGTTAAGAAGTCGTGTCTGACTCTTTGCAATCCCATGGACTGCAGCACACCAGGCTTCCCTGTTCTTCACTATCTCTCAGAATGTGCTCAGATTCATGTTCATTGAGTTTATACCTACATAGTTTTTCACATTTACATATTTTTATTTAATAGGACTTTAGGATTCCATAAGGTAACATATATTCCTGATAATCTGTTACATTCTTTTGGCATTTGGGAACCACTGATCTAATCAGATTGCTTACTTTTCAAACGAAGAGTTCACTGAGTTAGTATTACAGTGCATTTGAACTCAGCTTTCCTAATTGGTGGTTTGAAAGTCAGCTAGTTACCACTGTTTCTTCTAATAATAGATGACATATTGTATTAATCTGACCAATAAAGGGGGAAAATTATTGAGCTTCTACTTGGCTCAAGTCATAGGTCCTGAGATCCAAATATTCCTCAGAAACCACCTCTGCTTTCACTTTGCTGGGCAGACCCTTAGCATGATGAAAATGTAGTTTCTGTAGAGGGGACAGAGTGATCAATTTAAAATGAAGCCAGAAGCATTAGCCTCATATACATGGTGTTACAGTCAGCTTAATTAGGAGATGAGCCAGGATATGTAACATCTCATCTTTGTGCAAAGATTCAAAAAACAGCATAAGGAAAGACATGGCATGACAATCTGGAAGAGCTGATAAAGCCAATTAAAAAAAAAAATCAACTGACACAAAGGCCACACATCAGGTATAATTTGCTAATGGATTGGCACATTGAGCATCTTGGAAATAAAATTAGGAACCAAATTCCCTTGCATTCAAAAGGTGCAAAGAATTAGTGGAGTTAATAGGTTTTATGGAAGCATTTGCTGGTAGTTTGCTCTGAATGAATGCAAAGGCAAACCCTATAATTGCAGAATAATGAAGCACAGTCCAAGGCAGAGATGATTATGTCTATGAATGGCAATAGCTTTATCAGCTAAGAAAGGATTTACTATATCTGCTTGATCCAAACAAGATGATTCAGCTAAAGGTGCACATATTTTCAAATTATCACAGTCTGCTGATATCAATAGACTTAGAAAGCAGGGAAATATACATATGAACAATAAAATTCTAAGTTAAGTTGTACAGCTTAGACTCTATATATGGTGGCCAAAGAAACTATGCATTCATTTTATAAATCATAAGACTGCTATTCTTTGAGTCCTATTATCCCAGGAACCAATTATTTTAGAAAAATGGGACAGAAAAGTTTCTTGAGTTTTTGAAATTGTTTTCAATATTGCTTTAAAGTTACTTGAGTTTTATTAGGCAACAGTGAAATACAGGTTATACACTTTATATAAACTGTCAGGCTTTCTCCCAATTTTGATATTATAGAACACTAGAGGCAAAGAGACGTGTATTATCTAAAGAAGTGTTTCCCAAATTCTGGTATGCACAGAAGTGCCAAATTAGAAGCCTCAGAATCATCTGGACAGACTTTGAGAAATAGAGACTTCTGTGAGAATATAGACACTGAGTCCCATTAATAAAAATTGAGTCCATGGGAATGAGATGGGATCCAGGAATCTGTAGGAGAAAAATTTTGTGACTCAGATGTATAACTATTTTTAAATCTGCTAGATCACATAAAGCCTTTTGTAGTGGCTTAGGGAAAAAAAAAAATTCTGACCCCACCTTCGCCCCCTTTTAGAAAACCTCCTATGAGAAGGTATTAACACATAAGTCACATTTGAACGGAACATATTAAAATGTAGTCATGAGTTTCACTTAATAACCCAAAAAATTGGCCTTTGTTCCAGCCTCTGGAATAAATCCACATTCACATTCCTTCTCCAACCATGTATGTATGTGCATGTCGCTAAACTTGGGTATAAGTGAAAGTCATTCAGTCATATCCGACTCTGCGGACATGGAATTTGCCCATGGAATTCTCCAGGCTAGAATACTGGAGTGGATAGTTTTTCCTTTCTCCAGGGGATCTTCCCAACCCAGGGATTGAACCCAGGTCTCCTGCATTGCAGGCAGATTCTTTACCAGCTGAGCCACAAGGGCAGCCCAAACTTGGGGATAAAAATACACAAAAAACCAGCCCTCTTTCCTTCTCACTTCATTCCCATTTCTACTATATTCAATTTACCGATTATAGTAAAAGATATATGGCTGTTTGCAAGGAAGCTGTTTTAAGTGTACTCAACTGCCAGGATACAAAGTTTGGCCTATACATGTCACATAAACTATCACGATGCATCAAAGACTATGTCAATTACTATAATGATCAAGCAATATTTCTACCTGTAATAGAGAGCCCTGATACTAAGATTATAAAAGACATCATTAATCCCTCCCCTGTTGCACAAATAAATCAAAACCATGGAAAATATCCACTATAGTCTAAAATAGTTAGCACAATTAAAAAATCCTCTAAAACTGTAAAATTTGAAAAGTTCTATGTGTATATATATATATATATACATATATATATATATGTGTGTGTGTGTGTGTGTGTGTGTGTGTGTGTGTGTGTGTGTGTGAAGGCTGTATATTGTCACCCTGCTTATTTAACTTATATGCAGAGTACATCATGAGAAACCCTGGGCTGGAAGAAGCACAAGCTGGAATCAAGATTGCCGGGAGAAATATCAATAACCTCAGATATGCAGATGACACCATCATGGCAGAGAGTGAAGAGGAAATAAAAAGCCTCTTGATGAAAGTGAAAAAGGAGAATGAAAAGTTGGCTTAAAGCTTAACATTCAGAAAACTAAGATCATGGCATCTGGTCCCATCACCTCATGGGAAATAGATGGGGAGACAGTGGAAACAGTGTCAGACTTCATTTTTTTGGGCTCCAAAATCACTGCAGATGGTGACTGCAGCCATGAAATTAAAAGACGCTTACTCCTTGAAAGGAAAGTTATGACCAACCTAGACAGCATATTAAAAAGCAGAGATATTACTTTGCCAACAAAAGGTCCGTCTGGTCAAGGCTATGGTTTTTCCAGTGGTCATGTATGGATGTGAGAGTTGGACTGTGAAGAAAGCTGAGCATCGAAAACTTGATGCTTTTGAACTGTGGTGTTGGAGAAGACTCTTGAGAGTCCCTTGGACTTCAAGGAGATCCAACCAGTCCATCCTGAAGGAGATCAGTCCTGGGTGTTCATTGGAAGAACTGATGCTGAAGCTGAAACTCCAGTACTTTGGCCACCTCATATGGAGAATTGACTCATTGGAAAAGACCCGGATGCTGGGAAAGATTGAGGGCAGGAGGAGAAGGGATGACAGAGGATGAGATGGCTGGATGGCATCGCCGACTTGATGGGCATGAGTTTGAGTGACCTCTGGGAGTTGGTGATGGACAGGGAGGCCTGGCATGCTGCGATTCATGGGGTCACAAAGAGTCGGACACGACTGAGCGACTGAACCGAATTGAACTGATCTGATATATGTGTGTGTGTATGACAGAGAGAGTATATATACACATATGTGTTGCATATGTGCATGTGTGTGTTCAGGGTACATGGACTAGAAAAGAGACAGTGCCTATAGTTGAGACAGATATTTTTACGGGTCATTTTAGTCAAGTTAAATTATGGGGCAAATCTAGGTGAAAACTTTGCAATATTGTGACATTAAATTTATCAGACTAAAAATAATGTTCACTTAACTATTTTGAAAAGGAAGGCAACAGCACAAACGTGAAGAGACACTTGTTCTTTTGGGATTTGATATTTTGTTCATCTCACTATAAAAATCACCCAGCTGACAATTTTCCTTTGCGAATAAGTATCAGCTCTAGTTTGGCTGAATTAGGACAAAGTTTTCAGGTGAGGCTTATGTGCCAAACAATTATGGGTAAATTTATTGAACTACACCCTTCACAGAGAACTCGGTATACCTGGTTTTGAAGAGATGGTGACTATGATGATAAAAAGATAAGTACTCTTAATATCTAGATGAAATCCATCCTGGTTTCTATTTTTCCATGGAAAGCATGAGTCAGAATAAATCTCTACAAAACTAGGAAAAGTTTCACCACCTTCCCCTCACTGTGCCATTTTTCTTATAAAACCTGCCCTTTATTTTTACTTGTACCAATACTCTCAAGCTTCCCTGGTGGCTCAGACAGTAAAGAATCTGCCTGCAATCCGGGAGACCTGGGTTCAATCCCTGGGTGGGGAAGATCCCCTAGAAAACGGCATAGCAACCCACTCCAGTATTCTTGGCTAGAGAATTCCATGATCAGAGGAACGTGGTGATATACAGTCCATGGGGTTGCAGAGTCAGACACAACTGAGCGACTCACACATGCACACACACAAACACACACACACATCAATACTTTCTCCTTTTGTTTTTTTTTTTTTTGGAGAATCTATAATGATAGGTATCATTCCCATTTAATTCTAAATGATTGATAAAGCTCAAACACACTCTCTCTCACAAGACTATGTGTATTTAACAGAGATCAAAGTCTTCTCCAAATTGATTACATTTTTAACCATGCAATTTCAGACTTCTCACATGGCTCAGTGGTAAGGAATCTGCCTACAAAGCAGGAGACATGAGTTTGCTCCCTGGGTCAGGAAGATTCCTTGAAGAAAGAAATGGCTACCCACTCCAATATTCTTGCCTGGGAAATCCCATGCACAGAGGAACTGCAGGCTACAGTCCATGGGGTTGCACAGTCAGAGATGACTTAGGGACTAAACAATAACAGGATGCAATTTCAGGCCCTTTACTGTTCATTCATTTAAAAAGTTTTCAGTGAATTCCATATGTGCCAAGTCCTAGTCTAGAATCTAAGGGTATGAACATTAATGATGCTCAGTGTGCCTAGAATCCAGCCACATGTGGGAGACAGACAAGAAAATAACTCTAAACCACATATAATATAGTCAATCCAGGTTGCTCTGGGAGCAGAGATAAGGAGCATTTCATTCCATCTGGAAAATGTGTGTGTCTGTGTGCCATTCTACAACAGAAGATAAAATTTCTGTGTTTTTGTTTGTTTTCCTTTGAGCTACCAGGACAAGAGACAGTTAATTCCTCTATACGTGGGTAATCAGAAAACTTATTTTTGAATAAATATCATATAGGATATGAGATCTATGATGGTTGGTTAGCATTAAATTCTTGATTTACTTAAGTTACTAACATCTTCATCACCCCCAGAAAATATTTTGGTATTTTAGTTATGTGTATTTTTGTATTTCATTACAGTAGTAAAAAGTTAAATACCTTTATGGGTCATATAGGTAAGTGAGTTAAGGGCTGGTGAATAAATTGAGGTCTTAGGCCTCTCTTCCATGTGAAGCTACCATCCATCACCCACACATACTGGTAAGAGGACAGAACCAATACTAAGGTCTTTTGATTTTTCAAGGTAGCTAGGAATTATTTTATTATCAAATCTAATTTTCATGTGAGTGTCCATTATTTAAATTTTGGCAAAGGAGAGAAGGAGACAGGAAGGTTATTACTCACTATACTAATCTTGATATGTATCACACTTATTCAATAATTTGTGCTGTTTGATAAACAAGTCTTATCTTTAAACTGGATTTACTCTAAAAGAGTATCCCAGGTGGCACTAGTCATGAAGAACCTGCTTGTCAATGCAGGAGAAATAAGAGACTGTGGGTTCCAACTCTGGGTCAGAAAGATCCCCTGGAGAAGGGCATGGTAACCCACTCCAGTATTCTTGCCTGGAGAATCCCATGGACTGAGGAGCCCAGTAGACTACAGCCCATAGGATCACAAAGAGTCAGGCATGACTGGAGCAACTGAGCATAGCATACAGAACACTTACTCTATAAGTGATCAGTTTTTGATCCCTAAGAGGTAGTTTTCTCTGTCCTTGAAATGGAAGCATCTGTTCTAGCACGTTTGACCATTGTAGTTAGCAAAAATATGTATACATAAAGGAACCAAAACATGATCTTGTTAATTCAGTTGTGGTGCATACATGTGGCAAAACAAAGAATACATTGGCTTCTTGTCCCCCAACAGAGGTGGAAGGAGAAACCAGTCTTATTGGCATATGTTTATTTAATATTTTAAACCAAGCCAACTCAGTTTTTTCTAAAGATGACCGATAAAACTGGTGTTTTTTCTAAAGATGACCGATAAAACTGGTGTCATCTCCCTTTCTGTTGCCTTCCACAGCAGTATATAACTCAGTAGAGTGTAGGTTTCAGAATTTAAGGCTACATTTTTATTTGCTTTCAAAAAGAAAAAAAGAGGAGGGGTAAAGCCACATTTTTCTGTTTTGAGATAAAAGGTACACTGAAATAAATAAATGTGAGTACATTTTTCTCTCAATGATTCATGCTGGTAAACAATTTTTTCAGAATAAGAATTTTGAACTTTTATTTTTGCTTTAGTTTTTAGAGTATTATAATGAATGTAAGGATTTTTAAAATACATAGCTAGTTAGCTTATTTCACTTTTCCAAACAAAGGTCGCATCATCAACCCATCCTGATCTTCAAGCTTGCCAGGATGCATGGTCTTCAGGAGCAAAAGTTGAGTATAATGACATTGGGAACAATAGTCAAGTTTCATGTCTGAACAAATCAAAGAAGTAGTATTCATATTTTTCAGATAAGGAAATGTCTTCAGCAGTATGGTAGTATATTACAGTTCTGATTCCAACCAAGTATGTTATAAGGATATTTACATATATTATAATCATTAATATATGTAGTCAATTATTCTTGACCACTGATGACTTCAAACAAAGCTAGAAACATGATTCATATTGGAGAGCAGTGTATTTGCTAAAGACCTGTCCAAGAATTGTTTGCAGTTTTCAAACCCAGATATAACCTCAATAGTACCAGTGTTTTCTGTATTTTTATTTAATTTTTAATTTTTATCAAAGTTACATTTCTTACCTTTTCTGTGCACCCGAAATGATCACAACATTTTAATTTTTTATACTCCAGTACAAAATAAAAAGTTTGAAATAATCAAAAACAAAAAGAGAGAGAAAAAATTAAGTATTAATGCCATATACATTTAAATAAAAATAACATATATGTACACATTAAAAAAAAAAAATCAAATAGTACTAAGATGTGTACTACAAAATACAGTAGTCCTCTGCTTCAATTAACCAGACACTTGTACTCATCTTCAGAGGTCCCATATTCAGTTCTTACTTATGTTCTCTAATGCTTTACATTTATATTTCCAAATAATGTCCTTATAATTGATTTTTTTGTTAATATAATTGCTCAGTTACTGACCTTTACGGCTGCTGAAAACTGAATCTTCTAGTATCTCCTTCTAATATTTTTTGATTCTTTTCTTTTGGATTTATTTTTTAATTATCAAAGATTATAAATGTACAATATTGAGAGGTATAGAACAAAATACAATTATTAAAGGACAATTGCTCTACAATATTGTGTTGGCCACTGCCACACATCAACATGAATCAGCTAGGTATCCACATGTACCCTCCCTCCTGAACCCCCTCCCATCTTCCACCCCACTTACCCTTCCAGGTTGTCACAGAGCACTGGGTTGAGCTCCCTGTATCACATAGCAAACTCTCACTTGGTATCTATTTTACACATGGTAATATATATTCCTCCATGCTGTTCTCTCAATTCATCCCACTCTCTCCTCCCACTGTGTCCACAAATCTGTGCTATGTCTGTGTCTCCACTGCTGCCCTACAAATAGGTTTATTATTTTTCTAGATTCCACAGTCATGCATTAAAAATTAGGTAGATGAACCTAGAGCCCATTATACAAAATAAAGTAAGTCCTTCAGGTTTTGAAGTAATTATTCCATTTAATTCCCAAATCTTGGGTGATTGGTAAGAAAAATAAAGTTGTTCTTATGCTTATTTCTTTTGTATGTAATTTTGCTCTTGACTCTCTGGATGCTTTTGAGTCTTTCTCTTTATTCTTTATACCCTGCAAATTTATGAAGATTTTATTTGTTGCAAGCTTTTTATCATTGAATGTAGTGCCCACTAATTGGTGTATTGTTCAGAAAAAAAATATGTAATTCAGCTTGGAAAACTTTATTTTTATTTTGTGCTTTACCATATATTATTATTACTATTTATTTATTTATTTGAAATTCTCTATATCCATTTCCTCCCATTATTTCTGTAATATTCTTATCATCTCTGATAGTTGGACCTCCTGAATCTTCTTGTTAATTTCTTTGTCTCTTTTGTTCTACTTTCTAGAAGATTTCTTTGAATTCATATTCAAGACCCATTACTATTGTATGGGTACTTCAATTTTTATTTTTAAAATTTCATATGATTTTTTTTCCTCAGATACTTTAGTAGTATTCTCCTTTTCGTAATGTGTTAACTTACTTTATGATCCTGAAGCTTGTGTGTATATGTGTATCTATCTAAACAAACATACATATATTTGTTTTTCGCCTGCTTCTGGTACCGTCTGTTGTATTCAATTTTATTTTTAATGTCTTCCCACTCATGCAAGATCTCTTAAAACATCTGGTAGTCATCATTCTGATAATCATTGATTCTTTATTTATAACTAAGAGTAAGATACTGGAAAGCTGATTACAAACTCAAGTCAACAGATGGGACATACTGAGTAAAGGGCTTAAATGCAAGTTAATTGGTTGGAGAGGTAGATTTTTGGAAGAATTATACCACATTTCAGATTCAGTTGTTTTTAAGACAGATTCTGAAGAAACTCCATGTCATGAAAAAACAAACAAACATATATATATATATATATATATATATATATATATATATATATATACACATACACACACACATACACACGTGTGTATATATACATATGTGTGTATCTAAATATCTTTCAGGTTCCAGCTAGGGGCGAATACAGAATGACTGTAGGGTGATGATAGTGTCTGAAAAACAACAACAACAGCAACAACAACTTATTCAGTTTTCAGCTTCCAGTTTATTTCTTTTTTTATTTTGTCAGCTCTCTATCTTCCTCTCCCAAACACCATATTCAAAAATGCAGAGGCTCTCAAAATATTTTTAGAACACAGCATCTTTGGACAAACTGGATATCTCTGTTTGCCCATTTCCAAACTACTTCCATGACCATGAGATTGGGGGTGAGGCAAATGGATAAAGGAGGATGCCCATTGTTATCACAGCTCTAATGACAGGTTTTTAACTAATCTCTCTGGGTTTAGCTTAAAGCCGCACCACCATCTCCCTGGGTAGCCTATGCTATCAAACTCATAAAATTTTTCAGTTTTCTATCTGGTTAATCTTGCTTCTCATTTTTTTCTGTAGATACTCACTCTGGTCTGCTCAATCAGATCAAGTGAAAGTCATTCAATACTGTCTGACTCTTTGTGACCCCATGGGCTATACAGTCCATGGAGTTCTCCAGGTTAGAATACTGGAGTGGGTAGCTGTTTTCTTCTCCAGGGGATCTTCCTAACCCGGATTTGAACCCAGGTTTCCTGCATTGCAGGCAGATTATTTACCAGCTTTTTATTTTATTTACCAGATTTTTATTTTATTACCAGCTTTATTATTTACCACAATGTGGTTTACATTGTGAACCACAATGGAAGCCTTATGAATCAGATAAGCGTCCTTTTATCTGATGAATCAGTTAATAATCCTCTGTCGTGCATTCACCTTCTAGGATTCTATTGGCATATTGCCTAAACTCTTTTTCTCAAC
The DNA here is from genome assembly GCF_019320065.1 of Cervus canadensis. NCBI lineage: Eukaryota > Metazoa > Chordata > Mammalia > Artiodactyla > Cervidae > Cervus > Cervus canadensis. The sequence continues at coordinate 51,612,768 of NC_057390.1, read as the reverse complement.
CCTCATTGGTTTATATATATTTTCCCTTTATTGTCACCATAGCAAAATCTGCAGGAAAATAAAAAATGCATTTCTGCTTTCAATTCATTATGCTTCACTCTTAGTTCAGATTCAGTACTTTTCCTCTGCAGTTTTAAGAAGGAATAAAGTACCATGGAACTAACTAGTAATTAAGATGGCCTTTTCAAAAAAAATTTTTTTAATTACCATTTTTCTTCTGAAAGCAGTCATGAGGTGACTGACCGAAATCCATTTCTATGCTGTTTAGTATAATTTCACTTCACTCAACTTTGTGACAGTCCCTGAGTTGTTAGCATGTCTAAAATGACAGAGGAAAATATCCAAAGGCAAAATATCTTGTAGGAGAAAGAGCCCTAGAAATTCTTTCTAACATAATGGCTTTTTATTTTCCCTCCCACCCACTAAGGGGAAAAATCATTTTAAGAACTGACAAAACTACATCAACAGTTTTCATTAAAAACACATTCATGTCAATGTTAAGTAAGTTCCCATCAATTACAATAGGACATTCACATATGTGCAAAGTAAGAAAACAAAAACATCAATATAGGGCACATTGCAATCCCTTTAGGAAATCATCATTTCCATTACAAAATCATAAAGTGTTTCAGATGCATGATTTATCATGAGATTATTGGGGAAAGATTTATCCTTTCTCTTTTTCATTCCTTTGATTCAGTGCTTTGGCACACAAAATGTTTTCTATCTCATCAAAAGTTTAGATGTGGAACACTTAGCTCTTAGAAAAATAACATAGGCAAGAATGGACTTTATGCTTATGAAACGATGTTCAATGAATATACATAAAACAATGTGGATTAGAAACCTACTTACAAGCACTCCACCTTCCAATACTCAGCCAAAGAAAAGAGCATTATTCCTAAAGATGTTGAGATAAACTATGACTTATGGTTTGTACCATGCCAGAAACTAAGATATTAAAGCAGAAATAGAATTGCAAAGACAAATACTTCATCCTAATTCTCTCAGGTGCCTTCTAGCCCGAGTCAGATTTCTGCTCTTGAGCTCATTTATACAAAACCAGATAGACTCGTATTCCTCTGACTCATATACAATATTATTTTCTTTACTTTGAGTGCTTCTCTCCTGGGCCAGAGAATATTTCTACCTTGATTTTACTCATGAAAACAAATTTCAGGAGTAAATGGATTGGTCACTGAGATGAGGAAGCTAATGAACACTGCCACTGTCTTTTTCATTTCTTCCTTCTAAATTCTGATATAGGAAATGGGTAAACTTTTGAAAACATAAGAAATGATGATAATAGAGCAGACTTGGTGCATTTGGGCAAATCACTTTGTAATGTATATAGCTTATTTTGTTTACATTATCTTTTCTGATCCTCCTGCCAACCATATGGCCCAGGTAGGAGAGAGACTTCACATAGTTTTAAAGAGGATAGGTAAGATAACTTCACACAGAAGTGGGATTAACTTGTTTAGATTCATAGATCAATTTAAATCTCTTCCCAATTCGATACAAAGCTTCACCTTTTACCTCATAGTAGCATGGAGTTAAACTGCAAATTCTTGTCTATTCTAGTCTATTCTTCCTTTCCTTTTTCATTCTTGAACAGTTAGAAATTGTAGAATTCAAATGAGAAAGAAAGATCTAAAATTGTCTCTGTTTGCAAGTGACATGATCTTATGTATAAAATCCCAAAAGATGTTACCAGAAGAACTGTTAGACTTAATAAGTGAATTTAGTAAAGTTTCAGGTTACAAAATCAACATACAAAAATTAGTTACATTTTATACAATAACAGTGAGGTATCTGAAAGATATTAAGAAAATGATGCCATTTAGATAATATCAAACATAACAAAATACTTAGAAATAAATCTCACCAAGTAGGTACAAGATATACACAGTAAAAACTATAAAGGAATATAGAAAGAAGTTAAAGAAGACACAAATACATAGAAAGCTATCCTATGTTTATGGTTTTGAAGAATAAATATTGTTAAAATGGCCTTACTACCAAAAACAATCTACAAATTCAATCAAAATGTCAATGCATCTTTCACAAAAACAGAAAAAAGAAACCCTAAAATTCATGTAGACCCATGAAAGATCCTAAACAGCCTAAGCAATCCTGAGCAAAGGAAACAATGTTGGAGGCACCACACTTCCTGATTTGAAACTGTACTTCAAAGCTATGGTAATCAAAAGAGTATGATACTGGCATAAAAACAAGGCACATACATCAGTAGAACAAAATAGAAAACCCAGAAATGAACTCATATACACACAGTCAAATAATTTTCAACAAAGTTCCAAGAATACAATGGGAATAGAACAGTTTTTTCAATAAACAGTGCTGGGAAAACTGGAAATTCACATGCAAAAGTATGAAATTGGACTCCTGTCTTACACCACACACAAAAGTTAACTCAAAATACATTAAAGAATTAAGCATAAGAACAGAAACTATAAAATTCATAAAAGAAACCTAGGGGAAAGCTCCTCGACACTGGCCTTGGCAATGCATTTTAGAAGTGACACTAAAGTCACAGACAACAAAAACATATATGAAGTACATCAAACTAAAACAAATAGTAGTACATAAAACTAAAACATTTTTTGCACAAAAAAGGAAACAACATAATGAAAAGCAACTTTTGAAATGGGAGGAAATATTTGCAAAATTTTTGTCTCTTAAACAGTTAACATCCAATATACGTAATGACTCACAACTCATCGCAAAACAAAATATAAATACCAATTAAAAAATGGGTAAAGTAACTGAATAAATATTTTTCCCTAAAAAGACATGCAAATGGCCAACTGGTATATGAAGACATGCTCAACATCACTGGTCATGAAGGAAATACAATAAAAATTTTTTGTCTAGCTGCTAAGTTGTGTCCAAGTTTTTCATGACACTGTGAACTGTTTCCCCTCCATCCATGGGATTTCCCAGGCAAGAACACTGGCATGGGTTGCCATTTCCTTCTTCAGGTGATCTTCCCAATTCAAGGATCAATTCACATCTCCTGTACTGGCAGGAGGATTCTTTACCACTGAACCAGAAGAGCCCACAATTAAAATAAAATAACTCCATACCAATTTGATTGACTACTATTAAAAATATCAAAATGAAACAAGTATTAGTGAAGATGTAGGAGAATAGTGAACCCTTGGTATGATTGAAGGAATGTAAATTGGTGCAATTATTCTAAACAGTATGGTATTCCCCTATAATAAATAAATACAGTCTATCATATGATCCAATAATCTCATTGTCGGTATATATACCAAGGAATGAAAGTCACTGTCTCAAAGAGATATCTGTACTCCCATGTTCACTATTATTTGTAAAAACCAAGATATGAAAACTATCCAAGTGTCTGACAGTGGATAAATGGATACAGAAAATGTGAGATACACATACACACACAATGGTATAATATTCAGCCTTTTATAAGAAAGAAACTTTCCAATTTGTGAAAACATGAATGAACCTGGACAACGTTATGCTAAGTGACATAAGCCCATACATAAAGACTAATTGTGCATAAAATCACTTCTAGGTGTTATCCTTAAAAGAAAGAAAGAAAAATTTTTAGTGACAGAGACTAAAATAATGGTTACTAGAGCATGGGGGGAAAAGTAAGAGTTTTTTTTTTTGATTGTAAGGAAAAAAATTAGAATTGTGGTTGTCAAGTGCTTGGGGAAGGGGTCATGTAAATTACTATTTAATGGGACAGAGCTTTAGTTTGGCAAAATAAAAACAGTTCTGGGGATGGAGGATGGTGATGGGTACTCAACAATATGAACATATTATACTAATACTACTGAACTGTACACTTTAAAAATTTTATGATAGTTTTATGTGTATTTTCCAAAAGAAAAATCAGGATTAAATAAAACAAAATAGAGACAGAATAACTTAATGATGGGTTCACAGGCCTCTAAAGAGATCCCTGAAAATGATGGGGAATAACTCACTTGAAATTATTTGCAAATTATGGATCCTCCCCCTCTCCATTTAAGAGATCCCTATAGGCTTCAGCAGAAATTTAAGTAATGCCCACAACGAAAATTAAGAAGGCTAAAAAAGGTTCACTCATACATTTTCAATTTAAAATTATCAAATCCAAAGGTTTTATTGCTAGATTTACATGTTACAAAGACATGTCTAATGCCAATAAATTATATTTTTTGTTATCCAATAGTTACAAGTAATCTAATAGAGTTAGCAAATATTCTGCTTAAATATTCAGGCTTGCTGTTTCTAAATTCCAAAATACTTTGCAGAGGCATCTCCTCTTTTGACAGTCAAGAATTGGTGTCTAGAGACAGTAAATGGCTGGGCCAAGGTGACACAAACACCTATTTTTCATTCTAACTAAAACCCAGGACTACCAGATACTTAGTCTCATTAAGGTCAGTGGTCACCTAGAGCTTTATGAAACAATAACTCAAGATTTATTATGAGTTTAGTACATAACACTGCTTGAAGCTCTACACATATCATGGCATTTTTCTCTTCACAGCATTCTCACAGGATAGGTGTTTGTTAGTTCTCACAGAATTTTATGAGTTGTTGCTTTCACTGCAGGTAAGGAAAGTGAGTTTATAAACAATAACTTGCTTATGATCAGGTAGGAAACAATAGACTCAGATTCAGCCTCAGGTGAGTCTGACTGTAAATGTCCAAATCATAATTACTATATTATTTATTCTCTAATTACAAATAAGGGCTGAGCTTATAGTCATTAGCACAGAAGGTACATCTGATTTAATTCAGGAATACAGAGCTACACAGCACAGAGATGTGAAAGCATCCAGAGGCTTGAGCCCTGTGATAAAAAATGCTACAGAGTAATAGAAAGGCTAAATGGGTGAAAAGTAAAAGTTGCTCAGTCATATCCAACTCTTGGGACTCCATGAAATCCATGGAATTCTCCAGGCCAGAACACTGGAGTGGATAGCTGTTCCCTTCTCCAGCGGATCTTCCCAACCTGGGGATCAAACCCAGGTCTCCCGCATTGCAGGCAGATTCTTTACCAGCTGAGTTACCAGGGAAGCCCAAATGGGTGATTACTACTATTATTTTTTAAGCCAACAGTAAGCAGAGAGTGGAGATAGATGCAGCCACATAAAACAGATCTCCAGAAAAGGGAAAGCTTTATCTTAGTTTTGCCATTTACTAGCTGGAAACTTTGAGTACAGTAACTTCTCTTTTCAAAATCCTCTGAAACCCATCATCTGTTAGCTACTCTGTTTCTTCACTATAAAATCACAACTTTCTCTTCTATGCCCCTTTCTACTAGATCATTTCTAACGTCATTCAAACATGACAGAAGAGCTGCTGTGAAACAAAACAAAATAATGAAACTTTGTTGTACCAATATTTCCTTACAATGGCAGTTCTGTCTCTGTGCCTCTTCACAGAAAATATATCAGAATTGTTATATCCACTTCTAATGTTCTGCTCTCTCTCTTTTAAAAATGGCTAAAATGCAATACAGCATATGTTAAAATTAGTATAAAACAATGTGTTAAAAAAGAAGGAACAAAATGAGCATTCACATGTTTACCTTCTGGTGTAAGACATGGAAAAGTAGTAACTTAGTGGTAGACTGTGGATTCCTGACAGCTAATAACCTTACCCAGCAGTAAACAGTGTTCCTAGTATTTGTTAATTGTCCCTATTTTTCTTTAAAGCATTAACATATATGTACTCCTAAATAATGTCTTGTTTAGTTTTGGCTTTTGTTTTGTTTTTTAATTTATTTTGAATTGAGGGAAATTCTTTACAGTGTTGGGTTGGTTTCTGCCATACAACAATACAAATCAGCCATAATCTTTTTTTGTTTGTTTTTGAAATTCATATTACTCTAACCAATCTGTGTATTTTTTTGGTGACTTATCACTTTTACTATTTGTTTGTTTGTTTGTTTTTTACAAGATTTAACCATGCTGATATATGTAGCTGCAGTTTATTTCTTTGTTCTATTATGAATTATTCAATTATATAAATGGCTTCCCAGGTGGCGCTAGTAGTAAATAACCTGCTTGCAACGCTGGAGACATTAAGAGACATGGGTTCAATACCTGGGTCAGGAAGATCTGGAGAAGGGAAGGGCAACCCACTTCAGTATTCTTGCCTAGAGAATTCCATGGACACAGAAGGCTGTCAGGCTATAGTCTGTGGGGTCTCAAAGAGTTGGACACGACTGAGCGAATCTCTGCTTGTCTTCCATAAGCCCTTCTTGTACCTCTCTTTCATTTTAATTCTCCATTCTCCTAAGACTTAGTTTCCTTATTTCTGTTTCATCTTATTTTCATTCTCCTGTCTCTGTTTTCTATCATTCAATATTATATTTGAGTCTCCATACATCTCAGAAAGACATTGGCCTGAGTAAACCAAAAAAATGACAATTTAATTAATGATTTTTTTTTTCTTTCTAGTCTCTGCATTTTTGCCCTATCATAAACCAAAACATAATTTTGGGAGAACACACCTGAGAAAAAGTAACTTTCTGTATGTTTGTAACAAACTTTTTTTCCTAACAGATGCTTTTATTTTTTTAATATTTATTTTTATTCACTTAATTATTTGTACCAGGTCTTAGTTGAGGCATATGAAATTGTTTTTTCCAGTTAGGCATGCGAAATCTTAGTTGATGGCCAGAGATCAGTTAGATCTAGTTTGCTGAACAGGGATCAAACCCAGGCCCTCTACACTGGGTGCATTGAGTCTTAGCCCCTAGACCACCAGGAAAGTCCCTGAATGGATGCTTTTAGAATTAGATACAGTTATGAACAAAGCTGAGCACCGAAAAATTGATGCTTTTGAACTATGGTGTTGGAGAAGACTTTTGAGAGTCCCTTGGACTGCAAGGAGATCCAACCAGTCCATTCTAAAGGAGATCAGTCCTGGGTATTCATTGGAAGGACTGATGCTGAAGCTGAAACTCCAAAACTTTGGTCACCTGATGCAAAGAGCTGACTCATTGGAAAAGACCGTGATGCTGGGAGGGATTGGGGGCAGGAGGAGAAGGGGACGACAGAGGATGAGATGGACATCTTGTGTCAGTGATGAGGCATCACTGACTCAATGGACATGAGTCTGGGTAAACTCTGGGAGTTGGTGCTGGACAGGGAAGGCCTGGCATGCTGTGATTCATGGGGTCGCAAAGAGTCGGACAAACTGAGTGACTGACCTGAACTGAACTGATGTACAAGATTAGTGAACTGGAAGATATGTGAATAGAAACTGTCTAGACTGAAGCACAAGGAATGAAATAAAATTATATATATTGTTGCTGTTCAGTTGCTCAGTTGTGTCTCTTTGTGAACCCATGGACTACAGCACATCAGGCTTCCCTGTCCTTTACCATCTTCTGGAGCTTGCTCAAACTCATGACCATTGAGTCAGTGATGCCATCCAACCTTCTCATTCTCTGTCATCCCCTTCTCCTCCTGCCTTCAGTCTTTCTCAGCATCAGAGTCTTTTCCAGTGAGTTGGCTCTTTGTTATCAAGTAACCAAAGTATTGGAGCTTCAGCTTCAGCTCAGTCCCTCCAATGAATATTCAGGATTGATTTTCTTTAAGATTGACTGGTTTGATCTCCTTGCAGTCCAAAGGACTCCAAAGAGTCTTCAACACCATAGTTCAAAAGCATCAATTCTGCAATGCTCAACCTTCTTTATGACCCAACTCTCACATCCATATATGGAAATGGTAGAAATGTTATTGTATGTATATTTTTATTTCTAGTTTGATAACAGAAGGATACAGCAGAGGAAATACTGAATATTTAACTCTATAAATATTTCCAAAATTGAGCTAAGACATTAACAACAGAATCAAGAATCACTACATTTATCCATAGATTGACATTTAAGTTGCTTCCTTGTTTTGGCTATTATAAATAGTGCTGCAGTGAACACTGACATAAATTTATATTTTCTCTGGATCTGCGCCCAGGAGTGGGGCTGACACATCATATGGAAGTTCTAGTTTTCATTTTTTAAGGAACTTCTATATTGTTCTCCCAATTTACATTACTACCAACAGGTAGGAGGGGTCTCTATTTTCCACACCCTCTCCAGCACTCATTATTTGTAGATTTTTTGACCAGGGTATAGAATTCTGACCAGTGCAAAGTGACAACTCTTTGTAGTTTCAATTTGCATTGCTCTAATTAGTTACACTGTGTATCTTTTCATGTGCTTTTTGACCATCTGTATGTCTTCTTTGGAAAGAAGATATGGTGCATATATACAATGGAATATTAATCAGCTATAAAAATAAAAAAAATAATAACATTTGTAGTGACATAGATGGACCTAGAGATTGTCATACTGAGTGAAGCAAGTCATACAGAGAAAGATAAATATCATATAATATCGTTATATGTGGAATCTAAGAAAAAATACAAATGAATTTATTTACAAAACAGAAATAGATTCACAGATGCAGAATACACTTATGGTTACCAAGAGAGAAGTGGGGGAGGCATAAATTGGAAGAGTGTGATTGCTATATACACACTACTATAAACAAAACAGATAACAAATAGCAATCTACTGTATAGCAGAGGGAACTACTCAATACTCTGTAATGACCTATAAGGGAAAATAATCTAAAAATGAGTAGAGGTATGTTCATGTATAACTGATTCACTTTGCTGTACAACAGAAACTAGCCCAAATTTGTAAATCAACTATACTCCAATAAAAACTAATTAAAAAAAAAAAAAGAATCATTACAATCTACAAGCAGTATACAAACACACACACACACACACAGACTCTTGCAAGTTGGGTTAACTTAGAAGCTGAATCTGAGATAGCTATTTGCATTCAGGAAGTTTATTAGGGAATGCTTTGGGGGATCAACACCTCTGAGAGACTGGAGTAAGCAAAACTGGTCAGAGGGAGAAGTTGACCTGCAACAGAATTTTGAAGGGTTTGACTAATCCTGTGGGTATCTCTAGAGTCAGAGTTGCCTTCTGGAGGTGCTCTGAATTGAAGGATGGGGGTAAGGATTTTCTATGTCAGCATCAACCAGGCACTGAATGTGAGAGAACTTAGAAGGGAGTGTGACCTTGAATAAACAGCATCTCTTCTAAAGGAAGTCTTAAAGATAGACTCAAAAGAGCCTAATTGCTCATCAACACTCTCAGAAGCTGGGAGACTGAGTACTTCAGTCCTGGAGAAAAAAATTCAGTGCCATGCAGTACCAACTATGACACACAGACATGACTAGGCACACTAAGGGAAAAAAAAAAAAAAAGCAACAACAAAAAGAAACTGTTGAAGATTGATATCAAGGAGAATATTTTTAATGTTCTCTGAATAAAAAGGTCATTACCTTTTAAAGAAACACTTTGACTTACAACAGACATCTCATTAGAAATATTAAAATTGTGAAGGGAATGATAGATTTAAAATGCAGAAAAAGATCCAAGTGAAATTTGAAAATTTATAAATATAAGAAAAAACAGTCCTTAAAAATAAATATGAATTAAAACCACTTGTAAGCAAGAAAAAGAGAGAATTTATGCCAGATAACCAATGTTAAAGAAGTATTCAAATAACTTCTCCAGAAAGAAAAATCATACTAGACAGAAAATTACAGAAATCTGAGAAGGAATAAAAACCAAGAGAAGGGAACAAATGAGTAGGCATTCACAAACACTGACTAAATTGTTTGGTGATTTTAATTCTTCTACATGGGTGGTTTTTACAGGAGCTTGTTCACATTTTACAAATACTTTATGCTTCATAGATATAAATTTTGCAGTTTTGTATGGATGTTGCATGTATGTAAGTCACTTTTAAAACAGAATGAAATAGAGATCCATCTTGAAGATCTCCCATGCAAAAAGAACCAACTAAGCCTTGTAAAGCAAAATTTAATCTAGCTTATTTCATGAACATAAGAAAACTTATGTTACTTCTTATAAATGCTTCTGATAATCACAACTGAAACATAAGTCATCCCCCCAAAAGATATTCAGTTTTAGCCAGTCTCCTATGGTCTAGAACCCCACATTATAAAAACCAATACTGTAAAAGTTAAACAACTTCTTCATTTTCATATTAAAAGCCATCCCATAAAGTCATGTCTGTGAACCTCATACCAGTACAGATTTGAAGAATCACTGTTCAGGAATAGTTTCTTACTCCAGACAATATTCATATCAAGAAAGCTCTGAATTTTCTTTTGACAACACACACATATACATTATACCTTTACATGTTGAATCTTAGGTTCTATTTTAAAGATACAGGTCTTTTTCAATATCTCCATTTTCTGATTTTTCTCTGTTTACTTATCACTGAATGGGTATTACTGATTTCTGCTAATGTACAGTATTACAAAATCAAATCCTTTATAACTATACAGTGGTAGTGAGAAATAGATTTAAGGGACTAGATTTGATATACAGAGTGTCTGATGAACCATGGGTGGAGGTTCATGACATTGTACACGAGACAAGAATCAAGACCATCCACAAGAAAAAGAAATGCAAAGAAGCAAAATAGCTGTCTGAGGAGACCTTACAAATAGCTGCGAAAAGAAGGGAAGTGAAAAGCAAAGTAGAAAAGGAAAGATATATCCATTTGAATGCAGAGGTCCAAAGAATAGCAAAGAGACATAAGAAAGCCTTCCTCTGTGATAGATGCAAAGAAATAGAGGAAAACAATAGAATGGGAAAGACTAGATATCGCTTCAAGAAAATTAAAGATATGAAGGGAACATTTCATGCAAAGATGGGCTCAATGATGGTCAAAAATGGTTTGGACCTAACAAAAGCAGAAGAAATTAAGAAGAGGTGGCAAGAATACACAGAAGAACTGTAAAAAAGAGATCTTCGTGACCCAGATGATCATGATGTTGTGATCACTCACACTCACCTAGAGCCGGATATCCTGGAATGTGAAGTCAAGTGGGCCTTAGGAAGCATCACTACGAACAGAGCTAGTGGAGGTGATGGAATTCCAGTTGAGCTATTTCATATCCTAAAAAATGATGCTGTGAAAGTGCTGCACTCATATGTCAGCAAATTCGGAAAACTCAGCAGTGGCCACAGGACTGGAAAAGGTGTTTTCATTCCAATCCCAAAGAAGGGCAATCCCAAGGAATGCTCAAACTATGCACAATTACACTCATCTCACACGCTAGTAAAGTAATGCTCAAAATTCTCCAAGCCAGGCTTCAGCAATATGTGAACCATGAACCTCCAGATATTCAAGTTGGTTTTAGAAAAGGCAGAGGAACCAGAGATCCAATTACCAACATCCACTGGGTCATCAAAAAAGAAAAAGTTTCAGAAAATCATCAATCTCTGCTTATTGACTATGCCAAAGCCTTTGACTGTGTGGATCACAATAAACTTTGGAAAATTCTGGAGGCAATGGGACTACCAGACCACCTGACCTGCCCCTTGAGAAACATGTATGCACATCAGGAAGCAACAGTTAGAACTGGACATGGACCAACAGACTTGTTCCAAATAGGAAAAGGAGTACGTCAAGGCTGTATATTGTCACCATACTTATTTAACTTATAAGCAGAGTACATCATGAGAAATGCTGGGCTGGGGGAAGCAGAAGCTGGAATCAAGATTGCTGGGAGAAATATCAATAACCTCAGATATCCAGATGACACCCTCCTTATGGCAGAAAGTGAAGAAGAACTAAAAAGCCTCTTGATGAAAGTGAAAGAGGAGATTGAAAAAGTTGGCTTAAAGCTCAACATTCAGAAAACCAAGATCATGGCATCCGGTCCCATCACTTCATGGAAAATAGATGGGGAAACAGTGGAAATAGTGTCTGACTTTAATTTTGGGGGCTCCAAAATCAGTCCAAATGGTGATTGCAGCCATGAAATTAAAAGACATTTACTCCTTGGAAGGAAAGTGATGACCAACCTAAATAGCATATGACAGAACCCACTGCAATGTTGTGGAGTATTTAGCCTCCAACTAATAAAAATAAATGAAAAAAAAAAAAAAAAAGAAACCATTCAAGTGGGATAACAAAACTTAAAAAAAAAAAAAAAAAAAAAAAGCAGAGACATTACTTTGCCAACAAACGTCCATCTAGTCAAGGCTATGGTTTTCCCCATAGTCATGTATGGATGTGAGAGTTGGACTGTGAAGAAAGCTGAGCACTGAAAAATTGATGCTTTTGAACTCTGGTGTTGGAGAAGGCTCTTGAGAGTCCCTTGGACTGCAAGATCCAACCATTCCATCCTAAAGGAAATCAGTCTTGGGTGTTCATTGGAAAGACTGATGTTGAGGCTGAAACTTCAATACTTTGGCTACCTGATGCAAAGAGCTAACTCATTGGAAAAGACTCTGATGCTGGGAAAGATTTAGGGCAGGAAGAGAAGGGGACGACAGAGGATGAGATGGTTGGATGGCATCACCGAATCAATGCAAATGGATTTGGGTAGACACCAGCAGTTGGTGATGGACAGGGAGGCCTGGCGTGCTGTTGTTCATGGGATCGCAAAGAGCTGGACATGACTGAGCGACTGAACTGACCTGAACTAGATTTAACTTAACTCCTTACCTCTTTTTCTTATAAAAATTCCACTCAAATCTTGCTTTGCAATTGAAAAGCATTTTTTGTTTTGTTTTGTTTTAATTGGAGTGCACATGAGAGAAAAGTTTTTCTTATTTATGACTGTGCTTACCCTTCATGGATCACAGTCTTGTCCTGTTGAATGGGCTTGCATAACTCAATGAAGGTATAAGCTACACTGTGCAGGGCCACCCAAGACAGATGAGTCAAAGAGGTGAGTTCTGACAAAACATGATCCACTGGTGTAGGAAGTGGAAAACCACTCCATTATTCTTGTCACAAGAGCCCCATGAACAGTATAAAAATGCAAAATTATATAACCCTGGAAGATGAGCCTCCCCAGATTGGAAACTGTCCCATATGCTATAGGGAAGAGCAGAGGGCAATTACTAGTAACTCCAGAAAGAATGAAGAGGTTGGGCCAAAGCAGAAACTATACTCAGTAGTGTATACATAAGGTAGTGAAAGAAAAGTCCAATGCTGTAAATAACAATATTGCATAGAAACCTGGAATGTTGGTCCATGAATCAAGGTAAACTGGATGTGGCCAAGCAGGAGATGGCATGAATGAACATGGAAGAAGAAATCAATGAAGTAAAATGGACCAGAATGGGCGGATTTAATTCAGATGACCACTATGTCTACTACTGTGGGCAATAATCCCTTAGATAAAATGGAGTAGCCCTCATAGTCAAAAAGAGTCCAAAAGGCAATAGTTAGGTACTGTCTCAAAAATGACAGAATGATCTTGGTTTGTTTCCAAGACAAAATGTTCAACATTGCAGTAATCCAAGTAAATCTCCCAATCACAGAAACTGAAGTTGGACGATTCTGTGAAGACCTACAAGACCTTCTAGAACTAAAACAAACAAATAAAAAATGTTCTTTTTCATCATAGGGGATTAGAATGCAAAGTAGGAAGTCAAGAGATACCTGGAGTAACAGGCAAGTTTGGCCTTGGAGTACAAAATGAATCAGGGCAAAGGCTAACAGAATTTTTCCAAGAGAACACATTTGTCATAGCAAACACCCTTTTCCAACAACCCAAGAGATGACTCTATACATGGACATCACCAGTTGGTCAATACTGAAATCAGACTGATTATATTCTTTGCAGTCAAAGATGGAGAAGCTCTATACAGTCAGCAAAAATGAGACATGAAGTTGATGTGATCATGATTTCCTTACTGCAAAATTCTAAGTTAAATTGAAGAAAGTAGGAAAACCGCTAGGCCATTCAGGTATGAGCTAAATCAACTCCTTTCTGACTATACAGTGGAAGTGACAAATAGACTTAAGGAATTTGATCTGGTAGACAGAGTGCCTGAAGAACTATGCACAGAGATTTCTAACATTATACAGGAAGTGGTGACTAAAATCATCCCTAAGAAAAAGAAATGCAAGAAGGCAAAGTGGTTGTCTGATGAGGCTTTACAAATGGCTGAGGAAAGAAGAGGAACAAAAGGCAAGGGAGAAAGGGAAAGATGTATTCACTTGAATCCAGAGAATAGCAAGAAGTAAGAAGGCCTTCATAATTGTACAATACAAAGAAATAGAGGAAAACAACAGAATGGGAAAGACCAGAGGTCTCTTCAAGAAATTGGAGATATATAAGGATATCTTCAGAAGAGAAACAGTAAGGACCTAATAGAAGCAGAGAAGATTGAGAAGAGGCAGCAAGAATATACAGAATAACTATACAAACAAGGTCTTTATGCCCCAGATAACCACGATGGTGTGTCACACACCTGGAAGTAGACATCCTGGAGTGTGAAGTCAAGTGGGCCTTAGGAAGTAACAAAATGAACAAAGTTAGTGGAGGTGACGGAATACCAGCTGAGCTATTCCAAATCCTAACAGATGATGATGTTTAAGTGCTGCACTCAATACGTCAGCGAATATGGAAAATTCAGCAGTGGCCATAGGACTGGAGAAGGTCAGTTTTCATTCTAATCCCAAAGGGCAGTCAAAGAATGTTCAGACTACCATACAATTGCACTCATTTCACATGCCAGCAAGGTTATGCTCAAAATCCTTCAAGCTAGACTTCAGCAGTACATGAACCAAGAACTTCCAGACGGAAAAACTGGATTTTGAAGAAGCCAATGTCAAATTGACAACATCCGTTGGATCATGGAGAAATCAAGGGACTTCCAGACAAAAGTATACTTCTGCTTCATTGATTATGCTGAAGTCTTTGACTGTGTGGGTCACAACAAACTGTAGAAAACTCTTAAAGAGATGGGAATATCAGACCACCTCACTTTCTCCTAAGAAACCCTTCTTCAAGTCAAGAATCAACACTTTGAACTGGACATGGAATAATGGACTAGTTCCAAAACTGAGAAAGGAATATGACAGGGCTATATATACGGCTGCAACAGACCTCGCAGAAGTGAGCCAGCTGTGACGGACTGTGCAGAAGCATGGCCGTGAAGAGCTACCCCTCGCCCAAGGTCAGGGGGGGTGATCGAGAGCGTCAGGTTGTGACTGCGCAGGAATGGCCCAGCTACCCCACGTCTGAGGTCAGGCGTGGCGGCCCCAAAGAGCTACCCCTCAGCCAAGAGGAGCTACCCCACGCCCGGAGCCAGGGGAGGTGGCCAAGAGGAGCTACCACATGTCCAAGGAGTGGTGACCGCACAGGCGCAGGAAGGCCCAGAGGAGCAACTCCACGTTCCAGGTCAGGAGGGGCGGCCATGAGGAGATGCTCCTCCTCCAAGGTAAGGAGCAGCGGCTGCACTTTGCTGGAGCAGCCGTGAAGAGAGAGCCTACCTTAAAGGTAAGAGAAACCCAAGTAAGATAGTAGGTGTTGCAGGAGGGCATCAGAGGGCAGACACACTAACACCATAACCACAGAAAGCTAGCCAATCTGATCACAGGACCACAGTCCTGTCTAACTCAGTGAAACTAAGCCATGCCGTGTGGGGCCACCCAAGACGGACGGGTCATGGTGGAGAGGTCTGACACAATGTGGTCCACTGGAGAAGGGAATGGCAAATCACTTCAGTACTCTTGCCTTGAGAATGCCATGAAGAGTATGAAAAGGCAAAATGATAGGGTACTGAGAGAGGAACTCCCCAGGTTGGCAGGTGCCCAATATGATACTGGAGATCAGTGGAGAAATAACTCCAAAAAGAATGAAGGGATGGAGCCAAAGCAAAAACAATACCCAGTTGTGGATGTGACTGGTGATAGAAGCAAGGTCTGATGCTATAAAGAGCAATACTGCATAGGAACCTGGAATGTTAGGTCCATGAATCAAGGCAAATTGGAAGTGGTCAAACAGGAGATGGCAAGAGTGAATGTCGACATTCTAGGAATCAATGAACTAAAATGGACTGGAATGGGTGAATTTTACTCAGACGACCATTATATCTACTACTGTGGGCAGGAATCCCTTAGAAGAAATGGAGTAGTGAAAAGTTGTTGCTGAACGATAAGATGCCGGGATTCTTGCCTCCGGAGGAAATGAATTCAATCCGGGGCCAGAGACGAGGCTGGATCGCTCAGAGCTTTTGTGTAATAAAGTTTTATTAAAGTATAAAGGATATAGAGAAAGCTTCTGACATAGGCATCAGAAGGGGGCAAAAGAGTACCCCCCCTTTCTAGTCTTCAGCTGTATGTTATATAGTCACTCACAGTCTGTTAACGAAAAGAAAGGGGAAAAAAAGAAAAGAAAAGAAAGGAATGTCTTAGAATTTAGAATGGTACCAGATAATTCATCCCTGGCCATAAAACGATTGACTTGAATCTTGTAGAAGGGCAGGTTACCAACAAATAGTTTCATTTACATAGATTAGGGAACAATATCCGAGTAAGTAAGTTAGGCTGGTTGGCGGAACCAACTTGAAGATAGAGTCTGGGGCACATTAACATAGCTTAAGACAACATTTTCATAAGAAAAAGAAATGTATTGGTTAACTCAAGGTTTGAGAGTAGTTAGTTTCAGGTGAAACCAGGTGTCATGGCAACACAGCATTTTAAGAGAAACCTCCTTTTAAATTTGTATAGAGAAGGAAAAACATATTGCTGGTTTGTTTCCTCCTGCCGCTTAAGAGAGATAAAAATGTCTGGCACTTGCAGTCTATTTCTTCCATTTGGAGACCCCTGGCCTTCCTGCCTGTTACCTTCTCAGTAGCCATCATGGTCAACAAGAGTCTGAAATGCAGTGCTTGGTTGCAATCTCAAAAATGACAGAATAATCTCTGTTCATTTCCAAGGCAGACCATTCAAATTCACGATAATCCAAGACTATGCCCCAACCAGTAACACTGAAGAAGCTGAAGTTGAATGGTTCTGTGAAGAACTATAAGACCTTTAAGAACTAACACCCCAAAAGGACGTCCTTTTCATTATAGGGGACTGGAATGCAAAAGTAGGAAGTCAAGAAACACCTGGAGTAACAGGCAAATTTGGCCTGGGAGTACGGAATGAAGCAGGGCAAAGGCTAATAGAGTTTTGCAGAGAGAACACACTGGTCACAGCAAACACCTCTTTCAACAACACAAGAGAAGACTCTACACATGGACCTCACCAACTGATCAACACCAAAATCAGACTGATTATATTCTTTGCAGCCAAAGATGGAGAAGCTCGATACAGTCAGCAAAAACAAGACCGGGAGCTGACGGTGGCTCAGATCATGAACTCCTTATTGCCAAATTCAGACTTAAATTGAAGAAAGTAGGGAAAACCATTAGACCATTCAGGTATGACCTAATTCAAATCCCTTATGACTATACAGTGCAAGTGATAAATAGATTTAAGGGACTGGATCTGATAGACAGAGTGCCTGATGAACTATGGATGGAGGTTCATGACATTGTACAGGAGACAGGGATCAAGACCATCCCAAAGAAAAGAAATGCAAAAAGACAAAATGGTTGTCTGAGGAGGCCTTACAAATAACTGTGAAAAGAAGAAAAGTGAAAAGCAAAGGAGAAAATGAAAGATATTCCCATTTGAATGTAGAGTTCCAAAGAATAGCCAGGAGAGATAAGAAAGCCTTCCTCAGTGATCAGTGCAAAGAAATAGAGGAACACAACAGAATGGGAAAGACTAAAGATCTCTTCAAGAAAATTAGAGATACCAAGGGAATTTTTCATGCAAAGATGGGTTCGATAAAGGACAGAAACGGTATGGACCTAACAGAAGCAGAAGATATTAAGAAGAGGTGGCAAGAATACACAGAAGAACGGTACGAAAAAGATCTTCACGACCCAGATAATCACGATGGTGTGATCACTCACCTAAAGCCAGACATCCTGGAATGTGAAGTATTGCTCAAAATTCTCCAAGCCAGGCTTCAGCAATACATGAACCGTGAACTTCCAGATGTTCAAGCTGGTTTTATAAAAGGCAGAGGAACCAGAGATCAAATTGCCAACATCCACTGGATCATCAGAAAAGCAAGAGAGTTCCGAAAAAACATCTATTTCTGCTTTATTGACTATGCCAAAGCCTTTGACTGTGTGGATCACAATAAACTGGAAAATTCTGAAAGAGATGGGAGTACCAGACCACCTGACTCACCTCTTGAGAAACTTATATGCAGGTCAGGAAGCAACAGTTAGAACTGGACATGGAACAACAGACTGGTTCCAAATAGGAAAAGGAGTACGTCAAGGCTGTATGGTCACCCTGCTTATTTAACTTATATGCAAAGTACATCATGAGAAACACTGGGCTGAAAGAAGCACAAGCTGGAATCAAGGTTGCTGGGAGAAATATCAATAACCTCAGATATGCAGATGACACCATCCTTATGGCAGAAAGTAAACTAAAAAGCCTCTTGATGAAAGTGAAAGAGGAGATTGAAAAAGTTGGCTTAAAGCTCAACATTAGGAAAACAAAAATCATGGCACCTGGTCCCATCACTTCATGGCAAATAGATGGGGAAACAGTGAAAACAGTGTCAGACTTTATTTTTTGGGGGATGGAGGGCTCCAAAATCACTGCAGATGGTGATTTCAGCCATGAAATTAAAAGAGACTTACTTCTTTGAAGGAAAGTGATGACCAACCTAGATAGCATATTAAAAAGCAGAGACATTACTTTGCCAACAAATGTCCATCTAGTCAAGACTGTGGTTTTTCCAGTGGTCATGTCTGGATGTGAGAGTTGGACTGTGAAGAAAGCTGAGCACCCAAAAATTGATGTTTTTTCACTGTGGTGTTGGAGAAGACTCTTGAGAGTCCCTTGGACTGCAAGGAGATCCAACCAGTCCATCCTAAAGGAAATCAGTCCTGGGTGTTCATTGGAAGGACTGATGCTGAAGCTGAAACTCCAATACTTTGACCACCTCATGTGAAGAGTTGACTCATTGGAAAAGATCCTGATGCTGGGAGGGATTGGGGGCAGGAGGAGAGGGGGACGACAGAGGATGAGATGGCTGGATGGCATCACTGACTCGATAAACATGAGTTTGAGTGAACTCCAGGAGTTGGTGATGGACAGGGAGGCCTGGCGTGGTGCGATTCATGGGGTCGCAAAGAGTTGGGTACGACTGAGTGACTGAACTGACTGAACTGATATATTGTCACACTGCTTAGTTAACTTATATGCAGAGTGAAAGTGAAATTGAAAGTGTAGTCGCTCAGTCTTGTTTGACTCTTTGTGACCCCATAGACTGTAGCTTACCACGCTCCTCTGTCCATGGGATTTTCCAGGTAAGAGTACTGGAATGGGTTGCCATTTCCTTCTCCAGAGGCTCTTCCCAACCCAGGGATTGAACCTGGGTCTCCCGTATTGTATGTAGATGCTTTACCCGCCAATCCACCAGGGAAGTCAATATGCAGAGTACATCATGCAAAATGCTGGGCTAGATGAATCACAATCTGGAATCAAGATTGCCAGGAGAAATATGAGACCACTCTAATGAGAAAGTGAAGAGGAACTAGGAAACCTCTTTATGAGGGCGAAAGAGGAGATTGAAAAAGCTGGCTTGAAACTCAACATTAAAAATAAATAAATAGATAAACAACAGCAACAACAGCAAATCACTTCATTCACTTCACGGCACATAAAAGGGGAAAAAGTGGAAGCATTGACAGATTTATTTCTGTGGGCTCCAAGATCACTGCAAACAGCGACTGCAGTCAGGTAAAAAGAGATGCTTGTTCCTTGGAAGGAAGGTTATTACAAATATAGACTGCATGTCAAAAAGCAGAGAGATCACCTTACCAACAAGGTCTGTGTAGTCAATGCTATGGTTTCTCCAGTAGTCATATATGGGTATGTGAGTTGAACCATAAAAAAGACTGAGCACTGAAGAATTGATGCTTTTAAACTGTGGTGCTAGAGAAGACTCTTGAGAGTCCCTTGAACAGCAAAGAAATCAAACCAGTCAATTGTAAAGGAAATCAACCCTGGATATTCCATGGAAGGGCTGATACTGAAGCTGAAGCTCCAATACTTTGGCCACCTATACTTTTGCAAAGAGCTGACTTATTAGGAAAGACTCTGGTGCTGGAAAGATTGAGGCAAGAGGAGAAGAGGATGACAGAGGATGAGGTCATTAGACAGCATCATCAACTCAATAGACTTGAATTTGAGCAAACTCTAGAAGATAGTGAAGGACAGGGAACTCCAGCATGCTGCAGTCTATGGGGATGCAAAGAATTAGACAAGACTTAAGAGTCAGAACAGCAACAAGATATTGTGCTTGAGCTTGTATCATCCAGTCTGAAGGGATTTCCTCTATGATTTTTACAAATTTGTAAAATTGACTTTTTGATAACAGTAGTTCTGAAAGTGCAGTGAAGAATGAGTGGACTGTGATGAGTGATGAAAAGGGAGAAACGGTGTTCTCAGCCTGGGAAAAGTGCTCCCATGCTGAGAGACGAAGAATGATCCAACACCAGTGAAGAGTCTACTTTTTCCTGTTGGAGACACACAGGGGTTATTTGTATAGAGCAGACCTTACATGTTGCTTTGGGCTTCTATTCTAACTTTGATTACTACAATTTCTCCCAGTGCCTAGAAGACTACTGAGCACTAATCTTTGTTCCTGTTGTCATTGACAAATCCATCCTCTTTTCTCTGATTACATTTGGATGATGAAGAGTTGACTATAACATATGTCTTTCTGCTCTCACATTGAAAAATTCCCTCACCCACTTTGATCATATTTAATTTTTAAAAGTTAATTTGTCCCTGATATGTCTCTGTGAGCTGTTTTGCAGTATGGCAGCATATATATGTATATTTATATGGGGGTTGTTTTCATTATTGTATTGGTAAGTGTATATTAACCTGGGGAAAAAAAAGTCATTTAGCATTTGACTTTCTTTAAACCTTTTCATCTAATAATGTCACCAACACACAAAGAGTAATTATAACTTGGCTTCCAATATAGATCTGCCTATACCAGTTTTGGTCTTTCAAATATCCTACTTTAAAGAAAAAAAAAAACAAAAAAACAAATAAAAATCAATACTTTCCACTAGTTTTCATGCAACTTGGAGCTGAAGGACTTACTCATAAGTTCTGAAATGAGTTGGGATGTCTGACTTCAGTTGATTTTGCTACTGACAAATGTCTTAACACCTGGCAATTCTCTTCACCTCTCTAAGCTTTAATTTTATCTCTTCTCTTTCAGTAAAATAAAAAAAAAATTAAAGTAAATGATCTTAACGTTTCCTTTCAGCTCTGATAGTCAAGCACATCCATGAAACGCTGAAGTTTGTCCCACGTTATGAGATAAGCCAGCAACAGAATTGGAAATAAAACCCTCAGAATATATCTTTAGCTATAATCTGATGACCTAGAGAAAAGAGATAAATTTCATAAGAAAGAGGGTAGAAGAACAAATGAATCAAAGATGATATGGAAAGTAACAAGTGCAAGTGAAAGTGTTAGTCTCTCAGTTGTGTCCCACTCTTTGTGACCCAATGGTCTGTATCATGCCAGGCTCCTCTGTCCATGGAATTCTCTAGGGAAGAATACTGGAGTGGGTAGATATTTCCTTTTCCAGGGGATCTTCCCAATCCAGGGATCAAACCTAGGTCTCCAGCATTTCAGACAGATTCTTTACTGTTTGAGCCAAACCTCTTTGCATGGAAAGTAAGGTAAGGGTGAAAAGAGAATAGAAAGAAAAATGTTTGAAAAATGCCAAGACTAAAAGAAGGAATACACGACACAGCTGCATAAGCTTTCCTCTTCTGATCTACTATTTCACTTTCACAGAAGGAAAAACAAAAACAAAAACAACTAGATTGTTCAATATAATTATTCCTCTACTTCTCCAAAACTATATACTATGCAAATATCTGTCAAATTCTAAGTCTCTGTGATATTAAGAAACCCTTCCCTGGTGGCTCAGATGGTAAAGGATCCACCTGCAATATGGGTGACCTGGGTTTGACCCCTGGGTTGGGAAGATCTCCTGGAGAGGGGAACGGCTACCATCCACTCCAGTATTCTTGCCTGGAGAATTCCACAGACAGAGGAGTCTGGCAGGCTCAAGTCCATGGGGTCGCAAAGGGTCAGACACGACTGAGAGACTTTCACTTTCACTTTTATTCCTTCACTCCTGGGCCCCACCCTAGTATCTCTCCTGAATCACAGATTCATTTCTTCTCTGCAGCCTCACATGCACCACTAGCCACTGTGAGTGATGCGACTCTCTTACACTTCTATCTTCCTCTTACCCTCCCCATTGCCCATTTCCTAAATCCAGAATGGTGTTTCTGTACTGAGAGAATCAGCCTATAATGTAACCACATGATGATTTTATTTTAAGGTAAACTATTCATTTTCAGACTGCGGCTCACCAGGGCTTTGATGCAGACTGGAGCAAGAGCATCTTTCAACAGAAGCATCTGGATGTGGCTAAATGAAGTGTGATGATAAAGTGGAGAGGTAAAAATTAGAAAGGATGTGGTTACCCTACAGATGTAGAGTGCCTATAGCCCTCAGGTTTACTATTTAAGAGCTTAATTTCAAGACTGATGTGGCACAATTAAAAAATTAGTTCTGAAAAAGTTACAATCTGTGGGCTTTTTCATCTTCATATTTGATTTAAGTTCATTATACAATTCATGGTTACTACTAACAATGAACCAGGTCAGTTACAGGAACAAATATACACATATTTGAAGAATATGTAAGAGCACAAAACGCTATGTTCAGACTCTGAAGGGAAGTATTTAGAGTAAAACACAACAGGTAAAGGAAAATGTTGATGGTATAATTGGGTGTGATTTGCAAAGCTCTTTTTCCCTTGCTGATAAGGTTAGTCCAGGGCCCTAGTTTCGTCTGGTCTGAGGCCAAGTAATAGCTTTCCTTTATTGAGAACAAAACATCTGGCAAAATAATTTGTGTTTTACATACAGCTTTAAAACAAATGCTCGTAATAACCACATTTCACCTCTGGTAATTTTATCTCCATTTCATCAAGATAAGTAGCTTCTCCCAAAGTTCACACTACTAAACCTTGGGGTTGAATTTGACTGACTTAAATACTCAAATCTATAATGCTAACTCCATTTAGCACTGCCCTTCTGACCGTTTGGATGTCTCTGTCCTTCAGAAACCAGGACTCTCGTTTACCTCAAGTTCAGGGCTTTGGATACCTTATATAGTGCTAGAGTCTGGTTCATGTCCCAGCTCTGCTATTCACTATCTGTAAAATGGAGAGTAATAATACTCATCTTTAGGATCATTGTATAAAACCCTCTTTCTCTGCATCTAGCACACTGATGGTTGTGGTTGCTTTTGTTTGATGTCAAATATTTTGTCATCAATGCCTTATTCTGGATTGTGCCTTAAATTTGTGTTATTTCATCCTATTGTCTCACCAAGTCCAAGTCCTTATTTGAGATCCTAGAATTTGAGTTTATGTTTTTTCAAACCTATGACCTATTGAAAAGCCTGTCTCCCAGTGACCTTCTGTGAGGACATGGTACATAACCTGAGGGTCAAAACTTTTGAGAAAATAAATTATACAATTATCAAGGATATTCTCTTTGGTTGGGAGGATGTTGTGGATATAACAATTTAAATATTTAAAATACACAGTTACTTACAAGCACTATTTACACAGATGCTATATTCTAACAAAATTTGTGGACAGATCTTATCCCATTCCACTCCTAAAAAAAACAAAACATAAAATAAGTTAAGCTCAACATACATGTACATGGCACATTTATTTTAGGATAAGGAAATACATTTTTGAGGATTATATTTGAAACTATTCGACTAGTTCTCCAGCATACTTAAGTTTGAACATTTCATTTCCCCTTTCATTCTAATTGTTCAGCTGAAACAACACTTCCACCTCTGGAAGATCATCTTTCATTCAGCCATTTAGGAAAACCCAGGATAAATCATTATAACCATTAGGGCAGAATTTTTACCTTTAATCATTCTGATAATTAAACTCTTAAATTACTACTCAGTTACTTTATTCTTACAGATTGTAACTCACCATTACAAAGAGATGTGTATGTATGCAGTATATGCTGCCTTATTTTTTAGTCGCTAAGTCGTGTCCAACTCTTTGTGACCCTATGGACTGTAGCCATCCAGGCTCCTCTGTTCATGGGATTTCCCAGGCAAGAATACTGGATTGAGTTGTCATTCCCTTCTCCAGGGGATCTTCCCGAGACAGGCATCAAACTCGCTTCTCCTGCTTGGCAGGTGGATTCTTTATCACTGAGCAACCTGGAGAGCCCCGTATGCATGATATAGAAGTGAATAAATTATATAGAAACATACATATGAATAAACCTATCAAGGCATATGGGTCAAAGTCAATGATGTATCACTTGTTCTTTTTTATTCTTTACAAGTTACAAATAGCTTTTGCATTTATAAATATTTAAACAAAAATCAAAGTAATACTACACATTAAAATGACATATGTATGTCATCCAAATGTCAGTATCCACAAAATAAAGTTTTATTGGAACATAGTCTGGTCATTGATTTATGAATTGTTCTTGACTTTTTCACACTATAACAGCAAAGCTGAGTAGTGCCCACAAATCCTAAAATACTTGTTATCTTATCTGTTTTAGAGCAGGCTTGTCAATTCTGATATAAACCAAACACTACCTGTATCTACATTTTCCCCCCTTTCACTGTGCTTTAGCTTCTGAAGCCTACTGCTCAGGTGCCTGGCTTTCATTCATATGCCCACACAGACTCTCCTGGGCATTAGTTGCATCTTTCTGATATATTTACACACAAACGTGTTTCAGTGTAGTTCAGCCACATTCCTCATCATATGCCAATTCTTTCATCATGATGACTTTCTATCTTTCATATGGACACTGATCTCAGCTTGTAATTTTCCTGTTAATACCCCTTATCTAAAGAAACTCTCGTTAATAGAAAATACTCTTTTCTCATTTTTCTAACTCATTAATTAAGGAGAGCAGTCTATACAGTGGACTTTCCAGTATTTTCCCACCATTATACCTCCGTATATGTCAGTACTTCTTTTTTCCTTTAGAACTCATACTTTTGCAATATAGCACTGTTGTTCAGTCGCTAAATCATGTCCGACTCTTTATGACCCCATGAAATGCAACATGCAAGGCTTTCATATCCTTAAGTATCTCCCAGAGTTTGCTCAAGGTCATGTCCTTTGAGCTAGTGATGCCATCCAACCATCTTATCCTCTGTTGCCCTCTTCTTTGCCTTCAATCTTTCCCAGCATTAGGGTCTTTTCCAATGAGTCTGCTCTTCACATCAGGTGGGCAAAGTATTAGTGTTTCAGCTTCAACATCAGTCCTTCCAATGAATATTCAGGGTTGATTTCCTTCCAGATTGATTGATTTGATCTCCTTGCAATCCAAGGGACCCTCAAGAGTTTTCTCCATCACCACACTTTGAAAGCATCAATTATTTGGCACTCAGCCTTCTTTATGATCCAATTTTCACATCCATACATGACTATTGGAAAAACCATAGCTTTGACTATGTGCATCTT
The DNA here is from genome assembly GCF_019320065.1 of Cervus canadensis. Classification (NCBI taxonomy): domain Eukaryota; kingdom Metazoa; phylum Chordata; class Mammalia; order Artiodactyla; family Cervidae; genus Cervus; species Cervus canadensis. The sequence goes on along the minus strand of NC_057390.1, from coordinate 51,587,233 downwards.
TGTTGGCAAAGTGATGTCTCTGTTTTTTAATATACTGTCTTGGTTTGTCATAGCTTCCTTCCATATAGTATACTCTTACTAATTTATCCATGCACTCATCCTTCTATTTATCCGTTTATCCATTCATCATCCACAAAAGTGTATTAGGTACTGCCAGACCAGAAAGAAAATATATTTTCTATTCCTACAGAACTCACATTCTTGTAAGGGAACAGACACATACACAATTAGAGCTTAAAATGTTGAATACTCTATTAGAGGAAATTACTGAGGAATTTAATTGAGGAACAAAGAGAATAAACATTCTGTTTTATTGTCCCCGACTTCCAACTTTTTCAACAATATCTTAACTTTGGTATTTTATCAGTATTTCCCTTCTATTCAGTTTCCTAGCATTGTTATCATCTCTTAGTTCCTCAAGTCCCTCTGCTCTGGTAATGCCAATATTTACTTCAATCTGTATCCAACAAGAATGGCCACTCATTCATATGAATACTCATTCACAGTAATTTTTAAATTCTTCCTATGACAGTGTCATTAGTTTTGATTTCTTTGCTTTTACTGAACCTGCTCTTCATCCATATTTTGTCTTCCAGTTCTTCCACATGAATCCATACTAATTTCATTTGCCTCTTCCATTAAACAGAGACCCCCCCTAGTTTTTCATATCAAAATTGCCTCACTAGTGCCTTGCCCATGCACTTCAATGTTTGGTCTTCATTTGTACTCACACTCTCACCCCAATACCTTGGTGACTTGCCAAAATTTATTTCCTTTTCCCTGATTCTATTTGAATGGCTGCTGGAGACAATTATAAAAGCATGTTGAATTGTTTTGTTAATCATTTGAACTCTCTAACATCAGCTTAGCATTCAGTACTATGTAATAATCTTTAAAGTAGCTGTTGAAATCTACTTAACTTATCTTCCAGAACCTCACAAAAGTTCCTCCAGTTTTTCCATTGATAAGTTTCCATTGTGGTAAGTTTTAGATTCCACTTTTTTCAGCAATGTGTAGCCTGGGTCTAAATTTTGTCCCCACATCTTTGTACTGTCCAGATTACTAAAATAAAAACTTCAGTACAGCTTCCTGAGCCTTTGGCTAAATAGAGAGTTCAATCATTTTCTCCAAAATTAGTAGAAGAACCTTCCACATTTCTATGAGGTCAGCAGAGATCATGGATTCAACATAGAAACAAGAATAGAGAATATCCAGAGCAAGATAGCAAGCAACCCCACAGTTGTAACAGAAAGCTGTTTATACTTTGTATATTTATTAACTAAAATAAAGGCAGAGACTTTGATGGAACCACACTTTTGCCCACCACTGCATTTGAATGATATTTTAGAAAGTTCAGAGAATCAATAAATAGTGAAACAGTATTGCCCATTTATTATGCATATACTCTTGTTATCTGGGGGTTGGTGCCAGGATCCCCCTCCCCAACTCATATAAAAATCCAAGTATGCTGTTTGCATATAACCTACCTATATACAACCCCCCATACACCTTAAATCATCTCTAGAACACTTATGACAAACCTAGACAGTGTATTAAAAAGCAGAGACATCACTTTGCTTACAAAGGTCCATATGGTCAAACCTATAACTTTTCCAGTAGTCATGTATGGATGTGAGAGTTGGATCATAAAGAAGGCTGAGCACTGAAGAATTGATGCCTTTGAATTATGTTGCTGAAGAAGACTCTTGATAGTCCTTTGGGCTGCAAAGAGCTCAAACCAGTCAATCCTAAAGGAAATCAACCATGGAAGAACTTATGTTGAAGCTGAAGTTCTAATACTTTGGCTACATGAGGAGAAGAACAGACTCACTTGAAAAGACCTTTATGCTGGGAAAGACTGAAGGTAAAAGGAAAAGGGGGCAGCAGAGGATGAGATGGCTAAATAGCATCACTGACTCAATAGACAAGCTGAAATCAAGATAGGCGGGAGAAACATCAACAACCTCAGATATGTGGATGATACCAGTCTAATGGCAGAAAGCGAAGAGGAACTAAAAAGCCTCCTGATGAGGGTGAAGAAGGAGAGTGGAAGCATAAGCTTAAAACTAAATATTAAAAAAAATAAATAAATAAACCTAAGATAATGCCATCTGGCCCCATTACTTCTTGCAAAAAGAGGGGGAAAGGTGGAAGTAGTGACAAATTTCCTCTTCTTGGGCTGTAAAATCACTACGGATTGTGACTGCAGCCATGAAATTAGAAGACATTTACTTTTTTGGCAGGAAAGCTATGACAAACCTAGAGAGTGTGTTGAAAAGCAGAGACTTTGCTGACAAAGCTACATATAGTAAAGACTATGGTCCCTTGCTAGTCCCTTGGACAGCAAGGGGATCAAATAAGTCAATCTTAAGGGAAATCAACCCTGAATAATTGCTGGAAGGACAGATGCTGCAAGCTGAAATTCGAGTATTTTGGTCATCTGTTGTGAACAGCTGACTCACTGGTAAAGTCCTTGATACTGGGAAACATTAAGGGCAGAAGGAGAAGAAGGCCTCAGAGGATGAGATGTCTGGATGGTATCAGTGATGGAATGGACATGACCTTGGGCAGACTTTGGGAGGTGCTGAGGGACAGCGGCCTTGTGTGCTGCAGTCTATAGGGTCGCAAAGAGTCAGACATGACTGGGTGACTGAACAGCAACAACTCAGTGGACGGGAATTTGAGCGAACTCTGGGAGATAGTTGCAGGACAGGAAAGCCTGTTATGTTGCAGTCCATGGGGTCACAAAGAGTTGGACATGACTTAGTGACTGAATAGCAATAACGACAACACCTAATATGATTCTAGCACTATGCAAGTAGTTGCCAGAATGTGGCAAATTCAAGCTTGATTTTTGGAACTTCCTGGAATCTTTTTCCAAATATTTTCTATCCTTGGTTAGTTGAATCCATGGATGCAAACCCTTTAATACAAAGAGATGACTGTATTCCTTTAAACCTTACAGAATGTATTAAAATCTGACTGTGACACTTGAGAGTTGTTAGAACTTGGTTCAGCCACATAACCTTAGGTAGATTCAGAATTCTACTGTGTACATTTAGAAAAGTAATAAGACCTGCCTCTGAACACTGTCCTCATATTTAAAAATAAGACATTGCATGCAAAGCATATGGCAAATGTCTAGAAATTGTAAGTGCCCAATAAATGAACTTTAAACAATGAAGAATGAGCATCATATCAGAAGATAAAACTATACTATAGTGATACTGGATACCAAAAATGACTATATCCATTCTTGTGATTATTTCAAGGAAAAAAAAATACACACACACACATATATATATATATTTGCCAATGTTAGATGAAAAGGAAGTTAGTCTTAGAAGATCAATGAAGATAAAAGGAAGTTCATATACACACATATATTAGTTCTATTTTAGCTTCCTTTACTCATCATCACTGGAACTATGCCAGTGGCCTCACTTGACACTACATACACTGTTCCATGTGTAGACTTTATATAAGCACTGGCTCTTTTTATATACATATTTAAAATAGAGATCAGTTCTGAGCATTCACTGTAAGGACTGATGTTGAAGCTATAGCTCTAATACTTTGGCCACCTGATGCAAAGAGCTGACACATTTGAAAAGATCCTGTTGCTGGGAAAGATTGAGGGCAGGAGGAAAAGGGGATGACAGAGGATGAGATGGTTGGGTGGCATCACTGACTCAGTGGACATGAGTTTGGGTAAACTCCAGGAGTTGATGATAGACAGGGAGGCCTGGCATACTGCAGTCCATGGGGTCACAAAGAGTCAGACATGACTGAGTGATTGAACTGAACTGAAAATAGATAGCCAGGGGGAATTTGCTGTATCACTCAGAGAACTCAACCCGGGGCCCTTTGACAACCTAGAGGTGTGGGGCAGGGTGGGAGTTGGGAGGGAGGGTCAAGAAAGAGGGGGTATGTGTATACCTATGATTGATTTGTGTTGATGTATGGCAAAAACCAATTCAATATTGTAAAGCAGTTATCCTTCAATAAAAATAAATAAAAAAATAATAAAACCAAATAATTTCTAAAACATTCCTATCCCCTCAATTGTATATATCCCCATTTAATATTTTAAAATTTATTTTAACTTTTTCTAAGAACTAAAATTCTTCCTATCACAAGTAACCTAAGAATCATATATTCTCTCCCTTCCCCCACCTCCTAAATCCTATTTATTTTTCCCCAAAAATTGAAAGGTGAATCTCAATCCTCCACCTTATATCATGATTTTAAATTACTTCTTCACTGACAACACATTATCATTGTCTCCTACTAAATATTCCTGTCATTAGTCTCTGCACTAGACAGGGCATCCTTCTGACTGTTGACAGGTTGTTATTCCTAAAAATGCATTTGAGGAGAGGTCAAGAGAGTGCCTTAACATCTAATTATTTGGGTAGAAGAAAGGGCATGAAAAAAAAAAAAAAAAAGAAAGGGCATGATTTCCATAGGCATTCTTCTTACATCTTATAGATGTACAAAAAGACTATAAAGTATTTCAAGGAGAAGTTCATACATTATTCACTTTTGAAAAACACATGCCACCTTACATGTGGTCTGGTTCAAAAAAAGCTCAAAATACTTCTTTGTTCAATAAACATTGAACTGGGCCTTTGATCCATGCCAATACTCAACTCCATGTTTGTATGTTATCACAGAGTATTTCCCATCATCTTTATTCATTTTAGCTAAAAGTAACTGGAACATTTACAAAATGCTTAGTTGAAGGGAAATAAAGAGAAAGGGGAAGATGAGCCTGAGAGACTGAAGGAGTTAAGTAAAATGTTTTAGCATTCTCCTCCCTTCCATACTCAGGAATAGGGGCACTCACATTTATGTAATTTATTTTGTTCTTAATAGTATTCAGAATCTCAAAATTGAATTTACAGAAAACAGTAAATTTTATGAGATTAATATGATAAATAGGACAAAGTTCTGGTAGCATTCACTGGATAAAATCTAAATAAGAAGAAAACTCAGAAAGAAGGTGTGGAGTTTGTGTTATATTCAATGACTAGTATAAATTCACATAGTGAGTCTAACTTTCTTTTCTTTCTTGTAGGCACATAAGTGTTATTCTCCCCAGTGAAAGGCAGGTAGGCAAAAAGACAGGAGATTCCTCTCAATTTGCAACTGATAAGTTTTGTTTTCTGTACAACCATTTAAATGCAAACTTTTAATAAACTTTTCACTATTTTCTATACTCCAAATACCTTAGTTCAGGCCACCTTCATCCTAAACTATTATATCAATTCAGTACTCTAAATGATTCTCTACCAGCTCAATGAAATCTATTATATCGTCTTCCATCAGAGTTCCTAGGAGTTCCTTTGACTGAAACCTTTCACTGATATATGCTTTCTTACTAGAAAAAATGCAAATAACTTTTAATGGGCATATATCCCCTCAAAAATGATCCCAAAGTACCTAGTTATTTTTCAAATGCATTACAAAAAAAATTTTTTTAGACAAAGATAATTATAAAATATATTCATAGGGTAATAGTCCCTGAAGATTATGGAAGGGAAGAAGATACATCAAATTGGTAAAAACAAGGAGATAAGATACCATTCTGTTGTCATTGTGGTTTATTTGTTTCTCATCCAATCCCTGTGAGTTGGGACTCCTTAAGACCACCCCATGTATGGATATTCACTAGAAGGACTCACTGTGTAACCAAGCAGGACCTCACAAGGTCTTCCTGGAACAGCCCTTCCCCCCATTTTTCCTCCATTTGCCTGTTGTCTATAGAAAATATTTAGCCTCCTAGGCTTTCCCTGAGTTCTAAAGAGTAAATTTAACCAGAGAGGTGAGAAAATGCAGAAAGAAAAAAGAAGAAAAAAAAAAAGCAACAGTTAAGCAAGTCAAGAACTTTTAGTTCGTCTCAAAGATTATGGATAGTGTTTTGAGCTATGTCCTTTGAGCTATTTTGCAGATACTGAAATCCCAACTAGATGGAAAAAGTCAACTGTATACTGTCCACAAGCACATAGACCCCAGACTGGTTGAAACCAGAAAATTGGTGATGTTGATTCCCGATTACCTCACCAGGAACCAATCAGAATAATGTCCATGAGTTGACCACACATCTAACAATCCCCCTTTATCACCCTATCTTAAAAAATCTTTCCATGAATATCTTTGGGGAATTAGGGACTTTAACACTAGCTACCTGGACTTCTTGTTTGGTTCCTATAATCAACTGCACTCCCCTTCACCAAAACCTGGTAGACAAGCTTTACTGCATGCAGGCAAGCAGACCTTAGTGTGGTAACAGCTGGATTCAACATATATTTATCCTACAGTTAAGACTTAGTTCAGTGATGTTGTAAGAATATATGGACAGATAATAAAGGGAAAATATAGATGGAATCTGGAGAAATTTGTATGCAGGTGTCTTTATGCTCTTTCCCTCCTGCAAGAGGTCTCATGAAGCATACTCTTCTTAACCAATTAAATGCAGCAACATGGGAAGAGATATGAAGGTGGCAGAGGAATAGGAAGGGGAGACCACTTTCTCCCCCACAAATTCATCAAAAGAACATTTGAAAGCTGAGCAAACTCCGCAAAACAAATTCTGATCACTAGCAGAGGACATCAGGTGCCCAAAAAAGCAGTCCATTGTCTTTGAAAGGAGGTAGGACAAAATATAGAAGATAAAAAGAGAGACAAAAGAGTTAGGGACAGAGACCCATCCCCGGAAGGGAGTCTTAATAGAGGAAGTTTCCAAACACCAGGAAACCCTCTCACTGGTGGGTCTGGGGGAAGTTTTTGAATCTCAGGGGGCAACATAACGGAGAAAAAATAAATAAAACCCACAAATTACATGCCTAAAAGCAACTCCCAGCAGAAAAGTACCCCAGACGCTCACATCCACCACCAGCAAGTGGGGGCTGAACACAGAGGAGTGGGTGGCATTGCTTAGGGTAAGGACTGGTCCTGAATGCCCTGAGGGCAATCGGAGGGAGCTAACAGTGAGATAGCAACTTAAACTGTGGGATAGCAAGAGAAAGAGAGAAAATTAACCTGCGAAAAACCCTAACTGAAGGCACTGCTGGCCATTCACAGAACAAAGGAAGGATTGAGCAATACCAGAGGAGAGCTAGCCGGCTGACCTGCCCATCCCCCGCTGGAGGCAGGAGGCAGCGGGGAGGGGAAATGGGCAAACTCGGCCCCAGAGATGGCATCCCCTACCAAACTGAAACAGGTTTCCAGTTTCTAACCAAAGACTTCCTGAGATTCTGGACGGTTGACATCCACTGGGAGGGTGGCAGCTAGAGACCAGCTCACCAGAAGAGACACAAGGTGCACCCGACCGGCGCACCTGGAAACTGAGGCTGGGACCGCAGAGGGGATAAGGCACACCACACCTGGGGAGAGGGTGCTTGTCAAGCTCCTGGCTTCCTGAGCTGCTCAGGCCGGGGGAGGCACAAAACGCAGGCCCAACCGAGTCTGCGCTTTTGTGAAGTACCCAAAAACTGGAACCGCATGCAACTCAGGACCCGATCCCTATAGGGCAGCCTGGAGCCTGAGCAGTGTAGACAGGGAAAGCACACACACCGCGAGCGAGGGCAACCCAGTGCGGCCGGAACACTGGGAGTCCTCCCAACACATGCCAGTGATATTTATCTGCAGCGCCCCTCCCTTCCCACAGCACAACTGAACAAGCGAACCTAAACAGGAGACCACCTCTGCCCACTTGTGTCAGGGCTGAAATCAGACACTGAAGAGACCAGCAAACAGAAGCCAAATAAACAAAGGGAACCGCTTTAGAAGTGAAAAGGTGCAACATATTAAAATCCCTTTAGTTAACACTGACTACACTGGAAGGGGCCTTTAGGTATTGAGAAATGTAAGCTGGAACAAGGAGCTATCTGAAACTGAATCGAACCCACACTGCCCACAACAACTCCAGAGAAATTCCAAGATTTTTTTTACTATTTTTTTAATTAATTTTTTTCTTTTTAAAAATTTTTTAATTCCTCTATTACTCCTCTATTACTCCTTAATTTTCATTTTCATAACCCACTATAACCTTGCAAAAAAAAAAAAACCTATTTTTAAAGCAACTTTCATATATGTTTCTTAAAGTTTTTTCTTTCTTTCTTTTTTTTTTTTTACTATGGTATTTTTAAGAGTCTAACCTCTACTCTAGATTTTTAATCTTTGTTTTTCAGTATTTGATATGAATTTTGGACATTTAAGAATCCAATATTCAGTATCCATTTTTACTCAGGAGTGTGATGATTACTCTCCCCCTTTTGACTCTCCTTTTTCTCCCCCCAGATCACCTCTATTTCCTTCCTCCCCTTTCTCTTCCCAATCCAAATCTGTGAATCTCTGTGGGTGTTCTGCACTATGGGGTACACTTAGGGAACAGAGTACTGGGTAGATCTGTCCCTCTCCTCTTGAGACCCCCTTTTTCTCCTCCCACTCATCTCTATCTCCTTGCTGCCTCTCCTCTTCTTCATGTAACTCTGTGAACCTCTCTGGGTGTCCCTCACTGTGGAGAATCTTTTCACCATTAACCTAGAAGTTTTATTATCAGTGCCATACAGCACTGAAGAAGTGCTGTAGTAGTCTTGAGGCTACTGGAAGAATAAGACTGAAATCCAGAGGCAGCAGACTTAAGCCCAAAACCTGAGAACACAAGAGAACCCCTGACTACAGAGAACATTAACCAACAAGAGATCATCCAAAAGCCTCCATACCTACACTGAAACCAACCACCACCCAAGAGCCAGTAAGTTCCAGAGCAAGACATACCACACAAATTCTCCAGCAACGCAGGAACATAGCCCTTAGCGTCAATATACAGGCTGCCAAAAGTCACACCAAACCCATAGACCCATCTCAAAACTCACTACTGGACACTCCATTGCACTCCAGAGAGAAGAAATCCAGCTGCATGCACCAGAACACCGACGCAAGCTTCCCTAACCAGGAAACCTTGACAAGCCAATCGTCCAATCCCACCCACTGGTAGAAACCGCCACAATAAAAAGGAACCACAGACCACCAGTATACAGAAAGGCCACCCCAAACACAGCAATCTAAACAAGATGAAAAGGCAGAGAAATACCCAGCAGGTAAAGGAACATGAAGAATGCCCACCAAGCCAAACAAAAGAGGAGGAGATAGGGAATCTACCCGAAAAAGAATTTAGAATAATGATAATAAAAATTATCCAAAATCTTGAAAACAAAATGAAGTTACAGATAAATAGCCTGGAGACAAGGATTGAGAAGATGCAAGAAATGTTTAACAAGGACCTAGAAGAAATAAAAAAGAGTCAATTTAAAATGAATAATGCAATAAATGATATCAAAAACACTTTGGAGGGAAACAAGAGTAGAATAACGGAGACAGAAGATAGGATAAGTGAGGTAGAAGATAAAATGGTGGAAATAAATGAAGCAGAGAGGAAAAAAAGAAAAAAAAGAATCAAAAGAAATAAAACAATCTCAGGGACTTCTGGGACAATGTGAAACATCCCCACATTTGAATCATAGGAGTCCCAGAAGAAGAAGACAAAAAGAAAGGCCATGAGAAAATACTCAAGGAGATAATAGCTGAAAACTTCCCTAAAATGGGGAAGGAAATAGTTACACAGATCCAAGAAACCCAGAGAGTCCCAAACAGGATAAACCCAAGGCAGAACACCCCAAGACACATATTAATCAAATTAACAAAGATCAAACACAACAAATATTAAAAGCAGCAAGGGAGAAACAACAAGAACACACAAAGGGATTCCCATAAGGATAACAGCTGATCTATCAATAGAAACTCTCCAGGCCAGAAGGGAATGGCAGAACATACTTAAAGTAATGAAAGAGAATAACCCACAACCCAGATTACTGTACCCAGCAAGGATCTCATTCAGATATGAAGGAGAATTCAAAAGTTTTACAGATAAGCAAAAGCTGAGAGAATTCAGCACCACCAAACCAGCTCTTCAACAAATGCTAAAGGATCTTCTCTAGACAGGAAATGCAGAAAGGTTGTATAAACGTGAACCCAAAACAACAAAGTAAATGGCAATGGGACCATATCTATCAATAATTACCTTAAATGTAAATGGGTTGAATGCCCCAACCAAAAGACAAAACTGGCTGAATGGATACAAAAACAAGACCCCTATATATGCTGTCTGCAAGAGACCCACCTCAAAACAAGGGACACACATAGACTGAAAGTGAACGGCTGGAAAAAAATATTTCATGCAAATGGAGAACAAAAGAAAGCAGGAATCACAATACTCATATAAGATAAAATAGACTTTAAAAGAAAGGCTGTGAAAAGAGACAAAGAAAGACAATACATAATGATCAAAGGATCAATCCAAAAAGAATTTATAACAATTATAAATATATATGCACCCAACATTGGAGCACCACAATATGTAAGGCAAATGCTAATGAGTATGAAAGGGGAAATTAACAATAACACAATAATAGTGGGAGACTTTAATACCCCACTCACAACTATGGATAGATCAACTAAACAGAAAATTAACAAGGAAACACAAATTTTAAATGACACAATGGAACAGTTAGACCTAATTGATATCTATAGGACATTTCACCCCAAAACAATCAAATTCACCTTTTTCTCAAGTGCACACGGAACATTCTCCAGAATAGATCACATCCTGGCCCATAAATCTAGCCTTGGTAAATTAAAAAAAATTGAAATCATTCCAGTCATCTTTTCTGACCACAATGCAGTAAGATTAGATCTTAATTACAAGAAAAAACTATTAAAAATTCAAACATATGGAGACTAAATAACACTCTTCTGAATAACCAACAAATCATAGAAGAAAACAAAAAAGAAATAAAAATATGCATAGAAACAAATGAAAATGGAAACACAACAACCCAAAACCTATGGGACACTGTAAAAGCAGTGCTAAGGGAAAGGTTCATAGCAATACAGTCTCACCTCAAGAAACAAGAAAAGAAGTCAAATAAATAACCTAACTCTACACCTAAAGCAACTAGAGAAGGAAGAAATGAAGAACCCCAAGGTTAGTAGAAGGAAAGAAATCTTAAAAATTAGGGCAGAAATAAATGCAAAAGGAACAAAAGAGACCATAGCAAAAATCAACAAAGCTAAATGCTGTTTTTTTTGAAAAGATAAACAAAATTGACAAACCGTTCACAAGACTCATTAAGAAACAAAGGTAGAAGAGCCAAATCAACAAAATTAGAAATGAAAATGGAGAGATCACAATAGACAACACTGAAATACAAAGGATCATGAGAGACTACTACTAGCAGCTCTATGCCAATAAAATGGACAACTTGGAAGAAATGGACAAATTGTTAGAAAAGTATAACTTTCCAAAACTGAGCCAGGAAGAAATAGAAGATCTTAACAGATCCATCACAAGCATGGAAATCGAAACTGTAATCAGAAATCTTCCAGCAAACAAAAGCCCAGGACCAGATGGCTTCACAGCTGAATTCTACCAAAAATTTAGAGAAGAGCTAACACCTATCTTACTCAAACTCTTCCAGAAAATTGCAGATGAAGGTAAGCTTCCAAACTCATTCTATGAGGCCACCATCACCCTAATTCCAAAACCAGACAAAGATGCCACAAAAAAAGAAAACTACAGGCCAATATCACTGATGAACATAGATGCAAAAATCCTTAAGAAAATTCTAGCAAACAGAATCCAACAACATATTAAAAAGATCAAACATCATGACCAAGTGGGCTTTATCCCAGGAATGCAAGGATTCTTTAATATCCGCAAATCAATCAATGTAATAAACCACATTAACAAATTGAAAGATAAAAACCATGATTATCTTAGTAGATGCAGAAAAAGCCTTTGACAAAATTCGACATCCATTTACAATTCAAAACTTTCCAGAAAGCAGGAATAGAAGGAACATACCTCAACATAATAAAAGCTATATACAACTAAACCACAGCAAGCATTACCCTCAATGGTTAAAAATTGAAAGCATTTGCCCTGAAATCAGGAACAAGACAAGGGTACCCATTCTCACCACTACTATTCAACATAGCTTTGGAAGTGTTGGCCACAGCAATCAGAGCAGAAAAAGAAATAAAAGGAATCCAGATAGGAAAAGAAGAAATAAAATTCTCACTGTTTGCAGATGACATGATCCTCTACATAGAAAACCCTAAAGACTCTATCAGAAAATTACTAGAGCTAATCAATGAATATAGTAAAGTTTCAGGATATAAAATTAACACACAGAAATCCCTTGCATTCCTATACACTAACAATGAGAAAACAGAAAGAGAAATTAAGGAAACAATATCATTCACCATTGCAACAAAAAGAATAAAATACTTAGGAGTATATCTACCTAAAGAAACAAAAGACCTATACATAGAAAACTATAAAACACGGATGAAAGAAATCAAAGAGAATACAAAGAGATGGAATAATATACCGTGTTCATGGATTGGAATAATCAATACTGTGAAAATGAGTATACTACCTAAAGCAATCCTTAGATTCAATGCAATCCCTATCAAGCTACCAACGGTATTCTTCACAGAACTAGAACAAATAATTTCACAATTTGTATGGAAATACAAAAAACCTTGAATAGCCACAGCAATCTTGAGAAAGAAGAATGGAACTGGAGGAATCAACCTGCCTGACTTCAGACTCTACTACAAAGCCACAGTCATCAAGACAGTATGGTACTGGCACAAAGACAGAAATATAGATCAATGGAACAGAATAGAAAGCCTAGAGATAAATCCATGTACCTATGGACACCTTATCTTCAACAAAGGAGGCAAGAATATACAATGGTAAAAAGACAACCTCTTTAACAAGTGGTGCTGTGAAAACTGGTCAAACACTTGTAAAAGAATGAAACTAGAACACTTTCTAACACCATACACAAAAATAAACTCAAAATGGATTAAAGATCTAAATGTAAGACCAGAAACTATAAAACTCCTAGAGGAGAGCATAGGCAAAACACTCTCTGACATAAATTACAGCAAGATCCTCTATGACCCACTTCCCAGAATATTGGAAATAAAAGCAAAAATAAACAAATGGGACCTAATGAAACTGAAAAGCTTTTGCACAACAAAGGAAATTATAAGCAAGGTGAAAAGACAGCCCACAATCCACAGATTGGGAGAAAATAATAGCAAACGAAGCAACACACAAAGGATTAATCTCAAAAATGTACAAGCAACTCCTGCAGCTCAATTCCAGAAAAATAAATGACCCTGTCAAAAAATGGGCCAAAGATCTAAACAGACATTTCTCCAAAGAAGACATACAGATGGCTAACAAACACATGAAAAGATGCTCAACATCACTCATTATCAGAGAAATGCAAATCAAAACCACAATGAGGTACCATTACACGCCAGTCAGGATGGCTGCTATCCAAAAGTCTACAAGTAATACATGCTGGAGAGGGTGTGAAGAAAAGGGAACCCTCTTACACTATTAGTGGGAATGCAAACTAGTACAATCACTATGGAGAACAGTGTGGAGATTCCTTAAAAAACTGGAACTAGAACTGCCATACGACCCAGCAATCCCACTCCTGGGCATACACACTGAGGAAACCAGAACTGAAAGAGACATGTGTACCCCAATGTTCATTGCAGCACTGTTTATAATAGCCAGGACATGGAAGCAATGTAGATGCCCATCAGCAGACAAATGGATAAGAAAGCCGTGGTACATATACACCATGGAATATTACTCAGCCATTAAAAAGAATACATTTGAATCAGTTCTAATGAGATGGATGAAACTGGAGCCTATTATACAGAGTGAAGTAAGCCAGAAAGATAAACACCAATACAGTATATTAACACATATATATGTAATTTAGAAAGATGGTAACGATAACCCTATATGCAAGACAGAAAAAGAGACACGGATGTATAGAACAGACTTTTGGACTCTATGGGAGAAGGTGAGGATGGGTGACCTGAGAGAACAGCATCAAAACATGTGTATTATCAAGTGTGAAACAGATAGCCAGTCCAGGTTGGATGCATGAGACAAGTGCTCGGTGCTGGTGCACTGCGATGACCCAGATGGATGGGATGGGGAGGGAGGTGGGAGGTGGGTTCAGGATGGGGAACACATGTAATTCCATGGCTGATTCATGTCAATGTATGGCAAAAACCATTACAATATTGTAAAGTAATTAGCCTCCAACTAATAAAAATAAATGGAAAAAAAAAATGAAATGAAGCACCATGGGTGCACAAACTATGTGTTTGGAATTGGTTACCTAGGCACCTTCTGCCTATCATTTGCCAAAATTTCAATCTCCCAGAGGGAAAGTAAGTATTGAGCAAAAATCTCAGTGTTTGCACAAAAACATCTTGCTAAAAGATCACTTGCAAGCTTGTTTTTCTAAGGAGTGCCCTCAGCTTAGATATGTTACCTGTTTTCCTGCACACTCTCAGTCAGATATCTGGGTCAAATGATTCAGAAAGTGTGACTCTAAATGCATCAGAAATATTGACTTAATCCTCAAAGGAGAAACATGGGTAGGTTGTATTCCATAACCACCACAGCCCAGGAGAAATGGGCAGATGCAATAACTCAGATAGATGAATATAAGCTAGTGAAACTAGTGCACCTAGTTCCCATGAATACAGATGCACTGAAATCAGGTATACCTGGTGTGAACCTGTAAGAGTTGTGACAAAAAACACAGTCCCAATACCCCTGACAACAGGGCAGAGATGCCACCATGTAAAGAAGTATTTAAGACCACAATGGGAGTTCCATGGATTCCAGTGGTGTTTCCAACCCTCATTCAAAATATCCAGAAAGATCAGCCACATTTCTGTGTGAGTCTGGGACCAAATGTCATCAGCTACTTCACTCCAGAAAACAAGACTTACCTCTAATGTCCCAGTTACCGAATAAACACCCCTTCATATTTAGATTCCATTTTGAGAGTAGAACAAGGAATGACTGCTTACTAAACAAGCCAAATGTACCAAAACTCTATTTATCTAAAGTCTGATAGAGTTAGACAAAATATTGAATCTATTGAGAAAGCCTGAAGAAGATATTAACTGACCAGTCAAACTTAAAATGCTGTTCAGTAGGGAATGGTAAAGAGGTTCATTAAAAGGACTGCATGAGTTTTATGAAATAAAAATTCTATACTATATTTGCATATTTTGCACTATGACTCTATATTTCAGCTCCCAAATAATTGAAAGTAATACTTTTGATGCTATCTTTTCCTGTAATGAAACCAGAAAATTAAATTACATGACTTGAATGGGATATTTCTTTATAGTTTAGTTGATTAGGAAAACTTTCTCTCTTAAATGGCAGTTTTGAAATGTGAAGGCCATAAGGTCCTCATAATTCACAGTTTTCCATTCAAAGTACTCTGACTCTAGGAAACAACTAGGGCAAAATTCCGAAATGTGAAACATGTTCAGCAAAAACAAGAAACTGAGATAAATTAGTTTTGTAATAGTCTAGATGAGATTTGATGGTAGAAGTAAAAAGATCAACTTAGCTTATAGAATGGACTGAATGTGGGAAGAAGAAGAGAAAAGGGATCCAAGGTGCTTTCCAGATTTTTACACCTTATTCATTACAATTTATCTGAGATGAGGTCCAAATAATTATATCTTTGACTACTACATAGGAGATCTGACATTAAAAACAAACAAACAACAACAACAAAACTAGCAATAATACTTTTAATAAAAGATAATTGCAAAGCAATACTATAATTCTGATCTTTCATTTCTTGTGATTTATATTACTATGAAAATGCTTTTAAGCTTTCAGGTGAAGGTTGAAACAGAACATCTAATGTTCTTTACACTCTTAAATATTTCAGTTTGTCAAGGCTAAGGCAGATAAAGCCACTGCCTTTGCAAGAAAAAAACAGAAGTGTATAAATTCTAGGAAGGTCTGAGTCACTGACTACTTTATAATGTTTATGATAATGAAGATGCAATGGACAAATATCTGGATGAAAGTTACTTCCTACTGGATGCCCTTCAATGAGAACATATTCTTCACTGAGGAGGTGGTTGGACATCAGTATACAAAAATAATTATAGACTATAGTTTAATAAAATTATGACACTGTTTTCATTTACTGGTCTCTAATCTTGGAATATCCAGGCTTATTTCCTCTCAATATATTTTCACTCACTTTGTAAATGACTCAGATTATCTCCCCAAGGTTTTAAACAAGACCATTGTAAACAGCCAAATCTGGCTCTTAAATTACACTGTCAATAAAAGCTAAAATACAAATAATCTATCATGAAAAATATGTAATAAACTAAATATTTTTTTGACAGCAATAGCAATTTTTTTTTATTCTTTGACAGCAATAGCAAAAATGGAAAAATCCAGACTTGGAAAGCAGCTAAACTAAGACTGAAATCTTAATATAGAGCAAGAACACACATATAAACATTTCTCAAAAACAAAGAAACATAGTTCCTTTTTCATAAGTAGCTAATTGTTTTTAATGGGAATTTAGTGTACATTTATTCAGCCTATGGTTTGTGGGAGGTGCTCTACTGAGTGTTGCAAAAGTTAAAAAGAAAAGAGAATCTCTATCCTCAAAGGAACCTGTTTATCAGAAGGTGACTGTCAGAATTACATGTGTTAATCCTTTAATGCACACTCTGCCCTCACATGGAAAATTCTAGCCATCAACTTCCATATCCAGAGGCATCTGGGAGGGTTTATATCTATTGCAATTCCTTGAGAGAAATTAAGGTTGAACTCTATCAGAAAAAAATGATCCCTTCCCACTAAATATTTCTATCATTATAGTTCAGGATGAAAATGCTTCAGCGGGAGACAGAGACAACAGGCAGTTGTGGACCTTGAGCTGAGATGTAATTCTCACATCTGAATGTGATATGCAGGTAAAAACCTGGGACATAGTCATATGTCTAAAAGTGATTAAAAGGAGCCTTCACAAACAGAGCACTCAGGATTAATCAAGAAGTATAAATTTTAATTTTGTGTTTCCTATAAAATGCATATCTATCTATCTTGCTTTGAGATATAATATTTAACAATAGTAGCACATATTTATTGACTGTATTCCAAGTGTTTTGCTAAATAGATTATATGGGTTATCTACCCAGTATTCATTTTTACACCTTCCTGCAAATCCCAAAGTATTTCGATTCTTCTGACTGTGTGTGTGGGGGGCGGGGGGGAGGGGTGCAGGGGCACGATGGGGGAGTGAAAACAAGCAAACAAAAATAAAGCAAACTCTTGGTAGTCACAGACTCTTGTGATGGTCCATCTAAGCAGAATAAAGAGAGTAGCACAGTGTGTGCAAAAACTCCTCACTTTTTAACCTACCAGTCAGAATCCTCTGATAGGAAGATTAGTGCGTCAGAGGCCATCACTTGCTAAATCATGCCCCTTTAGAGTCTTGGCTTGACATAGAATCATATAAAACTTTTTCAACAATGTTGCCATTAATTTGACAGACGCTCTTGTGACTGAGGATCTCAAGTACTGAAGAGAACTTTGCACAGCTGTCCCTGCTTCCAATCATCCCAAAGTCTTTTGTAGGTGTCAGCTCCTCTCTCAGCATCCTAGGAACTGTACCATCCATAGGCTGGTCACATACCATGAGCTAGTACCAGAAACACGTGACCCAGGGGTTGTAGTAGTAGAACAGGAAAGTAGGAATTATTAGTCCTGTCTTACTGTTTATTGTTAACGTTGTCGTCTTGTTGTTCAGTCAATCAGTTGTGTCCAACCCTTTGCCACTCCATGGACTGCAGCACACCAGGCTTCCCTGTCCTTCACTATCTCCTGGATTTTGTTCAAATCCATGTCCATTGAGTCAATGATGCCATCCAACCATCTCATTCTCCTGCCTTCAGTCTTTCCCAGCATTAGAGTCTTTTCCAGTGAGTCAGCTCTTCACATCAGGTGGCTGAAGTATTGGAGCATCAGTTATAACATCAAACCTTCCAATGAATATTTAGGGTTGATTTCATTTAGGATTAACTAGTTTAATCTCCTTGCAGTCCGAGGGACTCTCAAGAGTCTTCTCCAACACCGTAGTTTGAAAATATCAATTCTTTGGTGCTCAGGCACCTTTGTGGTTCAACTCCCACATCCATGCCTGACTACTGGGAAAGCCATAGACCTTATCAAATGGATACAAAGCAGCCATATAACCTGCATGAGTCAAGCTGAAGAGAGCCTGATCCCGGGTTTCCTTTGGCTAATCATCTTACTTTTCCTGGTTCTGAGCCCATGTTTGGTTTATCTCAGGGTCCTCCTTATCTGTACATGCATCTCTTAGCCAACATGAATTCTAGTGAAGTCTACCAATTCTATTGGTAGTTGACATCAGTTACTATGAGGTGATGCTCCTTCCTTTTTTGATCTCCAAGGAGCCTTTCTGTGCATATGTAGTCGAGGACATATCCTTGATTTCAAGAATGAGGAATATGTGGTCTTCTATCCATCATAAAAGGTGAAGGGTCCAGCCTCCTCTATCATCCTGCTTTTATGGAGTTTCTGCTATTTTGGAGTCTCTGCCGACAGGGGAGAAGTTGCTCAGCCTGGGGCCCATCTATCTTTTGCCTTAAGCTCAGTCCAACCACTGAAGTATAACGGGTGGAGACCCCTGTACAGTAGCACCATAGACAATATGTGTAATATGTTTAAAGATACATCTTTTCAATTTAGTAATTTTGAAAACTTAGCTAGATAAAAAGTTATTGATATGCATGCAGATTTTTACAAAGGTACATTTATCACAGGAAGAAAATCTGAAATATCCAGTAAGAAAGACATACTTTTTAAATTAAAAAAAATTCTACATTGAAATAATACATTTTAAAAGTAGTACTTATATAGAGAGATTTATTAATAGCTTGAGGGAATGATAATGTTAGTTTCAAGAGAAAACATGGTATAATAAAACTGATAAACAATATGATTTCAATCAAACAGACATATATATGCAGAGATTTTTGAGTACAAATAATGAATAGAAAAAAAAATACTTAACTAGCACTATTTTTGCTACTTTGCCATTTAATATTACTTTAGTATTTAGGAAAAAATATGAAAGTCCTTAAAAAGGACATCTAAAAAACAGGACGTAAGTACAAAACCTGGAAATGTTATAAAGCCTTAAAAAATTCTTGCTTTAGTTATGTTTTTTTTCCTCAACTTAAGATTTCCAGTATGTTAACTGACAGTCCTTCATGACAGACCTAACATACTATTAGGTGGAATGATGTGTTTCTGGACCTGTAATCCCCTCCCTCTGGTTATACAGCCCTCTCTCACAGGGTAGAACATTCCAGAACACCTTATATTTCAGAGTTGCTTCTAACCTGTCTGGTATTATCTTATATAATTCCTTACTATGTAATAATTTTGCTTGCTTTCACTTTAATTCCTTTCTCTGTCCTTTTATGTACTTTAGTAGAGGTAACAAACTAGGACAGCTCCCAAATTGCTACTGAATTCATTGGAGTCTGGTTTACTCTGTTTCCTTCATCAATGATTTATATTTCCTCAAGAGGATAAAACTGCTAAGGCTGCAGTGGGCCTGATGATACTTCCTTTAGAAGATATATTCATGTAAAATAGTTATGTCCCTGAAATGTTTTTTCAAGCTGAATCACACACTGATGTGCTTATCTTGAAACTAGACTTCCTTATTTTGCTGAATTGGACTCCTGGTGGGAAATACAGCTGGGACAATCATTTGAGTTTAAAGCTGCAACCTAGAAGTTTTCTTCTCAACTCCCTCTTTCCTAGATATAAAGGAAATCTCTTTATTTTTCTATTGTTAATACAGAATCAAAATGAATGACCTACAGGAAAGAAACTTTAGTTAAACTGCTTTAAAAAATGCAAACTATAACTTGAAACTTGGAATTCCAATTATAAGACTCATTGGATGCATAATCTTAAGCAAGTTACTTATACTATATGGTCTTCCATTTCTGCCTGTGAAATTAGGAATCCTTGCCTCATAGCCCTCCTGTGAAATTAAATAAACTGCTTCAGGCAATATGCTTGACAAAATAATAGCTGCTAAATAAATGTTTGTTATTTTCCTAATGGGCTTCTCAGGTGGCTCAGTGATAAAGAATTTGCCTGCCAATGCAGAAGACACAAGAGATGCAGGCTTGATCTCTGGGCGGGGAAGATCCCCTGGAGTGAAAATGGAAACCCACTCCAGTATTCTTGCCTGGAATATTCCATGGACAGAGGAGCAATCCAGGCTGCAATCCATGGGGTCATAAAAAAGTCAGATGACTGAGTGCTACTATTACTATTTTCTTAACATATATTAGAAACTATAACATTTGGTATTCTTGGGGAAAAGATATTATGTGGCATAAGAATTCTTCAAATTACAGGCAGCAGACCAGGAACTTGGTAAGCTTGTAAAAATATCCAGGAGATATAATGGAGAATAATAGGGTTAAGAGGAGTACATTAAGTTAACTTCTAATCAATAATAATAATGATGTCTATTCATTCACTACTTTTTTAAAGCTGTGTGTTTGTGAGTGTGTTGTATTAATAGCTACAATGTGCTCTATGTATTATTAGATGATAATAACAAGTAAGATACATGTCTCACTGCTTTAATGAATCTTACATTCTGTACAGAATGGATCAGATAGAAAACATGAGTAGACAAAAACAAATAACAGATAAATAAATGGTTTATTCTAGATGTAATGATGAAAACATGATTTGAAACATTTGGTCAGTGTTTCAAAGCAAATGGTCAAAGAGGCAATTCTGTTATTAATAAATTTGTTGAATCATTAGCTATATAATCATAGTCTTAGCCTCACTCCTCAGATAATAATGAAATGACCCAGTTCATGTGCATCTTTAATCTACAAGAGGGTGATGATATTTGTATGTGTGTGTGAATTTCAGATATCATGCTTTATTGATGATTCAGATACTGAGTCTCAGAGATAAAATCAGAAAACTTAGAAGATTGCCAGGTCAGTGCTCTGATTGTGTTGATAGTCCTCTGTGGGATAACAAATGCATTCATTTCTTTTATTCTTGACCCCTTCCCTATTTTTAAGAATAGAGATTTGGAAGTTGAATTCAAAAGTGAAGGGGAAGATTAGTCAGTTTATCTTTACTGACCAAGAGAAAAAGAAAGGATTAGGGTTACATGTACTGTTGAAGAAAACCATAGTTAAAGTGGTAAAGACATATTTTATTCAGGAACTACTGCAACATGGAGAAAGGCTCCTTAATATAGAACTGGGCTCCATTTCAAATACAACAAGGAAAAAATGGGAATTTATCTAAGGGACAGAGTGTGATCAGTAGATGGAACATTTCTGAGAGAAAATATGGGGGATTGAGAATTCAGATTAAACTAATTTGCTGCCAGTTCTGGTTAAAATGATTTAACAAGTTTCTTTCTAAGAGCAAGCAAAGGGTAGGGAATAAGGATTTCTATCAGATATCAAAGGGAATTAGAAACCAAGGATGTGAGATTCTTGCTATACTGACTTAGCAGTATAGTCACAACATGAAAGTGAAGTCGCTCAGTAGTGTCCGACTCTTTGCCACCCCATGGACTGTAGCCTATCAGGCTCCTCCATCCATGGGTTTTTCCAGGCAAGAGTACTGGTGTGGGTTGCCATTTCCTTCTCCAGGAGATCTTCCCAACCCAGGGATTGAACCCGGGTCTCCTGCATTGTAGGCAGACACTTTGACCATCTGAGCCACCAGCAAAGTCATGTTTCACAACATGAAAGTAGAGTGTTACTTTATTTGGTGGGAATGTTTAGGACTCTGAACCCGGAAGAAAGCATCTCAGTAGCTCTGAGAAAACTGCTCCAAGGATGCAGGAGGGGAAGCCAGGATATATATAAGTTTGCAACAAAGGGAACAGGCAGTCTGAATATCAAATATCAGGTACTGTTACCAAGTCCAAACTCACTCTGCTCACCTCACGATAAGTCAATGAATCTGAGAGACAAGGTGTTGAGGCAAGGAAGAGACTTTAACGAGGGAGCCATCAGACAAAGAAGATGGCAGGCTAGCACCTCAATATAACTATCTTATTGGGGTCTGGATGCCAGGTTATTTTACAGATTAGAGAGAAAGAAGCAATGAGGTTAGTTAGTTTAGTTCAGTCACTTAGTCGTGTCTGACTCTTTGCAACCCCATGGACTGCAGCACACCTGGATTCCCTGTCCATCACCAACTCCTGGAGCCTACTCAAACTCAAGTCTTTCGCATCAGTGATGCCATCCAACCATCTCATCCTCTGTCATCCTCTTCTCTTCCCACCTTCAATCTTTCCCAGCATCAGAGTCTTTTCCAGTGAGTCAGTTCTTCGCATCAAGTGGCCAAAGTATTGGACTTTTCAGCTTCAGCATCAGTCCTTCCAATGAATATTCAGGAATGATTTCCTTTAGGATTGACTGGTTGGATCTCCTTGCAGTCCAAGGGACTCTCAAGAGTGTTCTTCAACACCACAATTCAAAAGCATCAATTCTTCAGTGCTCAGCAATGAGGAACTAAAGTTAAAAGGCAGAATAGAAAGGGAGACACAGTGGGAAAGTAAAGTGAAAGCGTTTTCAGTCTTGCAAAACACCTGGAAGAGAATGTCCAGCCTTCAGAAGGGGTATGTTATTCTCTCTATTCACAGGTAGGCAAGGACAAACCATCTCTTCATTAGCTGAACAAAGGCACTTTAGTTTACAGTCAAGCAAAGGGGCAGAGTCCTTCAGGCAAGCCATTGGGTATGATTATAATAACAAAAGTGAGTCAAAGAAACAGTTTTCAAAGTGAAATCAGAATTGGCTTTCTCCCTGCAACAGTATCAAGTTAAGGGATTTAGAATTCTGTGTATGCAAGCCTCTGGGTTCTCTGAATTATGCACCTCAGCTATCTGGGGCCAATCCTTTTGCCTTGTTCACCTTGCTTCTTGCATTCACCCAGCTTCTCAGCAGTCACCATAGAGGGTAGCAACATCCCCTGGATTGAGGTTTGGGGGGCCCTCATTCACATTTGGAATCTAGAAGTCGCAGATGGCTGTGACATTTCATGTTTATTAATATGGCAAAGAGATATTTTTATTTTACACGGGATTCTTGCTAAAAGTGAGCAATGCAAAGACACATTGGCTTAATCAAGAAGGGGGTTCAAAGGAGCCTGACTAAAGTTTGGTCAAGGTAAGTGTCTTTGTCGGTAAGAATGTATGAAGTCCAGAGAGATGGCAGCAGTGACAGGAACAAATGTCAAGTAGGATGATACTCCAAAATTCTTATATAAAAAAATTGCCACCACTGATTTTCTGCTTTTCTGTTTCTTTTCTTCCATTCCTTCAAAAAAAAAAAAAAAGATTCCTATATTAAGCTTGAATCTCATCCATTGGTTCACATTTACTTTGGAGGTAATTATGTTTACTGGCAGAGATGTTATGCCTTCAGGCATCAAATAATTTTAAATTCAAAGAGTTGTTTGGGAGAGAGTTATCAAACCAAGGGACTAACTACTCTGATGAGGTCAGAGCCTTAGTGGAGAACAATATTGATCATTAAGGAAAAGCTTTGCTGTAGTTGCTCTTGAATGAACTGAATTGCTCAGTGAGAAGATTCTATTGAAAAGAAGTTGTCAGAGTTGCTCAAATTCCTCTTTCCTAATTAGGCCTTTGAATTTGAGCTATAATTTCAGACAAAAAGAAGAAAAAAAAGTAATGAAATTCTGTAGCTAGAAAGGGACAGTGAGTGAAATAAAAGGATAATTTTAAAACCTAATGAAAACAGAAAATAACAGCAATTTGGGGAGCTAATTGACATCATTCTACTGTTTCTAATTGGTAGGCAATTAGCATTCAATTGTCCCAACTTAGTTGGTTTTCAGAAGGATTTTTTCCCAGACACAAAAAATTCTTGACAGTTTTCCAGACTCTGTTGGTCTTTTCTTACAGGTCTTATTTCTTTTCCTTTTAATCATATGCCCCTTAGAAAGTGTGCATTTTCCATAACAGTGTTGCCAATAACAGAGTCTATGTGTTTAAAAACCCACAGCCGCTTTTTGCCATTTTTGAAGGGACATATAACTTGACTTTTACTTGTTGACGGAATAATAGTTGCCAAAATTGTGTAATTCTAAGAGTGATGAAAAAATTTGTTCTGCACCAAAATATCTTTCCAACTGATGCCTGAAATCCTCTAAATAAAGATTAATATTCTGGGAGTTAATAAAAACTCTCCAACAATCCAAATGTCTCTTTGTGAATATTAAATAAAATCTGAATGGATTTTCCACTTGCTCCATTAAAGAGAAAATTATTCACAACACTTGTTAAAGAATAGCAAGACAATTTATTCAAGGAGGAACATTGCAATGGGTGTGAAAGAGGCTACTACAAATAGGTATTTAGTAGGGAGACAGATGTGGCTCAACTCTGTATATAAACCCAAAATGGGAATAAATACCAAGGAGCAAAGTGGGGGTCAAAGGATGGAAAATTACTAAAAGAAAACATCAGGGATTGGGGTGATTCTGGCTAAACCAACCTGTCAGAATTATTGCTGAAGGCAGGCCAGGGTGATCAGAAAACACCTAGGGGACAAAAGAGCATGAGATTTCAAGGATGACTAAATTGAGCTTTGCAGGAGTCTTGCTAAATTGGACAATGCAGAGACAAACAACAGAAGTTTAAAAATCAAGGCTTACTTGAAAAATAACTCAGAGTCTGAATAGAAATTGTTGAAGGAGATAACCTTTGTCAGTTTTGATATAAATACATCTTAAGAATTTTTTCTCCTACTCTAATGCAGCTTTTCTGAATTCTGCAAATTACGCAAGCAAATTGAGTCAGGAAAGATAGGACTAGACCCAGGAAAGATGGGCCTGGGCCCAAGGAAAACCTCCTCATGAGGAGGCATTAGGCAAAAAGGCATAGTCATCTCCTTATTTAGGAGTTAGTGAGATCATGAAGCATGGAGGAACAGTGTCAGCAGCAAGAACACAAGACTTTGATTAAACTTCTTGACAGCTAAGTGGGGAACCTTGATCATAAAATCCACAGAACACAGCTGAGCACATGCAATAAAAATGCAAATGACCACTATACCACCTTCCATGTGTGGCTCTCAATAGGTAAGGGACAATTTAAGGGAAAATGGCTCTTGGAGCATATGTGCTGTGGCTTCAGGTACTCAACATTTAGAAAAGATGAAATCGTCATCCCCCTGGGCTATTTTATCAATGAATCTCCTGCTGTTAATAGAAGAAGCTCCGATCTATTCAAAGCTCAAGATGCAATAAAGTGTATATCTATGGTTGATTCATGTTGATGTTTGGCAGAAACCAATAAAACATTGTAAAAATAGCTAAATTAAGAAAAAGGGAAATCAGAAAATCTGACAGTAGAATGCCCACACTCTTCTCCTATTCTCCCTTCAACCTTTTCAATAAGTTTCTTCTTTTTTCTATATCTCAGTCTCTGTCACTCTTTTGGGTCCCCTGTCCAAAATTTTTTTCTGACAAGTAGAACTAGAATCTGCACTTTATTTTAACCATGCAGAACCAAAACCAAGAGTGAGACATACAGAGTATTGTCCAGTTACTGCAGCTAATACTAAGGCCTGAGTCTAGACATGCTCTTTGTGACCTTGATAACATTGGATCAGTGATCACTGCCAATCACTACAGAATCTTAGTAGGTAATAATGGAGGGAAATGAAGATAGTCTAAATAAATCTTCTCTATAGCTATTGTCATGGCATCTACAGATAGCTCTCCTCTCTCTGATTTGGAGTGTTGTTACCACTGACAAGCTTGGGTTTTATCTGTCAATATAACCTTGAAAACCTGGTCAGGTGCGTCATGCAACAATTCTGGGGTTGAAATGAAATTCAAGTGTTAGTCACTCAGTCGTGTCCGACTCTTTACGACCCCATGGACTGTAGCCTGCCAGGCTCCTCTGTCCATGGAATTCTACAGGCAATAATACTGGAGTAGGTTGCCATTCCCTTCTCCAGGGGATCTTCCCAACCCAGGGGTCAAACCCAGGTCTCCCACATTGCAGGTACATTCTCTACCATCTGACCTACCCAAGGAATTCTAGTGTTCCCTATTGGAGGAGGAAATGGCAACCCACTCCAGTATTCTTGCCTGGAGAATCCCAGAGACAGAGGAGCCTGGTGGGCTGCCGTCTACGGGGTTGCACAGAGTCAGACACGACTGATGCGTCTTGGCAGCAGCAGCGGCAGCAGAGTTTCCTAGTATTTGCATGTGCATGCTAAGTCACTTCAGTCATGTCAACTCTTTGTGACCCCATGGATTGTAGCTCACCAGGTTCCTCTGTCCATGAGGATTCTCCAGGCATGAATCCTTGAGTGGGTTTTCATGCCTTCTTCCAGGGGATCTTCCCCACCCTGGTCTCCTCTATTGCAGGAGGATCCTATACTGTCTGATCCAGCAGGGAAGCCCAAGAATACTGGAGTGGGAAGTCTAGCCCATCTTCAGGGGATCTTCCCAATTCAGGAATTGAGCCAGAGTCTCCTGCATTGTAGGCAGATTCTTTACCAGCTGAGCTACCAGGGAAGCTCCCCTAGTATTTAAAAACCAGAAATTTTACTGAGTAATGGTATTTCAACATGAACCCTACCGTTGCAGTTTTGGTGTCTTGTCAATGTCAGATGTATTAAACCTCAGCTAAGTGTCTCTCTGCTTTACTTTGTGTCTTATCAAAGTGAAATATTTGGCTGAAACACTAAAGCACTAGCAAATTGCCTCTCTGCCTCTTGACTATCCCAGTGACATTCTCCTTAAGATGGAATCATTATCTTTTCAGATCACTCAGTGCTCAGCAGGAGATATTTGGGAGGATCATGGCGAACAACCCTTCTCATTTTCTGTGGCTCTTCAAGTCTTTATCTTGCCTTAAAACTCTGTTGATTGTTTTTGCTACCATAGGTGTTAGCTTAAAAGCACTTTTCTCTTTTAGGTAGGATCTTTGAAAAGAATGTTAGAAGCAGCCTACATATGATCCAAGTTTCTGACTTTTTTTTTCTATCCAACTTCCAAAACTCAAGCATGTGTAAGAATGCCTTTGAAGGTTCAGGGACTGATAGTTCATTCAGGAGTCAGTAACAAGAATCATTATTATCATCATTATTTTCTCATCATGGATAAGGAGTTTTCATAACCTACTATCCTATCTCAAATCGGTGAATATCATATATTATAATTTATCACTTGAGACATTCACCACTAGTAATATTAAGAACATTACTTAGGGTTTAAGGCTCAGAAAGTAGAGATCCATTTCTAACAAGCTTAAGAAAAAGTAATAAACATGTACTAGCTCACTTATCTGAGGATTCCGGGACTGAGTTGGCCTTTGAAACTTCATAAATACAATATATATGTTTTTTTTTTTTTTTTCCTGTTCTGTTCTTCCTTCTCTCTCCAAGATCCTCTAAGAGTTTTGCCAGTTTTCCTTCTATATCTAGATAGGGAAACTTGGCCACAGAGAAATAAAGGTTTAAATTATCTGAGTTTTATAAACCAAGAGGAAAGGAATCTCATGGGAATTGATAGTTAATGGACCCATCATTTAACTGATCATGGTGAAAGAAGGAGCAAGGGGATGGGGTACAATGATTAGGCATTATTGGATCACATGCATCCTTTTGTAGCCAAAATACTTAAATACAGCCTATCAGAAGCCACATGGAAATGGGAATGGTAAATTCTTCCAAATGATAAGTGTTTTATTTTGAAAAAAGGCAAAAATGCAATAAAAATAAAACAGATGTCCATAGCATATATCTTTTTTCCATTTCCCATGAGACACATTTAGATTGAGATTCTTGAAGCAAAACAGTCACTTTCAGAAACAGTTGCCTTCTCTTTTGTTAACTGTAAAATAAACATATCTCTGGGGGTGCAAGTGTCATATTTTGATAGTTTTTCCAAGTAAAATTTAAAAAGATGCAGTTGATTGGAGTCATTCATGCTCCAAGATATATTCCCTGCCATCCTGAGATTCCACCATCTGTAACTCTATTTGTATAAACCATTAAAAGTTCTTACAAAAACCCCCATAGACTCAGGATGTTATGACTAGAACAGGTCTTCAAGATCATTAAGTCTACCTCCTAAGACATTCAAGAAATACTGTATTTTTAAGGATCATGCACTCTTCATACCTGACCTCCAGTGATGGCGATTTTACTGTGTCCTAAGACAGTGTTGAGCATCTCTGATTACTGGAGAGCGATCTGAATATATTATGAAAATAGAAATAGAATTATATATCATAAGAGGCATACAAAAAAAAAAAAAAAAGAGGCATACAATTTGAATTCTAAAAAGCATTTTTCCATGACCTTGAGATAAAAAGACTACTATCTTGTATTCTCTTCTCATTGATATTGGAGTTAAATAAGTACATTTTCCCTTTCTTGAGAAGCTCTTCATATATATATAGAGTCAGTGGTGTATCCCCTATGCATAATTTCTCCTTCCAGATAAATATTGCTAATGTACTCATGTCCATAGGCCTAAAACATACCTTTAGGGAATACAATTTTTGTGTCTTTTTCAAAAAATTTCTGAGTCTTAAGAGGAAAAAAAAACAGAAAACACTAAAATATTTTTCTGTCTCTCTGCATCTCTCTCAGGATTAGAAGACCCATGGTTTAATTTTGTTTAATCGTCACAAAAACCCAGAAAGTCATATATAATTTTCTCCATTTTGCTAATAAAGAAACTGTGACTTTTCTAGGGTAAGTAGTGCATTCCCCAGCAGTTAAAATCAAATGTAATTACTTCTGGCTGGGAGCCCTATGATCGTCTCTCCTGGTCATGGGAAGTATAAACACAACAGCCTGTCACAGAAGTAGCTTGGTATCACTCACAACAGTTGGGGAGGCACCCATTCAATCAGCATTTCCACTGATTCTGATCCAAACTATAAAACAGTTGAACCTCAATGTTATACTAAGCGAGAGAGTTCAGGCTTGAAATACTGTGAGTTGTATGATTTCTTTTATAGTAAATGAACAAAAAAGCAAATCTATGACAGATAGTAGGTGTCTAGGGCTGAGGGGTGGTCATGGAAATAGGAAAAGGACTGCAAAGAGGTACAAGGAGATTTTTGGGAGGTAACAGGAATGTTTTACAATTGTGTCATGGTGACATCTGTACAATATTAAAAGTTTAATAAAAACTATCAAATTGTACATTTAAAAGGGATATGTTTTATGTAAAGAATGCCTCAACAAAGCTATTGAACAACAACAACAAAAGACTCTTGCTAATAAAAATGAGAATGACTGAAGGAAGGAAGTTGCAGAATGTGTACCTTGATAGCACTGTTCTTTGTGTAATGAGATGTTAAAGATGTATACAGTAAGAAAAAAATTCTGCCAATTAAATTATAACAATGTTTGTTGTGTTTCCATATGATTAACTAAAGTATTTATTTTGATCACATTTCACAGAATTTTATGCTAGTGTCCATTATTCGTTCTCATACTTTATTCAAGACTCCGCTATATTTAGTTACATTGAACAGCTTCAGGTGCAGGCAACAAATTCTGGTAAGTTCTCTTTGCATTTCTATTCTGTTAAATAATTTCTATTTTTCCTTGTTAAGGCTTCTTAGATATACTCATTATTTAAAAATGGACTTTTAATTCCCAAATACTTCAGGTGTTTAAAATATCTTTGATATTAATTTCTTATTTTGATATTAATTTCCCATTTTGATATTAATTTCTCATTTAAATGCTTTCTTCTCTTTTTCACCTTCTGAGTTTTTTTCAGTCTTCTAATTTTATTGAGGTTTTCAATGGCTAAGTCAAAGATCTCTCTTGGTAAATATCACACTGCAGTTGAAAAATATGTGGGTTATTTTCAAATACCTTTTGATATAGATGGCTAACATATTTCCACAGTGATAAGAACAGACTCTATGATTTCATTATGTTTAGACCCTGAAATTTTCACACCTTATTTTATGTTCCTGGATATGTTCCAGTGTCTCCTATCTTATAGTCTATGGGAACTTGAATAGAATTTATATACTACTGTTGTGTAAATATTGTATAAATCTTATGCTGAATTGGTTCATTGCTTTCAGGTCTACCATATCCTCTACTTTTCTTCTATTTATTTTATTAATTTTTGAGAGTTTGATATTGAAACTCCAACCAAAAATCTTAATTTATCTACTTAAAAATAATTGCAATATTTAGTGGAATTATATGTAACTTTATTCAGTATTTTCCAAGTCTCTGGTAAATGTGTTGTTATACTTTCATTTAAAAAATAAAAGAGAAAAAATTATAGCAACATATATATATATATATATATATATATATATATAACTGAAACTCTTCTCATATTTCACAGCAATGTATAAAGCTATGAAAAGTTCACACTTGCACTGATAGTAAAAAGTAAATCACCAGTGCTGTCTGGCTGAAAGAAAAGGCATGTGTTGATTTCAAAAATGATAAAATATGAAAAACGTATGCATCTTAGATTGTATGAAAAACAGGAGAATGAGAAGCAGAATAGCCAATCTCAGAGATGAAAATAAGAGTCAGAACAGGGAAAAAATATGCTTTACAAGGGAAAACCTGAGTTAAAAAAAAAAAAAAGGTCCTAACAGAACCAACTAGAGTGGGCAGGGTAAGAACTGAGAAACCATCTCACAGTATCACAACAGAAACTCACTGAGGCTGAGACAACACATCAGATCACTGGTCCATAAACAGTTAAGCATCATGACTTGTCTTTACACCAAAGCAGCCATTGTCACTGGGTTGACCTCCCCACTAAATGTGTGTAGATTACTTTACACAAGTGGGATCTTCTTAAACCTCAAAACTTGCTGAGTTCCATTTTAACTAGCATGTTCACTCTCCAGACGATGATTTAGAATACTCATAAAACCACTCATTTCTGAAACTGAATGTAGCATCTGTTTCTCAGAGAGATGGTCATGGTACAGAAGGAGAAGCCTCAGTAACTGTGCTCAGGTAGCACTGAATAGCAATAAATACTTACCTACCTTAATACTTACCACTCGAAAAGAAAAGAAAAAAAAGATAGCCTGATTAATGGTGAATATTGCAAGCTTTAAACAGTGTCTTTGTGGTGCGTGCATGCTCAGTTGTGTCTGCCTCTTTTGAGACTCCACGGACTGGAGCCCATCAGGCTCCTCTGTCCATAGGATCCTCCAAGCAAGAATACTGGAGTGGGTTGCCATGCCTTCTTTCAGAGGATCTTCCTGACCCAGGGATCGAACCCACAATGTGTCTCTTGCATTGCCGGTGAATTCTTTACCCACTGAACTACCTGAGAAACCCAAAACTGTGTAGAGTATATAATATAGTACTTTGAATATAGCAAAAGATCAATAAAAGCCTAATATCATTATAATCACCATCATCACCACCATCATTGTCAAAACTGTCATAATGATTAAATTATTACTCAGTTTCCATTTGGAAAGAATGATTGAGATGTGTGTGTGTGGGTGTGTGCACGTGTGCATGCACATGCATGTGTGCACACATACAGACTTGCTTCTCTCACTGCAGGATTATGTAAGGAGGAAGGCATTTTGGCTGTGGACTGTCCTTACCTGAACAAGTGACTGTTATTGATAGTTCAAGTAGAGCTACTGAACATATACAAAAGCCCAGCCATAGGTCAAAGTGTCTTTATGTAATGAACAATATAGATCATCATATTATCTTCAGGGAGTCTGAGATTTTTACATCGTTCCATCTGGGTTCATTATGTAAGAAATGACATTGATATAAAATATCACTTAATAACTTCACTCTATACTATAGATAAAAGGCACAGGGCAGTTGAAATCTAGGGTGCTTAAGCTTTATTTCTGTTCTACCTGTTTTCTGATTCAGCTATTTAGGTTATTGATTACTATTTCATTTAATCAATCACTACATCCAGATTTAGTGCCTTGTTGCCAAAAAGTATCTTGTTTTCAGGATTATGGGACTTTCAGTCCTTGACTTTTCCTGATCATGGTTGTGCAAATATAGATTCAGTAATGAGTTCTCCCTTGCAAGATTGGTTCCAATGTATGTTTTCCAGGATCACAGACTCATTGAAGCTAAGTTTCTTATTTACAAAAAGGACAAAAAACAAGAAAATGATACCACAAAGTTTCAATGAAGTTAATATATGTTACATTATATTATGTTAAAAGTATGTGTATGTGTGTTCATATATTGATATATCTCTATGTATATTCCAAAAACAGAGACTGGATTCAAGTATGGATGGAATTGGGGCTAAGTTTTCTCTTTTTTTGAATTAGAAATTGCCAGAAATTGTTGAACTGTAAAATGGGGTAACAGCCTGGGAGGTTTGATACAGGTGCATTCTATTGAATAAAGCAGTCTTCAAAGACAATAGGCTCCAAAACCAGGCTACTACTTATTATTGCCAATGTAGAACATAAAATGATGTCTTTGTCTTATTATTTCAGGAATCATACTAAACATATCAGTATATAATTATATCATATTAATTATTTTAGTCGTACAATTTATTTCTATCCCATACCAGTCTTAATTGCTGCTATGAATTAAATTTTTCATTTTTAACAAATGTGTTGGGAAAACAAGTAGCAAGTCATATTAAAGATCAAGTGTATCATAATGACCTAATTTGAGTTAAAATCTGCTCAAATTTCTAATTAAGTGATATATCCGTGACAATTCATAAATAAATGACAAAATATGAAAATTTTAAATTGTAATTCTTAGAGTCTAGAATACTTGGTTATTCTTTCATTTTCAATTATTTTCTTATCTGTCTTTTTCTTACAATAAATAAATGGAAAAGTTACAATAAAAGACAAAAAAAAAACAACAAAAAACTAGAGTGGAAAGGGAATCCTAAGTTTGTCAGGATTACTGTATAAATCCTTCAGAGTAACATATATTTAAATTTAAACTTAGTCATCTCTGGGAGTATATTCCCAGTCTTTTATAATTGCGAAAGAAATTTTGTACAAAGAAGTGCTTTACAATCCAGATCAGGAAGTAGGTTTCTTTATCTCAAATTGTATGTGAATAGTGTGTGCCAGAGAGAGACTCAATATGCTTTTTTTTTTTACTCATTGTAGTTTTCTATCTACTGCCCGGGAATAATTTCCTTCTGTTCTATTTCCATTAAAGATGGTTGTGATGTCTGAAGTAAAGAAGGTGAGATGTTGTCATTATCAGTGTAATGTTGGAAAATTTATAAAATGACTCAATCCAAATATCCCATTTGCACCATTTCTTGAGAATAGCTCACATTTGAATAGTTGTTAAAGAGAGCAACGTGGATAAAAAGAGATGATCATGAACACAGAGACTTCAAAAATGTTGCTTGTATATCTTCCTGTGATCTCTATTGTAGAATTCTATTTTTGCAATTGTGTTTGCGAAGGTATAATACAGTCTGAAACTGAAAAAGGAAACAAAACAAAACAAAACCAAAAAAGCCCACTAAGCTTAGCAACAATTTTCAAAAATTCCAAAGATGTTTGCCATAAGCTATCTCCTGACTAAGATGTCTCTTCCACAACAGAACATAATTTTTACTTCTGAAGCAAGTCACTTTCCTCTCTAGACCTTATTTTTCACACTCAGGACTATAAGAGATAAATAAGATGATTAATGTAGAGGCTCTCTGGTGGCTCAGACAGTAAAGAAGTTGCCTGCAATGGGGGAGACCCAGGTTCAATCCCTGGGTTGGGAAGACCTTCTGGAGAAGGGACTGTTTACCCGCTCCAGTATTATTGCTTGGAGAATTTCTTGGACAGAGGAGCCTGGTAGGCTACCATCTGGCAGGCTACAATCCATCAGGTTGCAAAGAGTTAGACACAACTGAATAATTAACACTTTCACTTTCTTAGCTCCTTATCATGTGTCGAGTAAATAAAAAGATTATAGAAGAGTACATAGTTAATCATCCAAAATGCTCCAATTATCACCTAAGTCAAGACAAATGACTTTTATTCATGTTTACCAATGCTTATTTTGAAGAAATTTCCAACATATAGAGAAGTCAATAGGGCTTCCGGGGTGGCACAGTAGTAAAGAATCTGCCTGACAATGCAGGAGACACAGGAGGCGTGGGTTTGATCCCTGGGTTGGGAAGATCCCCTGGAGTAGGAAATGGATACCCACTCCAGTATTCTTGCCTGGAAAATTACACTGGCAGAGCAGCCTGACAGGCCACAGTCCAGCGCGTTGCAAGGAGTCGGACATGACTGAGCACACGTGCATGCCAAAGAAGTCAGTAAAAATAGTACAATGAACATTCACACATTCCTCACCTGATTCACTTGTATCTGGTCATACTGGCTTTGTACTTGATAGATGATGTATGGTTACGTAGATAGATATGTAGACACAAAGAGATACATACAAAAACTATTTATTCACTGAACTTTTTAAAGCAAGTGGCAGAGTTATGCTGGAGTGATGCCAGCAAATCGGAAAACAGGTGTTTCCTGACTTTGCCCCCACACCAGACAAAAAAGCAATTAGCAAGTATACATAAAAAATGTCTTTGCAAAGATCTCAGAAACCAGGAATAAGGCTAAAGTGTTCACCTTGGACCACAGAAACAAAGAAAACAATGCAACAGAATGGTAATAGGAGCAGTTACACTTAGACTGTATCACCCTTCTCCCAGGCATCCCCTCAGTCCATGGCTTTTCCAGTGAAAAAGAAGAGTCCAAGGTGAACATCCAATATCCTCAGAAGTAAAGAATGCTTCCTGGCAGTCACATTTCAATACTGACTGATGGGGATCACTTGAGGCATCAGTTAGAGAAAGAAAGGGAGAATGCCCCTTATAGCGCGTTCCTACTGGTGGCAGCATCCTAGTGGAGATTCTAGCCAGCAGCTCTGCCCATCTACAGAGCTGAACCAGCACTCCCATCTGGCCAGGGAGTTCAGTTGGCAATTCTGCCCAGTTTAGGTATCTAGCCAGTGGGTTGTCCTGGACCCAGGTCCCATTCCATAGTATTTCCAAGCATGAAAGCAATCAGTAGCCAGGCACAACTGCTGAACATAGAATCTGGCCCTATCTGAACAAGGAATTCAACTGGGGACCCTAAGCAGCACATTCTATACATCACACAGGCAGAAGGCCAAGTCAGCAACCCTACTCAACTAATGAGCATAATTTCTGACCACATCTGAACAAGGAGCCTGAACAATAACTTTAGAAAGGCTAGGAAACTTCAGAGTAGAGACTATGGTACTGCCCAACTGTGGAGTTCAGCTTATGACAAAGCTAGATACATATGCACAGCCTTATCAGAATGATAAGCTAGATCTATGATGAATATAAATGAAAACAATCTAAGCAAAACACTAGCACATGAAATTCAACAGCACATTAAAAAGATCATACACCATGATCAAGTGGGATTTATCCCTAGGATGCAAGGATAATTCAATATATGCAAATCAATAAATATGATCATCACATTCATAGAATAAAAGATGAAAACCATATCATCTTAATAAACACAGAAAAGCATGTGACAAAATATACTTTCATGATAAAAGCAAGAAGGAAAAAAAAAAAAAGAAACAAATTAGATGTATAGTCAGCAAATTAGAATATACCTCAACATAAAGGCCATCTATGATAAGCCCATCACTAACATCACACTTGATGATGGAAGTTTGAAGGTTTTACCTCTAAGATGAGGAACAAGATAAAGGCATCCACTATTGCCACTCCTTTTCAACATAGTATTGGAACTCCTAGCCAAAGCAATCCAACAGGAAAAAATAAATGAAAGGCATCCAAATAGGAAAGGAAGAGGTAAAACTATTGCTCTCTGAAAATGATATAATATTATATAGAAAAAAACCCTAAAGACACCACCAAAAAATTGTTATAATTGATAAACATATTCAGCAAAAGTATAGGATACAAAAACAAAGTCAAGAAATAAGATGTGTTTCTACATACCAACAACAAACTCTGAAAAAGATAAAAAGAAACTCATTCCATTTATATAGCATTAAAGAACAAAATAATTAGAAACAAATTTAACCAAGGAAGAGAAGCATAGTTTCAAGCATCTTGAAACTATAAGATATTATTAAAAGAAATTGGAAAAGACACAGATAAAGAAAGATAGCCCTTGTTCATTAATCAGAAAATTAAAATTGTTAAAATTTTCTGCCCATACTACCCAAAGTAATTTATAGATTAAGGGACTAGACTTATTTGTAAAACCTGAAAATGTAAACTCCTAGACACAAACAGAGAAGAAGCTCTATTGCCACTGGTTATGACAAACATTTTTTTAACATGACAGCAAATGCACAACAACCAAAGCAAAAATATACATGTGGGACCACAACAAACAAAAAGAACTTTTGCAAAGTAAACAAAATAATCAAAAAAATAAGAAGGCAGACTACAGAATGTGAGAAAATACTTACAAACCATAAATCTGATAAGGAGTTAATAAAAAAATATACAAGAAAATCATGCAACTAAAAATAAAAATAAAAATCATTTTTTAGAAAGGAGAAAGGACAGACTAGACATATTTTTAAAGAAGACTTACAAATGATCATCGGGTATGAAAGGGTGCTCAGCATCACTAACCATCAGGGAAATGTATATCAAAACCACAGCATCACCCCACGTGCCCTTACATGTTTATTATACAAAAGATAAGAGATAACAAGTGCTGGTAAAGATGTGGAGAAAAGGAAACTATAGTGCACTGTCGGTTGGAATGCAAATTGGTACAACTATTATGGAAAACATCTAGAGGTTTCTCAAAATATTAAAAATAAGACTAACATGATCTAGCGATATCACTTCTGCATACATATCTGAGGAAAATGAAATCTCTTTCTTAAATAAATATCTACATCCCCCAAGTTCAATATACTATTATTCCCAACAGCCAAGATATAGAAACAACCTAATTATTCATTCATGGTCAAATGAATAAGAAAATGTGAAAAAATATGTATCAGTTCAGTTAAGTCTCTCAGTCATGACCAACTCTTTGCGACCCCCAAAATACGTGCACAGATACATATTATTCAACTTTAAAGAAGAAAGAAAATCTGTCATTTCCTACAACATAGATGAACAAATGAAAAAAAAAAAAACAAACGTAAGTTGGTTTCATAGAAACTGGAAAAGGATTGGCTCTTACCATGGGCTCGAGGGTAGGGGAAATGAGATATTAGTCAAAGGTTACAAATTTTATGTCAAAAGATGGATCAGTTTTGGGGATCTAATGCACAGCATGGTGAATATAGTTAATTGTAATCTATTCATAATCTGTTGTATCCTTGAAATTTTCTAAGCGAATAGACCTTAAGTAATCTCACCACACAAAGGTAACTATGTGAAATAATGGATGTATTAACTAACATTAATGAAGTATTTCACAGCCCCTACATCTACCAGATCAATCATGTACCTTACTTACACTTATATGATGTTATTTATTTGTTATATCTCAATAAAACCAAAAAAATAAAAATTGCAAACATGATATGTTAAACCTGAGTACTTCAGCATACCTCTCTCAAGAAACACTATTTCAATTCTTAAGATGAGAAAACAGTTATTTATATGAAATCAGTAGATTTTGTGATTAAATTTGAGGCAAAGTGCAGTGTAAATTAAAAATATCATCATTCACTTTACATATGGAAAGTATATTCTCTGTATTTCTAAAAGGTGTATGTATCCAACATCTCATAGATTCAACCCTAATACCATGATTTAGGAAGAATAAACACTGTTGTATTGTGAGTATATTTGGTAGCAGTAGAGAATATTAAGTTTAATACAAAAGTATTTAATAGAAAAGGAGTAAATGAGTTGCTGGATGTCAAGTAGTGTGTTTTTGACCTACACAATTTCAACTTTCAGTTCCCCAAGTAAAAGGACTTCACGTTAGGGAGCATCCTGAATGTTTGGAATCATTATTAATTTTTATTGATTTAATATGTCTATAAGGAAAACAACATTTCCTTTCTCTCAGTTTAAAAATGATGATTCAGAATCTCAGAAAAATCCATTTTTCACCCAAAGTCACAGGGGAAGTAGTAAAATTGGAAATGAAAGCTTACTCTTTCTGAGTCTTGAAACTATGCTACTTAAAACACCAAACTAAGACAATCTAACTGTATTTCACTGTTCAGTGCTGTAGCTTCTTTTTACAGAAGGCCATCAGTTTCAATTAGAAACTATGGTTTAGTGGATAATTTTTTCACTGTTTCATAAAAATAGTAAAATAAGTTTCTAATTATAATAAAAATTTGCTGAAAGATAAACTTAAGATACAGAAACAACTAGCATTAGGATACATCTTAATTGACATGCACTGATTAATATCTCTATAATTAATCCTCAAAATGGCTCAGTTAGATAGATATATTTCCATCATCACATATGGAAAAATAATAAATAGAAATATAAAAATAAGAAATAAGAAAGTATACATTCCACTTTGGAATTGGGGACTATGCTCATGCTATTTTATTTATGTGTCAAAATGTTCAATGGCAAAGTTCAGCCTTGAGTAAATGGCGAATATTAGTTTGAGATGAGTGTTGATAAGGTAAGTTAAGAAGAGAGTGGCCAGTTTTTAGAAGCTCTCTTCTATCTTTCTGTGCATCCATCTTACATCCTAATACTATGTGCCCTCTTAATGTCTGTGGAATATTTAGCGTTGCCTGGTAATGACTTAATAGTGCTATAGTCATCACCTCACTTTCCAAAGAAACAAATGCATTTGTACGAAATCTCCAATTTGGCAAAATGTCTGTCAGAATGGAAACATTATCCTGAAGTCTGAGGATATTTGGTTGATGAGATATTAAAATACAGTTGACAAAAAAAAATCGTTTTGACTGCCTCTTAGATCACATCATGCTGGTGAAAATTATACGTCACAGCACTAACCTGGATTGATACATGGAATTTTCATATTCCATATGAAAGAAAAAAGTCCCAGTCCAGAAAATTTTTGTTTTGGTGGCTCAGACGGTAAAGAATCTGTAGTGCGCAGGACCTAGGTTGGGAAGATGCCCTGGAGAAGGGAATGGCTACCCACTCCGGTATTCTTGCCTGGAGAATTCCACGAAAAAAGGAGACTAGTGGGCTACATTGTATGGGGTCGCAAAGAGTCGGACACGACTGAGGGACTAACAACACCCAAGAAGTTTACATACAGGATTCAACTAAGCAAAGTCTACTAGTGTTTCAGCTATGCTCACATTCTTTTCTTGTTTCGTCTTTATATGCCCATCCTTCTCTTTCCCCTTTTCAGCATTCTAATGAGCCCCTAGGCTCTCTTTCCATAACCTCTACAAAATCTCAGCTCATATGTGATCTAATTTAACAATCAGGTACCCCTTCATGTGAATGTAACCATAGCAACATTATTACTATTATTACATTATCTTTAAATATAACATTTTAGCTAAAATGAGTCATTAATTTCCTATTCTTATACTTTTAGAACATTAACTCAAATTCTGGTTAAAAAAAAAAAAAAGTGTGCCCATTACAGAAATTTCTGTCATCACTGAGTGAATCTGCAATATACAAGTGCTTCTCAGAGATTCTAAGATAATATCTCACAAAGTGGTCACCTATTCCAATACATATAAATCAACATTGACTGCTGTCTAGCATCTACTTGAAAAAGATCTGGATTATGTATAACTGAAATAATTTATATCCAATTATGTCAAACCAGTTTTTCCTCTGTAGTAAAAGCAATAAAATACATTCATATCCTACTGATACCAGGAAGGAAGGAAACATTTCTCTGATCTCTGAACCATTCACCTGTCAAGTCAATCCTCCAAGAACAGCTAGGGTCTAATTTGAAAAGAAAGGAAGCCTTCATTTTTCTCTAATTGCACATTTAACTTCTATCTTAATGATTATGATTTTCTGTAAATTTTTAGGATTTTTAATATAAAATATACAAATACAAAAAGAAATGGACGCTTAAGAAAATGGATGACAAAAAACAGAAATAAATATATTTTAATCTCATTTAACTTTCCAGGAGAATATACTTAACATTCTGTGGTGTCATTGTTTAGTTGCTCAGTCATGTCCAACTCTTTGTGATCCCATGGACTGTAGCCCGCCAGGCTCCTCTGTCTTCCCAGGCAAGAATGATGAAGTGGGTTGACATTTTCTTCTCCAGGTGATCATCCCAACCCAGGTATCAAACCTGCGTCTCCTGATTTCAGGTGGATTCTTTATCACTGAGCCACCAGGGAAGCCCTCTTACCCTCCTAGACACCATCGAAGTCTTCACCTTACTTTGAGTAAGAATGATTGTTCTGAAGCTTACACAGTACAGCTAAAGACCTAATCCAAGTCCAGATATGCAAAACATAATAAAGATTTAATATTTACATAGGTGCTTTATTAATATCACCATATGTTTTAAAATTAACTTTGCTCAGCATTTCCATAAATTTCTTCTCAAATAAAAAAGAAAAATGTCACTCACTTGCAACAAACTGACACACAGATAACAGATGGCTGTGAGTTTTTCTTTCTTCTTTTGAGTAAAAAAGCACTCAGAATGAAGCATATCATCTATTATTTTGCCTTGCCCTCTTTATCACTTTCAATCTAAACAGAAAAGTGATGTATTACAGGAAAATGGCCCCTTTTGTGACATTTCAGATAGGACTATTCAATTTCAACATCAGGGTGGTTCATTTTCTGAAATGAATGAGACATACTTTAACATTTCACAAATTCCATATTTTGGAAATGAATCTTGCAGAAATTCATTAAGCTGCTGCCTAAATTCAAAATATCAGAAATTATATGATTTCAATGATAAAAAATACCCTGACAAATTCTCTAAAATAG
The DNA here is from genome assembly GCF_019320065.1 of Cervus canadensis. Lineage (NCBI taxonomy): Eukaryota > Metazoa > Chordata > Mammalia > Artiodactyla > Cervidae > Cervus > Cervus canadensis. The sequence goes on along the minus strand of NC_057390.1, from coordinate 51,546,270 downwards.
GCATGTGTGGATGAAAATGAACACAGCAGGAAGAACTGTCAACCAATTAATTAGTCCATGCTCTACTAATTATAAAAAAGAAACTATGTGCCAATTATGCATAGATAATATCTGTCTTTGTGGTAGAACTTCCATGTGGCTGTGAAGACTGGTTTCTAAAGTTGTCCTCCCCAGACTGCCTCAGTGGGAAGATGTGTTTTCCTCTTTCAGTACACATTTTCAATTGTTATGACTGTGCTAACTGAGTACTTACCACAGAGGCAACTGCTATTCTGAGTTTGCCTCGCAAAAATTACCATTATATAGAGAGAGCTTAGGAACTATGCTCCAAACAACATATTTAGTTAAATTGCACAGCTAGGATTGAAATGCAGACCAACCTGAGGCCAAAAATTCCAAGCTGTTTTGCAGTTTGGGAATTTTATTCACAAAGTTCATCTTTATAAATGTATAATTATTATAATAATGTATTGCAGTTTATGACAAGAGAGAAACAATACTTACTTGGGACAATAACAAAATGATGATGGTGATAAAACTCTATTTTATGTATGTACCATTTTCCAAATATTCTTTGTTATCTTTATTGGAAGCAAATAGATAGCATTACTTTTGAAAGGAATCTCTTTTTCTCATCTTAAAAATTATACACATTCACAAAGCAATAAAGTATTTCTAACTATTGAATAAAACTAGGAAGTCCTCACTAGGGAAAAATAAATAGCACTAGTAAGCATTTCATTCTTCACTCTTGGGAGCACCCATTTTGGTTGGGAAACACCCAGCAAACTATTTTGCCTCCCTTTCCAAACTGACTTCTGCCACTGCCTTCATTTTTCTTGGCCACTGATCACCAGACAACCCAGCAATTCTCTGCTCTAAAATCATTATGGGCTCTGCCCACACGGAATAAGTACCTTCTCTGGAAAGATGTTTGAAGCTGTGTTCTGCATCTTTTCAATACTGAAATCAGTGAAATGCCCATAACTCTGATACTATACCCATCCTTACAACATTGATCATTGTTCCAATGTGAAATAGTAATTCTTCCTCTTGGGCTCCTTTTTAGAGACATCTTCCAATCAAGACTTTTGGATCCTGAGATAAAGAAATGTTTTTGACAATATACATGCCGAATCCTTCCTCCAAAACATATATGCAGAATCCTTCCTCCAGGAAATGCAGATACTACCAGTGTGACTGAATTTTGAAGTTTTGATAATTGCTGGAATTTTCTCAAAACTATTTCACTTCTCTGATGATTAGGCCTTGTTTCATAAACAAGATAAAAACACAGGTGCTCTGGATGAAGTGGAATTGGGAAAAACTAACAATCTTCCAATCTTGATTTTCACAGTATGTACCCGACACATAAATGGCACAGGCAGTATATTATTAGTTTATAATACCAATTGTTTTTTTTTAAATGCAGTATCTCTATCTGTCTATGTGTGTATATTATATATACAATAAACTGTCATTTTCCTAAATTAGTGACATGATCCTTATAACTGTCTCATGATACAAAACTCTAGATATATAAAGACACATCAGGTATCTGACTATTTGATTTAAACATATGATTAGTATAGTTCTGGAATGGTTTCCCACTTAAGGACCTGATACACATGAAAACTAAAAATAAAACATTTTTTAAAACAAAAAAGTCCAGATTTTTGAAAAATAAAAATATTTTTTAAGTGTAAACATTTGGTTAAAAAATGTAAAATATTTCTACTTTTCCCTAATTAATTTTGCAGACATACTTAAACTAAGACCATTTTAAAATTAGGTTCTGTTCTTTCCAAAGTAGTTTGTTATAAATAATTCTCACTTCACACTTGAACTAAAAACCATAAATGAATAACCTATGGCCCATGGCCAGGCACCCACAGGAAAGAAGAATAGTCTTGCCATCTGTCATCCCAATGGGACCTTCATAAATAGCACCAGACTGTCAGATTTAAACTGAGTTTAAAGAGGGACAATATGAAAAAAAAAAACAACAACACACAGGAGAACATACTGAGAGCATGAACATATAGGGGAAAAAATGAAATAACTTTTCCCTTAAATTCTCAAGAAAAGTAAGCACACATATCCATGTTCTGAGGACAGGTCCTAGGCTATTTCAGGAGGAAACAAAATTCTGTTCTAAAATTTTTAGACTTGACTGTGATACTAATTGTCTATGCAAAAGAGGAAATAGGTCATTCATGTGTGTGTGTGTGTGTGTGTGTGTGTGTGTGTGTGTGTGTTAAGGCTATACTGGGGTTTCTTTCAGTTATATCGTTCTGTGATGATAAATAAAATTGCTTTTCCTGAGAGATTATTCCATTAACATTTCTGCCTACACAGATTGTGCTTTTCTTTTCTTATTTTTGACATATCATTCTGTCTGCCTTGTTGTGTGTATGTCTCATTAAAAGGTGGTACTGCTTAATGGAATAGAAAAACTGCATTTATAAATTATTCCAATCTAGCAAAGATGGGCATCCAGCATCTCTCCTTGTATAATTATTCAATTGAATGTGATACTGCAAAGTCATTAGTCAAATAAAACAATCAGGGGAACAAGCAAATATCATTGTGAGTCTAGAGCGATGCAAATGTGGTTCAGAACTAGCAAGCAGTCTTGCTCATAGCAGGACCTTCCAGGTACATTATATGTTCTGTGAATAAGTCCTGAGGTGAAAAGCACAATTTAATGCTGGAGAATCACCGTGCATCTTAGAGTCACAAATTATATAAGCCTTTGCTGCTGGATATGGAAAGGGAAAAATATATATTCTTGTGGAGTAGGGAATGTATAGATAAAAGCTGTCCTCTTCAGTTGTTTAAGTCATCTTGACTGTGGTTATTAGCATCCTACCTGGCCACATTTACGGAAGGACTGGGAGAGCAGTTTCTGCCAAAGTGTTGCAAAAATCAGGTGAAAATGTTGAACTCTGAAAATATTATCAGATTTCTGGTGTTCTCAAAGTTTCTTGAAAGCATATGAATCAATGAGATCACCATTCCTGAAAGTGTTCAAAAGAGAGCTGAATGTATGTGTAGTCTAGGATAGTCTAGCTTTCTTTATCAATTCATAAGCTTCAAAGAAGCTTGCCAGTTGTGATGGTTAATAGTTTCACAAAGCTTTCATTCTCTGGAGTAAGATATTTTTTATCAGATTCCTAATTGTACATATGTTTTCTGTTGCTTTCGAGTTTGGATTATCTGAACATATATCAACAAGTGTGTAGACATAAACAGTAGTTTATACTAATTAGGATATAGAAAGATACTGCTGAATTTTTGAAATCCATGTTAATTCTCTTTGTTGGTGAAATTTAAATTTATATATTAAATATATATTTATACATTAAATGTATATTTTGAATATATATATGTAATTGTGGTAATGTCAAATTCAAAAGAGTTTTGAATGCATATTTAAGTAAAATTTTAGACTTTTTATTATCTAGGAAACTCATTCTATATCTTCCTCTGAGAGTCTTTTAATGTAGGCATTTAGCAATTACACATTATTTTCACTATAAATATTTATTTTCATATCTTTTTCACACTATTGTAAATACCTTTATTTTGTTTAAAAATGCATATGTAGGTGAGGAGGGCATGACAACCTACTCCCCTATTCATGGAGAATCCCATGGACAGAGGAGCCTGCTAGGCTCTAGTCCACAGGGTTGCAAAGAGTTGAATATGACTGAAGAGACTTAGCATGCATGCACGCACACATATGTAAGTGAAAGTGTTAGTTGCTTAGTCTTGTCAAACTCTTTGCGACCCTATGGACTGCAACCCACCAGGCTCCTCTGTCCATGCAATTGTCCAGGCATGAATACTGGAATGGATAACCCTCCCCTTTTCCAGACACAGGTAAACTACATCTTTATTATTTTCATTTCATGATGAAAAACGAAGTTCACTATATATTTGAAACAAATTAAAGAGTGTTAAGTCTGAACTGATTGAGAACCGGTTATCTAACCCAAACTTTTCACCTTACAAAGAGAGGAAATTGATGTACCAAGAAACAAATGACTTGCCCATTATCAGAAGAAAAAGAAAGGAACACAGCCACAACTAGAAGGGCAACCTGACTCAGTTCAGTACTTTTGTTTCTCAGCTAGTCTCTTTGGTCTAATAATATTTGGGGAAACTGAGGTACAAAGTGTAAGAGATTTCCCTAACATTCTATTGGGAAGGAATGAAAAATTTGAAATAAATGATACATATTTTTCGTTTTTAGTCTTCCCTGGTAGCTCAGCTGGTAAAGAAGCCACCTGCAGTGCAGGAGATTCCAGTTCTATTCCTGGATTGGGACTATCCACTGGAGAAGGGATAGGCTACCCACTCCAGTATTTTTGTGCTTCCCTGGTGGCTCAGCTGGTAAAGAATCTGCCTGCAATGCGGGAGACCTGGGTTCCATCCCTGGGTTGGGAAGATCCCCTGGAAAAGGGAATCCAGCATTCTGGCCTGGAGAATTCTATGAACTCTATAGTCCATGGGGTCACAGAGTCAGACATGACTGAGCAACTTTCACATTTTTTCTGTTCTGCTCCTGGTAAAATCAAACTGACTGGCTGATTTCAGTTCAAATCTTCCTAGGACTCACTTTGTCTGACTGTTTTTGCCCACTGTTTATTTTAATTACCACCTTGAAAACCTGATCTATGAAAATATCCAAAAGAGGATAAGTAAAATAATTGAATCTATGTAAAGAATTCCACAGTGTGTTTTTCTTTAACAATGTTAACCTTTGTACCTAATAAATTCAAAGAGTGCTTTTGGTGATTGCCTGAAACAAAAATCACTCTTTGAGAATTTTTTTTTTTTAACTGTGGTATATAACTACAGTGGAGCGTCCTTGGCGGCTCAGACAGTAAAGAATCTGCGTGCAGTGCAGGAGAACTGAGTTCCATCCCTAGGTTGGAAAGATACCCTGGAGAAAGGAATGGCTATTCACTCCAGTATTCTTGCCTGAAGAAGTCCATGGACAGAGGAGCCTGATAGGATACAGTCCATGGGGTCACAAAAAGTTGGACACAACTGAGTGACTAACACTTTATTTTCACTTCATGGGACTATGATAAGATTTTATTACTATTCAGAATGCCTCAAAGCATTTTATTTCAACAAATACCTTTTTTTATTGGTTAGAAACACTTCTGTTCTAAAATTAAAACACATTCTTATACTTTTTTTATAAAGGTTTTTAAGTTTCATTTATGTTTAGGTATTAACCCTATTTTAAGTATGTGCATGTTTGTATTTTGAGACATATCTGATGTATTATTTTTCAAATAATTATAATTGAATAAATTAGAACAATTAAATAAGTAGTCAACCTTTTTTTTTTTTATGCTGTCTTTGTGAAATTTCAAATTTCCACAGTTCCTGGGTTTCTATTCTATTTTGTGTGACTATTAGTCCCTTTCTTTTCCAATATGGTGTTGCTTTAATTACTAAACATACTTAAAATTTTATTAAAACATCAGTTTCTCCTGTTAATAGACTAGTGATATTCCATAATAATTTCAAAATCATTTTGTCAAGTTTTTTGAATTTCATTTGAAAATGTGATTGATTACTCTGATTTATAGTTTAATTAGAAACACTTGACCTCCTAATGATACTGACTTTTCCTTCTCATTAGACATCCATGGAGAAATACTAATAGTACATAGCTTCTGTTTTGGGCTCTAATAATATTTTTATATATTTCCATAAAATTCTTACTTTTAACAAATAGACATATTTTCTTGTTTGGGATAATATTTATGGATATCCCAGGTATATTTTATCTCATATTCTTTCATGTTTTCATGTGATAACATATTTTTATTTCTGTAGGATAATGACTTAGAAGTCAGACTTAGGAGTCTAATTGCTAGGCTGTATGGTATTAGTTTTCAAGAAACTGCCTATTTTCCATAGGGGCTGCATCATTTTACATTTTTACCACAATGTATGTGTGATTTAGCTTTGTCACATCCTTGTGAGAGTTTGATACTCTCAGATTTTAAGAAAAGTAGACATTCTAATATGTGTATTATGATATATAATTGTCATTTTCATTTGTGTTTCCCTAGTGATTGATATTGAGAATCATTTCATATGCTTACTTGCCATTTGTTTATCATCTTCAGTGAGATATTTCTTCATGTCTTTGGCTTATCATCGAATTGCTTGATTGGTTTATTGTTGAGTTTTGCACATTGTCTTAGTTCAAACTGCTATAGCAAAATGCCAAAAACTGTGTGGCTTTAATATTTATTTATCATAATTATGAAAGCTAAGAAGTTCATGAAGAAGGTGCTTGTCGATCCTGTTCCTGATGCCTTCCTTCCTGATTTGCCCATAGCCACATTATCACTGTGTCCTTAGATGGCAGAGAGAGAGGAGAGGAGAAAGGAGAAGAGGGAGAGAAGTGGAAGAAAGAGAGCGGGGAGAGCAGAAGGGAGGGGGAGAGACAGTAAAACAGACATACTGAGAGAGGGAGCATGGTCTAGTCTCTCTTCTTTTTATGGGGACATTGCCCTCATCATGGGGATTCTACCATATGACCTTATCAGAACCTCATTATCCTTCAAAGATCCCACCTCCAAATACCATCACCTTGGTATTTATGGCTTCATCATATGAATTCTGAGTAGATATAAATATTCAGTCCATGGCAAGTGTTCTATACATATATTATAGATAGTAATCCTTTGTCCCTGGGCATATATTTGGAGAAAACTCCGATTCAAAAAGATAATATTGTTTTCATGACTGCTAACACGACATCCATTCTACAGCCCATGGATTAAGGAGTTACTTATATTTCATAAGGCTATAATCATAGTAGTGATTCCTCCGATGGATCTCAGCAAAGTCACCTGGAAACCTGGAAAGAACTGACCAATAATAAGAAAATTTATGATCATAGGAAGAAATCAAAATATCAAATATAAACATTAACAGGATTTAGAAGAAGTTGACTCCACCCTCATGGATGACTTTGAGGAGTTCAGACTTCACTGGAGGAAGTTCTGGAGATGTGATGTAAACAAAGTGAGTACTGGAATGGCTGGTGGAGCCTGAAAAGGCAGCTGAACTGCTGTAATTTCATGGTAAAACTAGTTTGGATAAGGAGTTGCTTCTCATGGATGAGCAAAGAAAGCTTCTTGGAAGAGAATTTACTTCTGGTGAAAGCTGTTGAAATGACAACAAAGACTTTAGAATGGCATATAAACTTAGTTATAAAGCAGTGGTGGGGTTGAGAGGACTGATTTCAAATTTGAAAAAAAGTTCTATTGTGGGTAAAATGCTATAAATCAGCCTTACATGCTACAATGAACTTGTTTATGAAAGGAAGAGTCAATCTGTGTGACAAACTTCACTGTTATTTTAAGAAACTGTCACAACCACCACCACCCTGATGGGCCAGCAAAAAGAACATGACCCACTGAAGGTTCAGATGATGGCCTTCAGCAGTCCCCATGGACAAAACAATCTTAAATCAAGTTACAAACATTCTTTTTTTAAGACATTATGCTATTGTATATCTAATTAAATACAATAGGGTGTAAACATAATTTTTGTATGTTAGAAAGCAAACAAAAAATATTCAACATGCTTTATTATGATATTCACTTTCTTGAAGTGGTCTGGAACCAAACTTGAAGTATCTCTGGAAAATGCCTGTAGCCACATTTAGAGACGAGTTTCCCATGACCAAGTACTTGAGTAAAACAAAACAAATCAAAACACACTTATAGTTCAATGCCAGGATCAATAAGAAAACTGAGTTGATGCAGATAGCTGACTGGAAGGTCTCCCGCTTGGGATCTCTTTACTTTAGGTGGACTATTAGAACTGGAGTTGGCCTGTAATTCAGTCTGTTTAGATGTGCTGGGAAGGTCAGGGTCCAGAAGAACTACTAATTTAATTGCCATTCAGTCCAATTGCTGTTGTTGTTTAGTTGCTAAGTTGTGTCCAACTCTTTTGCAATCCCATGGACTGTAGCCTACCAGGCTCCTCTGTCCATGGGATTTCTCAGCAAAAATACTGGAATAGGTTGCCATTTCCTTCTCCAGGGCATCTTCCTGACCCAGGGACCAAACCTGTGTCTTCTGCATTGGCAGGTGGATTCCTTATTACTGAGCCACCAGGAAAGCAACTTCAGTCCAATATCATAGTCAAGTAAAATTATCTATTTACCAACTGATTGCCCCTGTAGAAGAGGTGCTGGCATTTGGACCACCCATGGAGGAGCAGCACCCACAGTGGCTTGTGCAGCTCCTCAACTGTCGTTTTGCAACTTCCATCAACAGGGCCTGAATGGTGTGCATCTAGGAGGCTTGGGTAGTTCTGAATCTGGATCCACGTCTCAGCACGAGGAAAAGGGGTGACCTACTCTGCCTTTTCTTGGCTCCTGGCTCCAAGTGCTGCGTTCCCCCAATCTACCCACAGATGAGGAGTAAAGAAGCTGAAACCAGAAAAAGCAGGACTAGTGATCCCAGCTAACAAATAGGAAGAAGCCTTTCAAACATTTTTTAAAAGAACGATAAAGAAAGCCATACAAAAGGAATTATATGAAGAACTGCTATGGAAGAAAGGGACTCCAGATTTTTTAATATCACAGGATTTTATCTTTGAAGAGGACATAACAAAAGTCCAAAATATAATCTCCTTGCTTTCTGATACCAGTTCAGTTCAGTTCAGTCGCTCAGTCATGTCCGACTCTTTGCTACCCCATGAACCGCAGCACACCAGGCCTCCCTGTCCATCACCAACTCCCAGAGTCCACCGAAACCCATGTCCATCGAGTCGATGATGCCATCCAACCATCTCATCCTCTGTCGACCCTTCTCCTCCTGCCCTCAATCTTTCTCAGCATCAGGGTCTTTTCCAATGAGTCAGCTATTCTCATCAGGTGGCTAAAGTATTGGTGTTTCAGTTTCAACATCAGTCCTTCCAATGAACACCCGGGACTGATCTCCTTCAGGATGGACTGGTTGGATCTCCTTGCAGTCTAAGGGACTCTCAAGAGTCTTTTCCAACACCACAGTTCAAAAGTATCAATTCTTCTGTGTTCAGCTTTCTTTATAGTCCAACTCTTACATCCATACATGACCACTGGAAAAACCATAGCCTTGACTAGACGGACCTTTGTTGGCAAAGTAATGTCTATGCTTTTTAATATGCTGTCTAGGTTGGTCATAACTTTCCTTCCAAGGAGTAAGCGTCTTTTAATTTCATGGCTGCAATCACCATCTGCATTGATTTTGGAGCCCAGAAAAGTAAAGTCTGCCACTGTTTCCACTGTTTCCCCATCTATCTGCCATGAAGTGATGGGACCATATGCCATGATCTTAGTTTTCTGAATGTTGAGCTTTAAGCCAATTTTTTCACTGTCCTCTTTCAATTTCATCAAGAGGCTCTTGAGTTCTTCTTCACTTTCTGCCATAAGGGTGGTGTCATCTGCATATCTGAGGTTATTGATATTTCTCCCAGCAATCTTGATTCCAGATTGTGCTTCCTCCAGCCCAGCATTTCTCCTGATGTACTCTGCATATAAGTTAAATAAGCAAGGTGACAATATACAGCCTTGACATACTCTTTTTCCTATTTGGGACCAGTCTGTTGTTCCATGTCCAGTTCTAACTGTTGCTTCCTGACCTGCACACAGGTTTCTCAAGAGGCAGGTCAGGTGGTCTGGTATTCCCATCTCTTTCAGAATTTTCTGCAGTTTATTGTGATCCACACAGTCAAAGGCTTTGGCATAGTCAATAAAGCAGAAATAAATGTTTTTCTGGAACTCTCTTGCTTTTTCGATGATCCATCAGATGTTGGCAATTTGATCTCTGGTTCTTCTGCCTTTTCTAAAACCAGCTTGAACATCTGGAAGTTCACAGTTCATGTATTGCTGAAACCTGGCTTGGAGAATTTTGAGCATTACTTTACTAGCATGTGAGATGAGTGCAATTGTACAGTAGTTTGAGCATTCTTTGGCATTGCCTCTCTTAGGGATTGGAATGAAAACTGACCTTTTCCCGTCCTGTGGCCACTGCTGAGTTTTCTAGTCTTCCTCCTAAAAAATTATCTCACTACTAATTAAGCTTAAAGATTGCTTGGTTTCCTTTGACAATGTGATAGTTCTACTTACTAGATTGTCTGTTTTATTTTTCTATTTTAATGTAATTAGGTTGTTGTTGTTCTGTTGCTCAGTTGTACCTGACTCTTTGGGACCCCATGCCAGGCTTCCCTGTCCTTCACCAATTCTTGGAGCTTGCTCAAACTCATGTCCATTGAGTTGGTGATGCCATCCAACCATCTCATCCTCTGTTGTCCCCTTCCACTTCTCCCTTCAATTTTTCCCAGCATCAGGGTCTTTTCCAGTGAGTCAGCTCTTCATATTGGGTGGCCAAAGTATTGGAGCTTCAGCTTCAGCATCAGTCCTTCCAATGAATATTCAGGGTTGATATCCTTTAGGACTGACTGGTTTGATTCCCTTGCTGTCCAAGGGATCTCAAGAGTCTTCTCCAGTGCCACAGTTTGAAGACATCAATTCTTTGGCCTTCAGCCTTTTTTATCATCCAGCTCTCACACTTGATCCACTGGAGAAGGGATAGGCTATCCACTCCAGCATTCTTGTGATTCCATTTGGCTCAGCTGGTAAAGAATCCGCCTGCAATGTGGGAGACCTGGGTTTGATTCCTGGGTTGGGAAGATCTCCTAGAGAAGGGAAAGGCTACCCACTCCAGTATTCTGGCCTGGAGAAGTCCGTGGACTGTATAGTCAATGGGGTCACAAAGAGTCGGACACGACTGAGTGACTTTCACTTTCACTTTTCTCACACTTGTACTATAGCTTTGGAAAAACCATAGTTTTGACTGTATGGACTTTTGTAGGCAAAGTAATATCTCTGCTTTTCAATATACTGTTTAGGTTTGTCACTTTTTTGTCACTAGCTTTGTCACTTTTCTTCCAAGGAGCAAGTGTCTTTTAATTCCATAGCTGCAGTCACTGTCCAGTGATTAGGTGGCCACTTGCTTTTCTTTTTCTCTTAATTTTTTTTTTAATTCTTTAAACTTAAAAAAAAATATTGGAAGATAATTGCTTTATAATATTTATTGCACTGGTTTCTGCCATAAATCAACATGAATCAGTCACAGGCATACATATGTCCCTTCCCTCTTGAACCTCCCTCCCATCACCCACCCCATCCCATCCCTCTAGGTTGTCACAGAGTAGTAGATTGAGCTCCTTGCACCATATAGCAAATTCCCGTTGGCTATCTAATTTACATAGGGTAATATATATATATATATATATATTTCATGCAACTTTCTCCTTTCTTTCTGATTCCAGCTTATATTTCACTTTATAATTGACACCAAATCTTCTGAGTTTGCTGCAAGACCTCTGCTTTTGTAGCTGGACATATTTCCCCAAACTGTCACTTTTGTCTCTCTTATGCAGGCTGCCATATGGTTTGAAGTCCATGTCCTAATGACCTAATCTGGCTATTTTCCCATCACAAACAGCTAGTTCTAGCTCTTTCATCCCACAGCTAACCCTCTTTTGCCCAGCAGGACCCTTCTATAGGAAAGTTTCAATCTGCTTATTTGACTGAAAATATTTTGTCTATTGAAGTTTCCAGGTGGCTCAGCTAAAGTATTTTTCTGTCAATTCAGGAGATATAGGTTCAATTCCTGGTTTAGGAAGACCCCCGGGAGAAGGAAATGACAACCCACTCCAGTATTCTTGCCTGGGAAATCCCATGTCCAGAAGAGTCTGGTGGGCTACAGAACATGGGATCAAAAATGAGTCAGACAGGACTTAGCAACTAAATAAAAACAACAAAAATTTGTCTATTACAAATGGACATTATTTACATATTAGTATAATTGATCAGAATATTGTAAGAGAAAAGTAATTTTATGATGTATAGCCAGTTAGTGGTTAATCTGATATGAAAATATAGACATTTACTTCTATGATTTTTTTTTTCACTTCTAAGTTTTTTAAGCCCTATTTTGTGTCTTTCTCTGTTTGTATGGTAAAGCAGGCCTTGATAATTATTTCCTCTGAGTAATATGTACTTTGTAAGACTCTTCCTGAAGTGAGCAAATACTAAATATTGTTTACTTTTAGATTCTTATAAGAAAATAACATTAATCAGTCTTTTCTTTATGTATAAAAGGACTAAAACATATCAGAATTAAGAAACATAAGATATTATATAGTGATAAAGAAAAATGAAAGTATTCTACAAAGATGCATGACATCCCTGTGAGATAAACAGCTTTGTTTCTGTCTTATCTAAGGTTAAAATATACTCTGTGAAAAATAACAAGATGAGAATTGAACAAACTCAAAAATAGGCTCCCTAGAAGGCTAAGCAAGAAGTCTTAGGAAAGACATAGTGAATCCCATAGTCAATTCAGTTTTCTCTCTGACAATTCTATCATGCTATTAAGAAGAGTTTTCATTCACATGATAGAAAACTGAAATAGACACAACTGACATTTGGTGAAAACAAGAAAGAGAAGGGTCTATGTGTATTTAACTGACAATCTGCCAATAAGTGAACAGTCCTGTACTAAATACTTATTATGTGCATAACAGTTTGCTATAGCATTGTATTAGATGGTGTAGTCTTTCCTATTGCTATAAAACAAAAAGTGTAAATAACAGTTTGAAATATCTGTACCAGAAATAACACTCAATACCAGGTAGCAAGGTATGCAATAAATAAGCTTGTGAAGACAGAAGTGAAGTGAAGTTGCTCAGTCATGTCTGAGTCTTTGTGACCCCATGGACTGTAGCCTACCAGGATCCTCAGTCCATGGGATTTTCCAGGCAAGAATACTGGAGTGGATTGCCATTTCCTTCTCCAGGGAATCTTCCCAACCCAGGGATCGAACCCGGGTCTCCTGCATTGTAGGCAGACACTTTACCATCTGAACTACCAGGGAAGCAGAACAAGCACTCAATAAATATTATCAATAATGAAAAGATATAAAAGCTTAAAGAAGGGAGACACTGCCATTGGGTGGGATGATTAAAGATGACTTTGTGGAGAGTTAGGACATGTGCTAGGCCTGGAAGAATGATTATAATTTGCACAGGATAGAAGTACAAACTGGGAGATATGTAAATATTGTTATATAATGTGAAGTACCAGAATATCAGTGTGAAGAAAGAGACAAAAACCCACTGGTTTATTTATAAGAAATACAGGGAGTATACAAATAGAAGAATAGAAGAAAGGGAGTTGCTTCCAGAGTTGGGAGGGATTTGGGGACCACTGTGTTAAATAAATCATTCATCAAGATGTTCATTTCACTGGCCTTCAGTTTCTTCAAATGTGTAACAACATAAATTATCATGTTGCCTCCTCATTGTATTAAGCTGTGATTAAGTTCTGTGGTTGTGTGATAAGTTGCTTCAGCTGACTCTTTGAGACCCTATGAACTGTAGCCTGCCAGGCTCCACAACAATGGCAAAAATACTGTAGTGGGTTGCCATTTCCTTCTCCAGGGGATCTTTCCAACCCAAGGATCAAACCTGAGTCTCTTATGTCTCCCTGCATTGGCAGGTGGGTTCTTTACCACTAGCACCACCTGATTAAGTTCTGGGAAAATTCTAATGGGGGATATTCATGGCCTGATGTTGTGTCAGAGTCTTTTGAGGATTGTGAGTGCTAAAACATGTCAGGTTTAAGAGAATTAGAATGAGAAATCTCTGTCTTAAAGACATGGCATTAAAAGTCATTTTTATTCACAAGATGAAAATAGGCACTACAACACATACTTTTTCCCTTTAATCTTGCCTCTGGTGAGGGGAATCTAATAAGGTTTCTAGTTAACAAATTAAATGAAAGATAATGACTAATTTTTAATGGCTTTTTAAATGATTGCCCACAACTCTAATGAGTAATTATATCATTTGCTGTAATGGCATTCATGAAATTAATTATGGATTTTGAAGAAAAAATATATATGGCATTTCTGTGAAGAAAGAGGTGACATAGGAGTGCTAAACTCATGATAAGGAATTGTACACATTTTATATAATTATATTTTAGTGCAATCTACAAGAATTTGTCTTTTACATTTTTTGGCTCTATTTCAGTTTTTGTTTTGTTTTGTTTTAATCACCATTCTTGATATATTTTATGGAATTTAGTTGAATATTTGCCAGAAAAACTGCAATCCAATTGATTTGCTCACATGAGAAAACTACAGTAACATGAAGGAACTTACTTAAAGACACACAGTTTATCAATCACTGGTAAAAGAAGACCATCCATGTGGTCTGAGTCTATGATTTTGAGGTTCTATTTTTGATAGCTAGCACAATAGAAGCCCCATATTGGCAACATGTGGAACAATTCAAATCAGCAATATTCATATAGCATGCTTTTACTGGCTAATATTTTAGCAAGAATTTTCTGATCAACATAATGCTACAGATGATTAAAGATGAAAACTACTGCATGATAAACAGTAAATGAACACAGTCCCATGGTTAACTTTTTGTTTGGTAGTATCATGTTTCTAACAACACATCTAAATTCTACTTTGCAACTCCAGGGAATGCATTTCTAAAACAATTATGTGAATCATGAGTTTGGGGCAATTTTGACCCCCTCTAACTGTAGTCCTTATATGAATGTCAGGAAGCAACAGTTAGAACTGGACATGGAACAACAGACTGGTTCCCAATAGGAAAGGGGTATGTCAAGGCTGTATATTGTCACCATACTTATTTAACTTATATACAGAGTACATCATGAGAAATGCTGGGCTGGAAGAAGCACAAGCTTGAATCCAGATTGCTGTGAGAAATATCAATAACCTCAGATATGCAGATGACACCACCCTTATGGCAGAAAGTGAAGAGGAACTAAAAAGCCTCTTGATGAAATTGAATGAGGAGAGTGAAAAAGTTGGCTTAAAGCTTAACATTCAGAAAACTAAGACCATGGCATCTGGTCCCATCACCTCATGGGAAATAGATGGGGAGACAGTGGAAACAGTGTCAGACTTTAATTTTTGGGGCTCCAAAATCACTGCAGATGGTGATTGCAGTCATGAAATTAAAAGACGCTTACTCCTTGGAAGGAAAGTTATGACCAACCTAGATAGCATATTAAAAAGCATAGGACATTACTTTGCCAACAAAGGTCCATCTAGTCAAGGCTATGGTTTTTCCAGTGGTCATGTATGGATGTGAGAGTTGGACTGTGAGGAAAGCTGAGCGCCGAAAAATTGATGCTTTTGAACTGTGGTGTTGGAGAAGACTCCTGAGAGTCCTTTGGACTGCAAGGAGACCCAACCAGTCCATCCTAAAGGAGATCAGTCCTGGGTGTTCATTGGAAGGACTGATGCTGAAGCTGAAACTCTAGTACTTTGGCCACCTCATGAGAAGAGTTGACTCATTGGAAAAGACCCTGATGCTGGGAGGGATTGGGGGCAGGAGGAGAAGGGGACGACAGAAGATGAGATGGCTGGATGGCATCACTGACTCGATGGCCATGAGTTTGAGTAAACTTCCAGAGTTGGTGATGGACAGGGATGCCTGGCATGCTGCTATTCATGGGGTCGCAAAAAGTCGGGCACGACTGAGCAACTGAACTGAAATGAACTGAACTGTAGTCCCAGACCTGTTGCATTACTGGAGTTCAGACCATTGAACGTCAAATGGTCTCAAATCGTCACAAATGGAAATCATTCTCTAAACTACTAAAGTAACCCCTCAACTCATCTTACATACCAAATGCCAAGGAAGTGACACATCCTGTCACTCATGGCACAAACAAGAAAAGCTGCAGTTGGATATTTATCATCTGGCATCTGGAAGGGCAATTCATGAATCTACCTTAGAAGAGTGAGCAACTTCTCCATGTGTGGTCTGTGTTGGTTCCAGGTTACCTTTCATCCAAAATCCTTCCTTAATGGTATTATGAAGAAGAACTTGAGTTTCAAAAAAGTTTTCACTGTGTTCCTATGGGTAAACAGGATAAGTTGATTCTTATTTCAATGCCTTCTTAAAATATATATCAAAGAGGAAAGGAACATCTTGAGAATTTAAAATATTTCTTCCAAGGTCGTTGTCATTTTTGCTCTATTGCTTTTTCTGACACATAGCTCTCCTGTAAAGCAAATGTCCAAGAATCACAAGTGAAAGGTAAGGAGAAAGATTTTTGGTTTTCATTCTTTAAAGGGATGAAGAAACAATTTCTGTACAGGTTCCTGAGAATAATAACAGTCACCATTTCACTCAGTGTAAAATTTTTATGCCCAAGATCCACAAACCTTTGTTAGATAATTTCCAATAATCTGTTTGCTTATTTAAATGCTAATTTCTTTTAAACCATTTTTCATCACCAGACTTTCTTGGAATTAATAATTGCAAAAAATAATAGTCAAGTACAGAGTCAAATGATAATTGAGGCAAGTACTCAGGGTATCCCTTTGGCTTAGGCTAGGCATACGTACAGATGTAGCAGCAATTTTTCTATTGATTTTTTTTTTTTTAAACTGAAGAACAGTTTACTAAGATCTAGATGTGAATAGGACACGACTGAGTGACTTCACTTTCACTTTTCACCTTCACACATTGGAGAAGGAAATGGCAACCCACTCCAGTGTTCTTGCTGGAGATTCCCAGGGATGGGGGAGCCTGGTGGGCTGCCATCTATTGGATCGCACAGAGTTGGACACGACTGAAGTGACTTAGCAGCAGCAGCAGCAGCTGTGAATAGGGGTTTTTCAGATGGCACTAGTGGTAAAGAACACACCTGCCAATGCAGGAGACATAAGAGAGGTGAGTTTGATCCCTGACCGGGAAGATCCCCTGAAGAAGGGCATGGCAACTACTCCATAGTCTTGCCTGGAGAATCCCCATGTACAGAGGAGCCTGGCAGGCTACAGTTCATAGGGTTGCAAAGAGTCAGACACAACTAAAGATACTTAACATAGATGTAAATAAAGTTGATTTAATTATAAAGGGTCGACCTTACAGTGAAGAATTCCCTATGAACATACCATATTTCTATAGATGGGACTAGACATTACCTGTTCACCCAAACATAATGAGCAGACTAATTCTCTGTTTGATGAATTTAATTACTAAGGGAATTCCTAAAGTTCCCTAATATAAAATTTTAAATCATTTTAAAAGGATGTACTCTGCTGTTATTTAACACTTTATTTGATCAAAGACCTCTTTTTCTCAGTCATAAGACTTAAGTTATCTAAACTACACATTGGAAAAGACTGCTAAAGAAGAGATAATAGAAAATGAGTTTTCAACCTTTTAAAGTTTCCTCCAGTTTTAAATTTATTTCTTCCTAACTTTAGGAGCAAGACTATTCACATTATCTTCAGAGTACCACTATGAATTTTACAAAGATATAAACAAAATAATTGTCAAATGCCTATTATGTGGCAGGCACTGTGATAGAAATTAACAGATAAGGAAAAACGAAGCTAATACTCTCTCTTGTCTAGAATTTTACCACAACATGAGGGGAAGAAAGCTATTAAGAATTGGTTACAATAAAGTGAAAGGATTGCTTTATTGTTATTAATAATAACTTTCCTTCAGTGAGGTGGTCCTATTGCCCTGAAATTCATAGTTTATTTCATTTTATTTTCATAAAAAAAAAAAAAAAAAACAAACATGTTGTATAGTTTGTATATGCTTTATGGAGAATGAGATACTAGTAATGTATGGAACCAAGAATCAATATAGTCAAACCTCATAGTTAGCAAGTAAAATATATTCAAATGCAGTCTGTCTAAATATGAAGTTTTTAAAACATGTCTACTTTCTTTCAATAGAAAATAGTTTAACTTAAGGAAATAAGTATTTTACAAAGAAAGTAACATTACATCTGAAGCTGTAAAGATGGTTCACTGATAGGGGAGGGCATTACAGACCAAAGATATGAAAATTACAAAGGCACAACTATGTGTAAAACATAAGCTAATCTGGTAATCAGTTTAACATGTTTAGCATAGAATTTTTTTTCTTTATTTTTATTAGTTGGAGGCTAATTACTTTACAATATTGTAGTGTTTTTTTGCCATACATTGACATGAATCAGCCATGGATTTATGAGTGTTCCCTATCCTGAAACCCGCTCCCACCTCCCTCCTCATCCCACCCCCCTCAGTCATCCCAGTGCACTAGCCCTGAGCATTTGCCTCATACATCCACCCTGGACTGGTGATCTGTTTCATACTTGATAATATACATGTTTCAATTCTATTCTCTCAGATCATCCCACCCTCGCCTTCTCCCATAGAATCCAAAAGTCTGTTCTGTACATCTGTGTCTCTTTTTCTGTCTTGCATATAGGGTTATCATTACCATCATTCTAAATTCCATATATATGTGTTGGTATACTGTATTAGTGTTTATCTTTCTGGCTTCCTTCACTCTGTATAATGGGCTCCAGTTTCATCCATCTCATTAGAACTGATTCAAATGAATTATTTTAGTGGCTGAGTAATATTTCATTGTGTATCCAGCTTTCTTATCCATTCATCTGTTACTGGGCATCTAGGTTGCTTCCATGTCCTGGCTATTATAAACAGTGCTGTGATGAACATTGGGGTACATGTGTCTCTTTCAGTTCTGGTATCCTCGGTGTGTATGCCCAGGAGTGGGATTGCTGGGTCATATGGCAGTTCTATTTCCAGTTTTTTAAGGAATCTCCACACTGTTCTCCATAGTGGCTGTACTAGTTTGCATTCCCAACAACAGTGTTAAGAGGGTTCCCTTTTCTCCACACCCTCTCCAGCATTTATTGCTTGTAGACTTTTGGATAGCAGCCATCCTGACTGGCATGTAATGGTACCTCATTGTGGTTTTGATTTGCATTTCTCTGATAATGAGTGATGTTGAGCATCTTTTCATGTGTTTGTTAGCCATCTGGATGTCTTCTTTGGAGAAATGTCTGTTTAGATCTTTGGCCCATTTCTTGATTGGGTCATTTATTTTTCTGGAATTGAGCTGCAGGAGTTGCTTGTAATTTTTGAGATTAATCCTTTGTCTGTTGCTTCATTTGCTATTATTTTCTCCCATTCTGAAGGCTGTCTTTTCACCTTGCTTATAGTTTCCTTTGTTGTGCAAAAGCTTTTCAGTTTCATTAGGTCCCATTTGTTTATTTTTGCTTTTATTTCCAATATTCTGGGAGGTGGGTCATAGAGGATCCTGCTGTGATTTATGTCAGAGAGTGTTTTGCCTATGTTCTCCTCTAGGAGTTTTATAGTTTCTGGTCTTACATTTAGATCTTTAATCCATTTTGAGTTTATTTTTGTGTATGGTGTTAGAAAGTGTTCTAGTTTCATTCTTTTACAAGTGTTTGACCAGTTTTCACAGCACCACTTGTTAAAGAGGTTGTCTTTTTTCCATTGTATATTCTTGCCTCCTTTGTTGAAGATGAGGTGTCCATAGGTACATGGATTTATCTCTGGGCTTTCTATTGTGTTCCATTGATCTATATTTCTGTCTTTGTGCCAGTACCATACTGTCTTGATGACTGTGGCTTTGTAGTAGAGTCTGAAGTCAGGCAGGTTGATTCCTCCAGTTCCATTCTTCTTTCTCAAGATTGCTTTGGATATTCAAGATTTTTTGTATTTCCATACAAATTGTGAAATTATTTGTTCTAGTTCTGTGAAAAATACCATTGGTAGCTTGATAGGGATTGCATTGAATCTATAGATTGCTTTGGTTAGTATACTCATTTTCACAATGTTGATTCTTCCAATTCTTGAACACGGTATATTTCTCCATCTCTTTGTGTCCTCTGATTTCTTTCATCAGTGTTTTATAGTTTTCTATATATAGGTCCTTTGTTTCTTTCAGTATATATACTCCTAAGTATTTTATTCTTTTTGTTGCAATGGTGAATGATATTGTTTCCTTAATTTCTCCTTCTGTTTTCTCATTGTTAATGTATAGGAATGCAAGGGATTTCTATGTGTTAATTTTATATCCTGCAACTTTACTATATTCATAGATTAGCTCTAGTAATTTTCTGGTAGAGAGAATAGAATTTTTAAAAGGAAGTGATAGGAGATAAAGTCAAAGAGAAGTAGAAAAGGATTTCAAGGGCCATGTTGAGGCCTATAAACTTTATTCAACAGGTCATGGAACTGTGGTGAAAATATACCACTTAACGTTATTACAGAATATTGAGCAGAGTTCCCTATGCTATACAGTAGGTCCTTGGTTATCAATTTTAAATATAGTAGTATGTATATGTGAATCCCAAAGTACCAATATTTTTATTATTGGGAAAATAATTTTTTTTTTTAAAATCAGTGATCATAAAGGCAGATCAATAGAAATTATCCAAATGGAAACACAAAGAAAGAAATAATAATTTGGAAAGTAACACAATCTGATTTGGTTCTCTGGAAGGTAATTTTGGAACAGTTTGGAATGAGAAAATTATTAAGGAGGTTACTTTAGAAATAGGGACATTGGAAGTTATGAAAGTCATGTTTTAAGGTGGTATTATTGGTCATGGAAACGGCAACCCACTCTGGTATAAGAATAGCAGCTTGGAAATACCAGCCTAGGAAATCTCATGAACAGAAGAGTCTGGTGGTCTGTAGTCCATGGGGTCACAAAGAATGGGGCACAACTTAGCAACTGAGCACATTGGTCATGGAACTTCAGAACAACCACATATTTGTCCCAGTTCATATCACATTATTTCAGCTAAGGTCCCAGAAGTAATATTATATACTCCAGCTAATAAGACTATTGGGCTAGATTTCCCCTGGCCAGACTAGGTGTCTGAGACACTTTTTATTAGCTTGACTCTTTGTTTTCAGCTTTTCTCCATATCCTTTTAATCCATCTTGCTGTTTCCTTGCCAAACAAGTTTTTAAATCCACTCAAGAAAGTAGAGTAATTGCTCATAAATCAAGTAAAAAATTACTATGTATCTGGTCCCATGCTTAAATGCCGTTTTCTATCAGGAAGCAGTAGTATGGCAACATTCAGACAGTACTTCTACTCCCACACTCTGTCTGTGTCCATGCTGATTTATAAACCTAGTATTATTTTTTCACTTTCATTCATACAGCTAATGTCTATTCATTCAAACTAGAGTTGCAGTCACACAAATTCCATGAAACTATCTCCTATTACTCAAATTATTAGCCTTCTGTTTTCTGAAGTTCTACTGTATTTGCAGACTCTCTCAATTTAACACTGAAAAATTCCATGTGCACTTCTTGCAATGAAGATCAACTAAACTGGAACCTAAAATTTCCTTCCAGGTCTAGGATTAATTGTGTTTGTCACAGTCTCAGTAGGTGGCAAAAATGGTTTAGGACTGTAATATACAAATTAAAAGATGTTTAAAACACTGGTCCTTAATCTTTTGCCAGATAGCAACTTTTGATTCACCTGATTTTGGTTTTACTGAATATTTTGAAAATCACAGAACAATCCAGACTTTCTCAGCTATTTTCTTTGAACAGAAAATTAAACTCATCCCACAGGAGTTGAGGTCACAGGGAGACACCTTTGGTTGGAGATAATCAATAATTGGCTTTGACTTTCCATTCCCTAGAAAATGATGCTAATAGACAATTGGAAACCCCAAAAAGTGAAAGGCTCTAAGAAACCACAAATCAATAGAAACATTTTTCATGTATGATTCATATCCACACAGACATTTTGCACTAAATGCGGGCATCAGTGCACTGTTATGTCTAAGTTTTTGCAACCCATGGATTGTAGCTCACCAGGCTCCTCTGTCCATGGGTTTCTTCAGGCAAGAATACTGGAGTGGGTTGCCATTTCATTCTCCAGGGATCTTTCCAAATCAGGGATAGAACCCTTGTCTCTTGTTTCTCCTGCACTGGCAGGCAGATTCTTTACTACTAGCACCACCTGGGAAGCCCTAAATTCTCCCTGGAAGAGGGACCATCTACTTGTGGACAGAGGGAATGATGGTCATTGTTTCTCACCATGGTCATCTCTTCCAGGGAGAACTCAAGGCTGACAGTGTATGTTACATACATTGAGGTGAACTTTTTTAAATTGCAACATATTAGAGGAGACAAGAGTTGGTGAGAAGAAAAGCTTAAAACAACATAATATATACCTACTGATACACAAACCAATGCCAGTATTCTGAATAGACACACATCTAAGAATATTAGGAGTGATGTGAGGTCACTCACTGCCAAAAAGACAGGGTGGTGTGTCACATACAAAGCACACATGTTGACTGTTAACAGAAGTGCCACCTGTGTGTGTGTGTATGTGCTAAGTCATTTCACTGTGTCTGATTGTGTTTCATTGTGTCTGATTTTTTGTGACCCTATAGACTGTAATCCACCAGGCTTCTCTGTTTATGGGATCCTCCAGGCAAGAACACTGGAGTGGATTGCCATGCCCTTCTCCAAGCCATCTTCCAGACCCAGGGAGGGAACTTGTATATCTTATGCCTCCTGCATTGGCTGGTGGGTTCTTTACCCTAGTGCCACCTGGAAAGCCTTGAGCCATCTCCTTTCTAGCCATAATTTGGCACTGAAGTCCCTGAATCCATAGAGAGAATTGTTTATATATGACTTTTTTCTACTTGTATAATTCCATTTTTTAATCTTTCTTGTCTTTCTCTTTTTAAAAAAAAATCTTTATTTAATTGGAGGATATTATATGGCAATGAGTTTTTGTTCTTGGTTCTTACACATGCCTTACCAGTTTTTTTTATTTGTTTGTTTGTTTGTTTTTTGTTCCTAGCTCAAACCAGAGCCCACCTTGCCCTATCCATTCTTCCAGGATATCACAAAAAAATAAGATCAAAACCTAAGTTGTTAAAGTATCATGATGTTAAGGATAATGCAGTTGCTAATATATAGTTGGTTCTCATATTTTGCATTAGTTATATTCTGTAAAGTCATCATGAGCCAAAATTATTGAATATTAAAACATTACTCCTAGGGGAAATAGAAGGTTAGGTTTGTCTGAGCTTCTAGTCACAACACTTTCATAGACCCATCATTATATAACTGGTCTTGTGTATATTTCTATTTAAAGACATCACATCCAATATGTACTTGTAACTCACCTATTAATACAATGAACTCAAAGCCAAAACAACTGTAACCCATGCCTAAACAAAGCTTATCTAAGGTATAGTTTCTCTGAAAGGCACACTGTATTGTTCTTGTGTTTGGGAACACTAGATAGCACTTTAGCACTGCACCTGGGGGCCATGTTAAAAAGAAAAATCACCAATAAACAGCAGAAAATGTGACATTAAATAAACCATGGAAAGAACTCTTGTTTACATTATGAAAGGCAAAACAAGATGGTGGAACACTGCCCATTTTTACCTCAGCTGGTGACATGTGTGTACGGGTGACTCACATCTTTTTTTCCTACTCTGTGTATATCTATGAATGTTTGAAAAAGTGCCGTGGGTATTAATTTGGGGATTACTAATAAATTTGAGTCAGTAGGTGAAATAACAAATTTCAAATCCGGGAATAGTGAGAGTAAACTGCACACAGAAGAGTCTGGAAGAGAAACCAATTTGGAAGAGATGTCAATGATTTCATCTTGTCATATTTAGACTTACAGGAAGAGATCTTTGGGGCATTTTATAATTATGAGACAAATTTCCTGGTAGAGAAGAGAGTAAAAGGAGAGAAATTTTGGGATCAGTTGTTATACCAGAGACAATTGATGTACCAAATAATACAGGAAAGTCACTTGGAGAAAAGGGGTGAAATTTGAGAAAGAAGAATAAGCTCTGATAAGAAATGAAAATACTGATCAGTCATACTTTTTACTTTCTTAAAGAAGGAGTATAATAGTTAAACTGTAAATATTATAGTAATATTATTGTATTGTAAGGCCAACTTATATTTATAGATAGTGATCAGAACTGACCAGAAAATAAAGTCATATGTATTTACTGGGCTTTTATAATTATTTTTTTTTTTTTTACAATCCACCATCTTCACATTTGCCTTACCACTGTCAACTGGATCCATTGATGTTTCTCATTTTCCATATGTTTACCACATAATTTCTGTATACAACAGAAAGCTTTAAACTATTTAGTCATTCTTAGTCTATTCAGTTCGAACACAATGAAGCTAATGTAAATATACACATATTAGTTAAGCTTATCCTGAAACCAGAGGTTCCTTTAAGCTTGTTGATTTCATCTTACTTAATTTCAGCTTCTGATCTCATGACGTGGACTTCTAATATTACCTGGACTATGAGACATTTTCTCCTAAACTGTTTAGTGTGTCATCCTCTCCCTGAGCAGAGTGTCAATGGCTGATGTCATGTTACCCACCTTTAGAAATGAAATTCTGTCATTTCATCCAATACTGCTCACTCCCTAGATTCTTCAATAACAGATTATCTCACCTTTAAGAAGTCTTCATTACTCTAACTAAGACTCCAGTTCTTAGTATTACATATTCTGATTGAAGACTGGTATAACCTTCAAACATTGAAGTTAGGATTCCAAGCTAATCTATTTTCACCCCAAACAGCCCTCAAAATTCTCTCAGTGCCTGTCTCCTGAATTGAGTGAATCAATACAAGCCTTTGCTTCAGTAAACATTCTAAGATATAAAATAAGTAATCTTATAAAACATGTATAGAATTTTTAAATTCTATATTGTAGCAAAAAATAATAATCTGCCATTCATGCTGATTTTTGTTTCTACAAATCAATAATGACTGTATATCATGTGAAATATGATATACAGGCTTGGGCAGGGTTGAAACCCTCTAGATTTTAACCTCTCTTTCTCAGGTCTCCTATAACTGCCTCTTTATGGTAATGCTTTTCATACCTGCCTATCTCACTCTCATTTTTACTTTTTGATACTATGTGAGCTCTTATTAATCTCTGATTTTCTGATAACATTTTGCATTCCACAGGCATTCAAGCTGTTTGGTCATGTTTCATAACCTACCCTCCATGAGCTAAATATTTCCATACACCTTTGCTTTGTCTCTCCAACTATGTTTGTATCTATCCTAGTCATTACTTGTAACTACACTTTTTCATTTCCAACAGCACTGCCCTAAATGTGTGCATTCAACCCTTTATCAGAGTTTTGCTAGCAGCATCCCATTCCTATTGATTCTTGAAATCCATTTTATAGAAATGATTGAAGATTAGAATTCCTAATGAAGGTTCTGCTTACTTTAATTAGTACTTGCTTGTCAGATCAAATACTGTATTCATAAGACTACAGTGCCTCAGATCCTCCAGTCCTTGATTGACAGACTTTATTTATTAGTACTTCATTCTTGATCTCTCACCACCTGCCCAAATCCTACTGCCTTGGGCTTCTCAATAATCATACAGAAAGTGCATACCCTTTCCTAATGCATTACATAGACAGTTGGTACTTTGTTGTTGAGGAATGAAATTTCCAGCTTCACCAAAAAAATTCTTGCCCTTGTGATCTCATGCCATCTTAAACTTCAGATTCTAATATTAATTCTTCTTTTTTCCTGGTCCTGCCCAATTAAAAAGGCATGATGAAGAACAAAAAATACTCCTTGAAAACAGATTCTATTTTTCTCAATAAACTTGGCAAAATTAGAAGAGTATTTTTAGTTCATTCTAAGATAGGTAGACTATGGTTAAAGAAGCATTCCTTTCCAATTGTGAAACAGTTGAGAATATAGTGCTACTAAGGTTATCCAGAGTATAACCAGAATCAACCCAAACATAAGCAAAGAGACACTGAGATCCTGTAATGCATCTGACACTCCATGAACATTTACCAGCAGTTTCAGCAGGCTCACAAAACTGCTATATATGAGATATTTCCATATGTTTTTAAGTATTATAAAATTTGTACTCAAATATGTTTAAAAAAATATAATGATTATACAGATAAAACACATTTAGTCTATCTGAATCCAAACCTCATGCTTTTTCAGATTCTGTTCCTTCATTTAGTCCCTACATAGCAAATCTGTGAAGAACCTGTGAAGAAGTTATTACTCAAAAAGTCACCCAGTACAATATTTCTGGAATGGTAATATTTACATTTATATTTATTTACAAATAAGTTCTGAAACATTCAAATGTCAAATTTAGCAACACTGCCATGCTACAATTAAAATAATGTTTTATCCCTATTATATTAGTCTCATATTGATTTACCATTAACTGACACTATTTTGGGGGACTATTCACTTCTCTATTTTTTTAAATCAGTTCAAATATTCTAATACTGTAAGCTCTCCTTCCAGGCCTGCTGACCAGTAGCTAAGTGAAAGACATACTAATGGACTACATATGTTAACGGTTCATTCTCTATACTTTATCTGTACCTTACAAACACCAATATTTTGAATCAGGTTTTGATATGCCTACTGAACACCAAAACACAGTATATAATAAACCTGTCCATTCATTCTCATATACACACCAAATATTACTCAGGTATGTGTATATACCAGATACAATGGGCAGTCCAGAAATAACCACAGATACTTTCAAACTCATTAACTTCAAGTCTCATTTGTCAAGGCCATTTTATTTTATCAATTTCTTCTTTTACTTAATATTGTCTCGTGAATGATGTCTCAACAAAAACAAAAATCATCAGAGCTATGACAGATTCTTCTTTTTCTCAATTCAGTTCAGTTGCTCAGTCGTGTCTGACTCTTTGCGACCCTATGGACTGTAGCAAGCCAGGCTTCCCTGTCCATTGCAAAATTCCCGGAGCTTACTCAAACTCATGTCCATAGAGCCTGTGATGCCATCCAACTATCTCATCTCTGCCGTCCCCTTCTCCTCCTGTCTTTCCCAGCACCAGGGTCTTTTCCAGTGTCAGTCTTTCACATCAGGTGGCCAAAGTATTGGAGCTTCATTTTCAGCATCAGTTCTTCCAATGAATATTCAGGACTGATTTCCTATAGTTGGATCTTCTTAGGTCCATTCAAAATAAGTTGACTTTTATACTATTGAAATTATTATTTTGTTTATGTCCCCAAGGACACTGTGTTTCTTTAGGCTAGACATAGCTTTTTGTGTTTAGTACTATAAATGAAAACAACAGATGCTCAATATAACTACTAGACTAAAAGGAAAATTCTCTATTCTCAAATGAAATGAAATAATATATTCACTGATTATCTTTTGCAGAAAACCTTGCAACTACTCCACTTCCTCTTCATTCTGTTCACTACAAGCTCCAAATTCACTTCTAAAAATTCAGATTTAACTAAAATGATTGAAAGACTGCTAGGCACCAACTGGTTGTCTATTCCCCTATTTTTCTTTCTAATAAAACTCATTTATTATATGAAAAAAACAATAATAATGAGCTTGTCAGTCTTCCATAGTTGTGAGAGGGCATGTGATAGGTAGTGAGATGTATACAGAATTATTCCGGGAAAATTCCTTAAAAATGTTTCCACTTTTTATTTTATTTAGGGCTCAATAGAACTGATGAATCAATCAGCAGACAATATGGAGTATGGAAAGTACTACTAAGGAACCCCACTTCAAGGTGATCAAGTTGTCATATTACTTTTAGTCTGCATGAGAAAAAAATATAAACATAAGTCTACTCACACAATTATATAAAAATTTCTCTCAAATTCAGCTGTCCAATCCTAAATAGGCACAATGAACCAAAATTAAATAATAGTTGTAAGAGTAATAATTAATAATAAAATGGAAGATAATATTTTAAGAATAAGGAATAAGTATGATTAATGACTTTTTGAATTATATACAGTGAATTCACTAGATAGGTATTTATATGTATGGAAAAGATAAGGCAGAAAGAGAGATAAAATAAATAGCTGAATTCTGATCTGCATGCGTATATAGTTGCTTGAAGACCCTAATGGCCTAATTTGGTTTATGCAGTAAGCATAAACCAAAACCAATATATTTCCAGAATGTCTGATTCAAAAAGAATCTTTAAATAATCGAACTAATAAGTTATTATAGGTTTCACAAGATTACCTTACTTTGTATATCTTTCAGTTCAGTTCAGTCGTGTCCGACTCTTTGCAACCCCATGAATCGCAGCACGACAGGCCTCCCTGTCCATCACCAACTCCGGAAGTTTACTCAAACTCATGCCCATTGAGTCGGTGATGCCATCCAGCCATCTCATCCTCTGTCGTCCACTCCTCCTCCTGCCCCCAATCCCTCCCAGCATCAGGGTCTTTTCCAATGAGTCAACTCTTCACATGAGGTGGGCAAAGTACTGGAGTTTCAGCTTCAGCATCAGTCCTTCCAATGAACACCCAGGACTGATCTCCTTTAGAATGGACTGGTTGGATCTCCTTGCAGTCCAAGGGACTCTCAAGAGTCTTCTCCAACACCACAGTTCAAAAGCATCAATTTTTTGGCACTCAGCTTTCTTCACAGTCCAACTCTCACATCCATACATGACCACTGGAAAAACCATAGCCTTGACCAGACGGACCTTTGTTGGCAAAGTAATGTCTCTGCTTTTTAATATGCTATCTAGGTTGGTCATAACTTTCCTTCTAAGGAGTAAGTGTCTTTTAATCTCATGGCTGCAATCACCATCTGCAGTGATTTTGGAGCCCCCTCTCAAAAAAAGTCTGACACTGTTTCCACTGTCTCCCCATCTATTTCCCATGAGGTGATGGGACCAGATGCCATGATCTTACTTTTCTGAATGTTAAACTTTAAGTCAACTTTTTCACTCTCCTCTTTCACTTTCATCAAGAAGCTTTTTAGTTCCTCTTCACTTTCTGCCATAAGGGTGATGTCATCTGCATATCTGAGGTTATTGATATTTCTCCAGGCATTCTTGATTCCAGCTTGTGCTTCTTCCAGCCCAGCGTTTCTCATGATGTACTCTGCATGTAAGTTAAATAAGCAAGGTGACAATATACAGCCTTGACGTACTCCTTTTCCTATTTGGAACCAGTCTGTTGTTCCATGTCCAGTTCTAACTGTTGCTTCCTGACCTGCATACAGATTTCTCAAATCAACTAAGCTGATCATATGAATATTCATAGAAAAAACATGTTCTGACCTTATTACATATAAACAACACTGAATATGGATTACTCTAGAAGATAAGGGAGATGTTACTATATATCAACAAGAATAGATAGTGTTGTAGCAAAAATTAAATGGAAAATAATACCAAGTTCTACTGAGATTCAGGCTGTAAAATGGTACCATCTCTTTGGAAAAAAAGCTTGATATTAAAAAAAATAATAATAATTTTACAGTTTACATACAACACTGAAATTCCAATCCTGGTCTCTACCAAAGAGCATTTAACTTATGTTTAAAAAAAGAACAACAATAACAACAAAAAAACTTCTAACATCAATTTATATAGGGAAATTAGTCATAAACTCCAGAAGCTGAAACTCAAATGTTCTTCAATATTTGGCAAGTATACCAAAACGAAAAAACAAACCTGAGGTGAATCCATTAAAAGGTATACTACTAAACAATAAAAAGGAACAAAGTACTGATTTGAATACATAGATAAATCTCAAATGAATTAAACTGAGTGAAATAAATCAAACACACACTTATTTGAAATTATGAAAAAACAAAATTCTGGGAACAGAATGGATTAGTGCTTTGAGGGGTTAAGAGGAACACAAAGGTGAATGTAGGGAAAACTTGGGGCTTGATAGAATATTCTATATGTTGACTGCAGATAGCTATATGACTCTATAAAAACAGAACAAAATATTTTAAGCAAGAATTTTACTACATGTAAATTATACCTTAATAAACTAAGGAACATAAGAAAAATCATGCCCAATGAAACCATCTGATATGATCAGAAACTTCAAAGTCCAGCATTAATAGTAGATTTCTTTGTTGCATTTTATTGGAATTCTTTGTTAACTATCACCGCCAGTGTGTACTAATCATTGAATTCCTAATGCAAGTGGATGTCAAAAGTGAAATTCGTTTTCATATCAATTCAGTTCAGTTCAGTCGCTCAGTCATGTCCAACTCTTTGCAGCCCCATGAATCGCAGCACACCAGGCCTCCCTGTCCATCACCAACTCCCAGAGTTTACTCAGACTCATGCCCATCGAGTCGGTGATGCCATCCAGCCATCTCATCTTCTGTCGTCCCCTTCTCCTCCTGCCCCCCAATCCCTCCCAGCATCAGGGTCTTTTCTAATGAGTCAACTCTTCGCATGAGGTTTTAATATCAGTTTTGACAAAATTCTACAAATGCCAAAAAGGAATGAACATTTACATGGTCCTATGAAAGAGATGGGCATACCAGACCACCTGATCTGATTCTTGAGAAACCTATATGCAGATCAGGAAGCAACAGTTAGAACTGGACATGGAACAACAGACTGGTTCCCAATAGGAAAAGGAGTACGCCCAGGTTGTATATTGTCACCCTGCTTATTTAACTAACATTCAGAGTACATCATGAAAAACGCTGGGCTGGAAGAAGCACAAGCTGGAATCAAGATTGCTGGGAGAAATATCAATAACTTCAGATATGCAGATGACACCACACTTATGGCAAATATATGGGGAAACAGTGGAAACAGTGTCAGACTTCTTTTTGGGAGGGGGCTCCAAAATCACTGCAGATGGCGATTGCAGCCATGAAATTAAAAGACACTTACTCCTTAGAAGGAAAGTTATGACCAACCTAGATAACATATTAAAAAGCAGAGACATTACTTTGCCAGCAAAAGTCCGTCTAGTCAAAGCTATTGTTTTTCCAGTGGTCATGTATGGATGTGAGCGTTGAACTGTGAAGAAAGCTGAGCACAAAAGAATTGATGCTTTTGAATTGTGGTGTTGGAGAAGACTCCTGAGAGTCTCTTGGACTGCAAGGAGATCCAACCAGTCCATTCTAAAGGAGATCAGTCCTGGATGTTCATTGGAAGGACTGATGCTGAAGCTGAAACCCCAATATTTTGGCCACCTCATGCGAAGAGTTGATTCATTGGAAAAGACCCTGATGCTGGAAGGGATTGGGAGCAGGAGAAGAAGGGGATGACAGAGGATGAGATGGCTGGATGGCATTACCGACTCGATGGACATGGTTTTGAGTAAACTCGGGGCATTAGTGATGGACAGGAAGGCCTGTTGTGCTGGGATTCATGGGGTCACAAAGAGTCATACATGACTGAGTCACTGAACTGAACTGAACTGAACTGAAGGTGATAGCTGTCTATGTAGGCCTTAGAAAGTAGTTAGCCTAAAATAGCTTTAGCAACCACCAACATAATTCCCAGTTCAAGCACATAAAATTATTAAGGGTAAAAGAACTGGAAAAGGAAGGTTTTGTTTTTTTGTTTATTTGTTTTCTTAAGGTTCCCAGTGTGCAGTGACACTCCTTCCACATAAAAGGTGAGGATTTATTTTCCCTCATATCAACCTTAATGAAAAGAGCTTCCAGGAGACTTCTTAGGGAACACAACATGTTTCCCTGAAGTAGGTCGTTATCTGAATTGAGTATTTAAAATAATAAAATGAAATAAAGAGAAAATGATAGATGATTGCAAATCTGGGAGGTGTGGTTTTTAGAACAGATTATAAAGAAAACATGAGGGGAAACAGCTAGTCTCTTAATGAAAACCAGTCATAGATTTATGCTTTTAGGGTACCAGACAGGGAAGAAATGTCAGCCCAAAGGAGGTTTAACAGGTCAAGAGTTAAACAGCCCAAGTGCCTCACCTTTAAGAGTTGAGACCAGTTAGAGAGTGATGGGAGGTAAAATGTGGCCAACCAAAAGAATGGACCTTCACCATTTCTAGGTCATTTCAGTTAAGAGATGTGGTCAAGAGATCTCCAAGAGATATGTGTTTTGTTGTGTGCTCAGTCATGTCCAACTGTTCCTGACCCCATGGACTGTAGCCCACTTGGCTCCTCTGTCTGAGGAATTCTCCAGGCAAGAATACTGGAGTGAGTTGCCATTTCCTTCTCCAGAGGGATCTTCCCAACCCAGGGGTCAAACCCACATCCCCTGTGTCTCCTGCCTTAGCAGGCAGAGTCTTTACCATTGCATCACCTGGGAAGCCCTGCTCCAAGACATCCAGGGAAGCGCTCTGAGAGACAGTCAGCTTTAAACAAAGACCAAAGATGGAGGCAGGAAGCAAAGAGGAACTAAAAAACCTCTTGATGAAGATGAAAGAAAGAAGAATCTGGCTTAAAACTCAACATTCAAGAACATGGCATCCAGTCCCATCATTTCATGGCAAACAGATGGGGAAACAATGGAAACAGTGAAAGAATTTATTTTCTTGGGCTCCAAAATCACTGTGGACAGTGACTGCATCCATGAAATTAAGAATCAAACCAGTCAATCCTAAAGGAAATCATTCCTGAATATTCATTGGAAGGACTGATGCTGAAGCTGAAGCTTCCATACTTTGGCCACTTGATGCAAAGAGACAACTCATTGGAAAAGACCCTGATGCTGAGAAAGATTGAAGGCATTAGGAGAAGAGGATGACAGAAGACGAGATGGTTTGATGGTATCACTGACTCAATGGACATGAGTTTGAGCAAGCTGTGGGAGATGGTGAAGGACAGGGCAGCCTGGTGAGCTTCAGTCTATGGGATCACAGTCAGACACAACTGAGTGGCTGAACAGCAACAAAGATGGAGGGAACAAAACTAGTTCAAAGAATGCCAGTGTCTCACACAAGACTTATGACTGCATAAATCCTTCCCCTCTTAAAACTGCAGAAGCCCAACCACTCAACCACTTAGTGAATGGGAGAGGATAGAAGAGAGACTTCATAGACATATAAGTAGAGAAAGACACAATTACAGGCCACCCCCAAACATCCTGATGTAGACTCAAGCTGAGGGAGTAGTTGGGAAACCTTAAATGAAGTTCTGAGTTTCTGGCAATTCTATGGAAGGATATTTTAAATTCTGAATAATGCAATTCTTGAATTGAACAAATTCTTTTTTAATTATCTGAATGACTAGAGAAATTCCTCAATCTACCCAAGATAGATCATGCAGAGTATTGAGGAGTAAATTCCTGTCATAATGCATTTGTGAGGTCGATGGAGATTTTGTCTGACCTTGAGAGCAGGGATCAACTAACATTTTTTGTTAAAGGCCAAACAGTAAACATTTTAGGCTTTGAAGGCCAAGGAGGGCAGGAATTGAGGGTGTTAGGTAGATGTTTATAACAATAGCTAAAACACAAAATTTTTATTAATGAATTTAAAATGTCATGAAATTTTTGTTAATATATATCTAGAAATGGGTAGAATGGAATTATTTTGGGGGGTAACATTTCACTCAAATGAGCTTATAAATTAGTGTTCCCTATTAACAAATTGATTAAATATATTATTCACTTGTAGAATCAGTTCTCAGCTCCTGAGCCATACAAAAAGAGGCAATGGGCTATATGTGACCCTGAACTGCTGTTTAGGGGCTTTTCAGGTGGTGTTTGCGGTAAAGAACACACCTGTCAATGCAGGAGACATAACAGAAGCAGGTTTGATCCCTGGGTTGAGAAGATCCCCTGGAGGAGGAGGGCATGACAACCCACTCCAGTGAGTTGCCTGGAGAATTCCATGGACAGAGGAGCCTGGCGGGCTACTGTCTAAGGGGTCACAAAGAGTCGGAAAAGACTGAAGTGATTAAGCATACACCCACACACAAGTTGTTTGCTTACTACTGCCATCGACTCCCAATGCTTTCACCAAAATAGTAATTGTATACAAAAAGCTGCCTAAGGTCTCTCCTAGTTGAAGGTCTGAAGACAAAAATAAATAAATAAATACCACCAGGAATGAGACAGGAAAGAAAGAAAGATGAGGTGGTTGTGCTCTAAGAGTACAACAGATGGGGCCTTAGATTTACACTGCTTACTGTGCAGTAAACATCCTCCCAGTAACCTTTCTGTATTAGCACCTGTGGAAGTATCAACTATTAGTGAATAAAAATCAATCAAAGAAAATTAATTTTCCAGAAGGGAAATGAACAGAGATCACATAGATATTCCTCTTATACAAGAAAGCAGCCAACTCACTTGACTCCACAGATTTCTTCTTCCTGGCCCTTTATCCTTAAACAAATCAGGCAAGTTAAATTGCTGTCATTTATAAGTGCACTGACATCAGTAAATTACAAACTTTGCAATAGATTTGATCAATATCTGAAATTATGTTAATTTTTCTCTGAACTATAGATGAGATTTCTTCAGTAGAAAGTATATATTCAAAATAATATTGCATTTAAATGTTTGGCACTTTAGCATTTTCAATCTTTTTCTCTGGAGTAAGGTTCCCAAAATTAAAAACCCCCAAATGCAGTGATATAATTTGATTCATTGCTATATCCAGTGAGGCAGTAGTTATTGCTTTGCAAAGAGGAAAAATTTTGTTGTTTTCCGGGGTAGAAAATAAGCAAAAAATATATAGCATAAATTTAATACATGCTCAAGGAAATACCAACAACAATTATTATAAATCACTATGTGAGACAGAAAACAAGGAACAGCCATGAAATCTGCTCTAGATGCCTTCATTTTGGTTGAGAAGCTATTTGGTTTGCTTTGATACATTCTTAATGTAGTGTGGAAATGGGTTTACTAGATATATAATGCATCATCTGGTTACCTGTAAAAGGGAAAGCTCTTGGGGAATCACTTCAATATTATTTAGGAAAACTCATTTGATGGTCTGTACCAGTTAATTGAAGAAGTTAAGGAGACAAGTCATGCCTTTTGGCAGTTCTCTGTGATCAGTATTTCACAGACTTTGTTGACCTTTTTAAATAGGAGATATGAATTATTCGATTAGATGTTAACAGGGATGCAAACTGATATAGGGAGTTGACCACAGAGTGGGACAGGTCAGCTTCCAGGTCCCCTGTTTGGTCTGGTTGAAAGCAGCTAAAGGTCATTTGTAAACTTCGTATCAACTTCTAAAAGATCTCAAGACATGAGTAATCTCTGAATTTACAAGAACCCAATTCACCCATGGCCTGCTAATTAAAAAGAAAAACAGAAGGAGAGAGAGACAAAAAAGAAACACAACCAGTTGTTTTTTTTTGTTTTTTCTTTTTGTTTTTTTTAAGTAGTATAAGGAAGCTTGGTGAGATGAGCAACAGTTCTGATATTTCTACAGTAGAGAGCTCAAATAAAAATTAAACAGAAATCTACTAGCACTCTCTTAGAAACTGAAACCTAACGGATTTTCTCAAAAAGGACTGGGGTTTAATTTGTGTAGCAAAACAAGATATTCCATTAGCTGTCACATTTTCTGTGTTGCAGGTGCTGGACTTCCCTGGTGGCTCAGATGGTAAGGAATCCTCCTGCAGTGCAGACGATGTGGGTTTGATCCCTGGATCAGGAAGATTCCCTGGAGAAGGGAATGCATACCCAGTCCGGTATTCTTGCCTGAAGAATTCCATGGACAGAGGAGCCTGGTAGGCTATGGTCCCTTGGTCTCAAAGCATCAGACATGGCTGAGTAACTAACACTTTCACTCACTGTTTTAAAATATTATATTAAAAACAAATTTGGTCATAGACAGCTAGGAAAAAGAAGGGACATTTGAAGTCAACTGGGTCAGAATTTCCTTGGCCTCTGGGAAGTAAATGTCAGTGGCATCCTCCAGTCACATGTCAAACAAAAGCATTCACCCATATTACCTCCACATTTTACAGACTGAAAAAGGAAACACAAGAAAAATCAGATGAAACTAAAGATAATTTGCAAAAGTTCAATATTCAGAATTAGATTGACTCAGATTATGGTTCTCTCACTTATCCATTAAAGATATTGGGAAAATTGTTTTACCTCTACCAGCATCTGCATGTTTCTTTTGTAAAAAAAAAAAAAAAAAAGCAGCTGCATTTATTACCAATAGATGCTTTTCTTGCTTTTTCAGCTTATGTTAAATATTTTATCAGCAAAAAAATGTTATTTCCAATGTTTCTAAATCCTGAAAATTTATTTTATTAATTATAATAGCTAACATGGAAGTTTTTAATTAGCAATTCTGTACTTCAAGACCTTTCTGGTGCTTCTCAGAAATATCTGAAAAGATCCCTGAAATTAAAGATCTAAGTTTGGTTCCCAGATCAACCATATACCTATTCTGCGGTTTAAACACTAAAATTATTTCACTGAGCTTTGATTCCCCTTATCTATTATAGTGACGATAAGATATACCTTACTAAACAAGGTTTTCTAAGAATTAAATAGTCTTTCAGTTCAGTTCTGCTCAGTTGCTCAGTCGTGTCTGACTCTTTGCAACCCTATGAACTTCAGCACAGCAGGCCTCTCTGTCCATCACCAACTTCTGGAGTCCACCCAAACCCATGTCCATTGAGTCGGTGATGCCATCCAACCATCTCATCCTCTGTCATCCCCTTCTCCCCCTGCCCTCAATCTTTCCCAGCATCAGGGACTTTTCAAATGAGTCAGCTCTTCGCATCAGGTGGCCAAAGTATTGGAGTTTCAGTTTCAGCACCAGTCCTTCCAATGGACACCCAGGACTGATCTCCTTTAGAATGGACTGGTTGGATCTTCTTGCAGTCCAAGGGATTCTCAAGAGTCTTCTCCAACACCACAATTCAAAAGCATCAATTCTTCCATGCTCAGCTTTCTTTATAGTCCAACTCTCATATCCATACATGACCACTGGAAAAACCACAGCCTTGACTAGATGGACCTTTTTTGGCAAAGTAAATAGTCTTGGTAAAATATAAAGCACTGCTCAGGAGCGTGGTGGCTGGGACAGCGCACGAGCACAGCTGAGAGGAGCTACCCCACACCTAAGGGCAGAGGCGGCAGCCGAGAGGAGCTACCCCTCATCCGAGGTAAGGAGCAGTGGCTGCACTTTGCTGGAACAGCCCTGAAGAGAGATCCCCACGTCCAAGGTAAGAGAAACCCAAGTAAGACGGTAGGCACTGAGAGAGGGGATCAGAGGGCAGACAGACTGAAACCACAATCACAGACAACTAGCCAGTCTGATCACACGGACCACAGCCTTGTCTAACTCAGTGAAACTAAGCCAGGCCATGTGGGGCCACCCAAGACAGCCATGTCATGGTGGAGAGGTCTGACAGAATGTGGTCCACTGGAGAAGGGAATGGCAAACCGCTTCAGTATTCTTGTCTTGAGAACCCCATGAACAGTACAAAAGACAAAAAGATAGGACACTGAAAGATGAACTCCCCAGATCAGTAGGTGCCCAATATGCTTTAGAGATCAGTGGAGAAATAACTCCAGAAAGAATGAAGGGATGGAGCCAAAGCAAAAACAAACCCAGCTGTGAATGAGACTGGTGATGGAAGCAGGGTTAGGTGCTGTAAAGAGCAATATTGCATAGGAACCTGGAATGTTAGGTCCATGAATCAAGGCAAATTGAAAGTGGTCAAACAGGAGATGACAAGAGTGAGCATTGACATTCTAGGGATCAACAAACTAAGATGGACTGGAATGGGTGAATTTAACTCAGATGACCATTATATCTACTACTGTGGGTAGGAATCTCTTAGAAGAAGTGGAGTAGCCATCATAGTCAACAAAAGAGTCTGAAATGCAGTCCTTGGGTGCAATCTCAAAAACGACAGAATGATCTCTGTTCGTTTCCAAGGCAAACCATTCAATATCATGGTAATCCAAGTCTATGCCCCGACCAGGAACGCTGAAGGAGCTGAAGTTGAAAGGTTCTATGAAGACCTACAATACCTTCTAGAACTAACACCCAAAAAAGATGTCCTTTTCTTTATAGGGGACTGGAATGCAAAAGTAGGAAGTCAAGAAGCACCTGGAGTAACAGGCAAATTTGGCCTTGGAGTACAGAATGAAGCAGGTTAAAGGCTAATAGAGTTCTGCCAAGAGAACACACTGGTTATAGCAAACACCCTCTTCCAAAAGCATAAGAGAAGACTCTACACATGGACATCACCATATGGTCGACACCAAATCAGATTGATTATATTCTTTACAGCCAAAGATGGAGAAGCTCGATACAGTCAGCAAAAACAAGACCGGGAGCTGACTGTGGCTCAGATCATGAACTCATTATTGCCAAATACAGAGTGAAATTGAAGAAAGTGGAGAAAACCACTAGACCATTCATATATGACCTAAATCAAATTCCTTATGACTCTACAGTGGAAGTGAGAGATAGATTTAAGGGACTAGATCTGATAGCGTGCCTGATAAACTATGGATGAAGGTTTTCTGACATTGTACAGGAGTCAGGAATCAAGACCATCCCCAAGAAAAAGAAGTACAAAAAAGCTAAATGGTTGTCTGACGAGGCCCTGTAAATAGCTGTATAAAAAGGGAAGTGAAAAACAAAAGGGAAAAAGAAAGATATATCCATTTGAATGCAGAGTTCCAAACAATAGCAAGGAGAGATAAGAAAGCCTTCTCCATGATCAGTGCAAAGAAATAAAGGAAAACAATAGAATGGGAAAGACTAGAGATCTCTTCAAGAAAATTAGACATACCAAGGGAATATTTCATGCAAAGATGGGCTCAATAAAGGACAGAAATTGTAGGAACCTAACAGAAGCAGAAGATATTAAGAAGAGGTGGCAAGAATACACAGAAGAACTGTACAAAAAAGATCTTCACGACCTAGATAATCATGATGGTGTGGTCACGTACCTAAAGCCAGACATCCTGGAATGTGAAGTCAAGTGGGCCTTAGGAAGCATCACTATGAACAAAGCTAGTGGAGGTGATGGAATTCCAGTTGAGCTATTTCAAATCCTGAAAGATGATGTTGTGAAAGTGCTGCACTCAATATGCCAGCAAATTTGGAAAACTCAGCAGTGGCCACAGGACTGGAAAAGGTCAATTTTCATTCCAATCCCAAAGAAAGGCAATGCCAAAGAATGTCCAAACTACCGCATATTTGCATTCATCTCACACACCAGTAGAGTAATGCTTAAAATTCTCCAAGCCAGGCTTCAGCAATACGTGAACCTTGAACTTCCAGATGTTCAAGCCGGTTTTAGTAGAGGCAAAGGAACCAAAGAGCAGATTGCCAACATCTGCTGGATTATCAAAAAAGCAAGAGAGTTCCAGAAAAACATCTATTTCTAAGTTATTGGCTATACCAAAGTCTTTCTGTGGATCACAATAAATGGTGGAAAATCCTGATAGAGATGGGAATACAAGACCACCTAACCTGCCTCTTGAGAAACCTATATGCAGGTCAGGAAGCAACAGTTAGAACTGGACATGGAACAACAGACTGGTTCCAAACAGGAAAAGGAGTATGTCAAGGCTGTATATTGTTACCCTACTTATTTAACTTATGTGCAGAGTACATCATGAGAAACGCTGGGCTGGAGGAAGCACAAGCTGGAATCAAATTTGCCTGGAGAAATATCAATAACCTCAGATATGCAGATGATGCCACCCTTATGGCAGAAAGTGAAGAAAAACTAAAGAGCCTCCTGATGAAAGTGAAAGAGGAGAGTGAAAAAAGTTGGCTTAAAGCTCAACATTCAGAAACCTAAGATCACGGCATCTGGTCCCATCACTTCATGGCAAATAGATGGGGAAATGGTGGAAAAAGTGGCTGACTTTATTTTTCTGGGCTCCAAAATCACTGCAGATGGTGACTGCAGCCATGAAATTAAAAGACGCTTACTCCTTGAAAGGAAAGTTATGCTCAACCTAGATTGCATATTAGAGACATTAGTTTGCCAACAAAGGTCCGTCTAGTCAAGGCTGTGGTTTTTCCAGTGGTCATGTATGGATGTGAGAATTGGGCTATAAAGAAAGCTGAGTGCCAAAGAACTGATGCTTTTGAACTATGGTGTTGGAGAAGACTCTTGAGAGTCCCTTGGACTACAAGAAGATCCAAGCAGTCCATCCTAAAGGAGATCAGTTCTAGGTGTTCATTGGAAGAACTGATGTTGAAGTTGAAACTCCAATACTTTGGCCACCTGATGTGAAGAGCTGACTCGTTGGAAAAGACCCTGATGCTGGAAAAGATTGTGGACAGTTGGAGAAGGGGACGACAGCAGAGGAGATGGTTGTATGGCATCACGGACTCAATGCACATGAGTTAGGTAGACACCAGGAGTCAGTGATGGATAGGGAGGCCTGGCGTGCTGTGGTTCATGGGGTCACAAAAGAGTCAGACGTGACTGAGCAACTGAACTGAACTGATACAACTTAAGAACGTATGAGTTCTTTAGAGTTTTATGCCTAGAGCAAAATTTATTCACTTTTCTCCATATTAAAATATTGCTGTTATATAGTTGTACAAAGACTGTATTTTGTAGGGATTTTTAAGGGGCGCAAATACTTCCTATTTAATTTTAGTGTCTATTACCGTTTTCTAATATTCCAAGTTACATAGTTTCTTGGTTGCTTAGTTGGTCAATTATATTCCCTAATACAGATAGACATTTCC
Organism: Cervus canadensis; assembly: GCF_019320065.1. Classification (NCBI taxonomy): domain Eukaryota; kingdom Metazoa; phylum Chordata; class Mammalia; order Artiodactyla; family Cervidae; genus Cervus; species Cervus canadensis. The sequence continues at coordinate 51,505,864 of NC_057390.1, read as the reverse complement.
TAGATGAAGTCTCAGTTCCAAGCTGGCGTGTTTTGCCTGTTTATTTGCTTGTGTGTTGTTTGTCTTACTCAAATCTGACCCATTTTATGCCCCCTTAACTCAGAGTCCTATTAACTGCCTGATTAACCTGAGAAAACATATGAATACCAGCTGGTTGACCCTTCTTAGCTATCTGGGTATTGGAGCACAGGAAGCAAAAAATATAAAAGTGAAGAGTGTTGATACCGTCCTGGATGGCAACATCAGACAGCTGGGGCCAACATAGGTATCAAAAAGTATAAGCATAAAATAAAAAAAGCAGTTGGGACATCATTAATATGGCAACATTGATTGTTCCCATTTCAGTCTTTCTCAGTCCCCTTCACAATAACAACTAGTAACTATTTATAGGCAAAACACCATTGTGAAAATCCCAGAAACTGGGGTGAAACTGAAGCAAACCCTGGACCACAAATCCCAAGAAGGACCTTACTTGAAGAGTAAGAGGAGCGACTCCATGCTGACTGCATCTCCCCTCCCCAGGCCAGAACAGAATCACACTGAGAGGTCTCCCTTGGTTTTTCTAGTTGGATAAAACAAGCCCAATATGGACATCCAGCTCCCCTCTTATTGCAGGGTACTTCCCAGGAGGCCCATCCCTGTATCTCACCTCATGGGGATCACTGGGGAGATCTGCAGGGCTTAATACCTGAGGATCAGATGGAGACTGGGGGTAGAGCAGGGCATGTGGCTTATAGCAATTATCTCTTGTGTCTTGGCAGACTTCATTCCACATCACAGTTGTGCCAAGTGGAAATCTCAGCCAGTGCCTCTGTCCATCTGCAGAGCTGTGTTCATGGCCCTGCTGGTTGGGTGCTCAGTAGGCAGTTTGCTTGGTTTATGTCACCAGTTAGCAAGCTGTGCCAGCCATGGGGCTCATTTTAAGGCCCCATCCAAGCCAGAAAACTAAATTTGAAGCCCTATTTATTGCTAAAGATAGTTGCCAGTCCAGTTTGCCAGATCAGGAAGCTAACCAGAGAAATCAAGTAGCTACATACCTCTCTTTCAGCCATGCTTGCAGAGACACCAAAGGAGAGAGCACAGATAGCAGCCCTGATCATCTCAGGGCTGAGCCGTAGCACTGTCTGGCCAGGGAGTCGGCTGGTAGTTCTGCCAAACTTGGGTAATCTGTCAGTGAGCCATACTGGCCATAAGCATGTTCTATAGCCCTCCCTGGGCCAGTGGGGGTTGAGCGGGGGAGAGGGGGTGAGTGGGGGATTGTGAAAGCTCACATAACGGCTGATTATAGCTTCCAGACTCACTCATCCAGAAAGCCTGAGCAGCGAATCCAGGGAGCCATGGAACTCATCCTATGACCATGCATGAGCAAGGATCCAAGCCAGGAGATGTGCCTAAACATGAAGTGTAGCATCTGCCCCCACAAAACACAGGAGCCTTAAAAATGATCCTGGACAGCTTCAGAATCTAACTAACAGGGCCACTCAGCACATTGTACAGGCCTACCCCACAGTAGTGCTTAATCTATGATCTTACCTGATGGCTAAGTGTAGTCTGAGGCCTTTTCCAGTCAGTTACCCAGTTCAATCATGGAACAAAATCTGTAGCCCCACCCAGTGAGGCAGTTCAGACAGTAATCCTGGTCAATCAAGGAGTCAGTCTACAGCCCCACTCAACAGCTGCGAGGACCTCCCAACCAAAGGACACAGCCAGAAATCTTGTCCAGTAGTAGAGCTAGGGGATATGTGGTAGTAAGGGCCACCTTGCATACTTACCTGGATTTAGGAAACATTATGCACTGAAATTTGGACTGGTGCTTTAGCATCTGACAGATAGCTAGACTAGAAGCAAATCATTCAGTCCAGTATAAAGCCCTGAGACCATTTAATCATTAGTATTTTTTTTAGTTTTGATTTATTTTTATCCTTACCATATTTTTATATTTCTGTGAAGCCTTTGAGAGTCTAGGGCATTTAATGAGATATCTCCCACTCAGGAAGCCTCTATCTTCCACCATCCCAGAAATATCTATTTAACTTCTTTACTAGCTGAGTCACAAGGGAAGCCCAAGAATATTGGAGTGGGTTGCCTATCCCTTCTCCAGGGGATCTTCCCAACCCAGTAATCGAACCTGGGTCTCCTGCATTGCAGGTGGATTCTTTACCAACTGAGCTATCAGGGAAGCCAATTGTATGCCAAAGTTAATATAAATATCTTATAATAATGTTTCTCATTTTTTCTCACTCATTAGTTAAAACATTTCTACTATTTATTTCATCTGTTCATACAATCACCTGTTTTGCCAAAAGTTTTCAGTTTTGTCTCAGGTTTAAAGGATTTGTTAACAAATTAAACTGCTTGTTATAAACAAATAAATAATACAAATAAAAATAAATTTATAAACAATATAAACAAATAATGTAGCAAATAAATATAAACAAATATAAATATAAACACATAATATAAACAAAAAAATAATACTAATCTAGCTTACTTTCAATATACTAATATTAAAAGAAAAGAGAAATAGAACAGAGGCTACATCACCAAATTGGGTTTTGACCAACATCCATACTTAATCAGAGTTGGGAAGTCCCTTGTCACAGCACATCTGGAGTTCCAGTTGGGAAAATGGCCAAGGTGGGGACACAGGCAGAATGCCCGCTTCATGGGTGAGACTTCAAAGATTGCAGTTTGGGTTCCCGTTTATAATCCCAGGATGCAAACTGATATAATCATCAATCTGTGAGCAAATTGCAATTCTGGCTTCTTGTTAATATTGTTTGTTTTGTCATGTAAAACTTGGAATGTTGTTAAGCCCTGGGCTTGGTTGGCCAGGCCCCCTCCAGTGGCTTAATGAATTCTGAGATCAGCTCCCTATTTATTTATTATGTTTCTCTTCCCACGTTCACAGCAGGTGTGGCTGACACCTACAGCAGTAGTCTGGGCAGTGTCCAGGTAGGTCAAAAGCAAGGTCAGAGGCCTGCTCTGCTTTGTCTCTGAAGCCTGAATAAGACTATTTACTAATTTCCCTAACATCACCCAATACATTATTAAGAGACCTGAGGTGATTTTTCCTTGTTATTTACTATGAGAATCTGTGAGTAAGTTTATGGAGATTAAGACCCATGAAAGTGGGCAGAATGTTCTAAACTTCTGTCATTAATGGTTTCTTACTGTCATAGTAATCAATATTCAGCCTCCACAATTTTGCAAAAATTACTAATGATATGTTTCTACGAGCTTTAATCCAGCTAAAATGATCTCAGTTGTGACTATCTGTATTTTCCTGTGTCTCCAGATTTGGAGGTGGTGGCTCACCCTACAACTTCTGTCTCTGATGGTTCCAAGAAAAGTCATTGATTTTCAGTTTGCTCAGCATTTTTCTTGTTGTAAGGACAGCAGTGATGACTTTTCGTTGTTGTTGTTGTTGTTGTTTTTTCCCCCGCAGAGTTGAAACCAAACATTACCAAAGTATCATTTCATAGATAACATTTTTTATTTTAATAAATTCCATAAAATAAATGTATCATCATTATGAAAAAGGATAAATGTGTGTGTGTGTGTGTGTGTGTACATATATATATATAATAGGAGAAGCACACTGACTGAAATTACCCATCCTGGTCAGGTACCAAAGTAACCATTTGCATGAGTTGTTTTATGACAGGAGGCCCTGGTAAGGAACACAGAACTAATAAGCCACCACTAATAAGCCACCACCAACCCAACAACCAACCAGAAGAGTTCAGGAAAAGTCAAAACGAGGCACCACATGTCCGACCACCTCCCAGAATCCTTCTCTCTGGCATCCATCTTGGCTGAGCAAGGCATGCACCATCAAGAAGGACTCTGAGTCAGAATAATTGGCTAAGGACAACCTGGAAACTAGACTGTAAGCCATGTGACAGAGCTGTTCTCCTGGGTTCCCTTACCCTATTGCTCTCCACCCCGGATGCCCTTTCCCAATCAAACCTCTTGCTTTGTCAGCACATATGCCTCCTTGGACAATTCATTTCCAAGTGTTAGACAAGAGACCAGTTTCGGGCCTTGAAAGGGGGTCCCCCTTCCTGCAACAAGTGGCAACTCTGGCGGGGACTCTTCTTCACTGTGATTGACATCCTGACCACTCGGGGTACTCAGGGGCCAACTTCCCTGCCAATGGACTAAACCCAGCGGCCATAACTGGGACCCTTTGGCCCCTGGTCTCCTCCTGGCGCGGACAACTGGCCAGAATGCCCCGACCGGTAAGGAACAATAGAATTTATTGACACCTCTCTCCTTCCCTCTCTCTTTTCTCCCCTTAACCTTTCCTATGCTTCCCTTTTTTCTATTTCCCCCATCCTGGACTCAGGAATCTGGTTGGAGGGTCTCAGCCTGAGCTGAGGATTGGAGACTGATCACCTCCTCTTGGCAGAGAAGTTGAATTCTGGTTGTGTCCTGGTTTCTGGTAGGGCTAAGTTCCAGTCCTCCCTTCTCTGGAAACCCAGGGTAAAGTCCTGTAATGCCTGGCTATCTGCAGGTGGCAGGAGATGTCTGTAAGGCCACCTCTTTTGCCCCCCTTTCCCGCCTCCTCCCCCTTCTATCAACCTGGCTTTGTTTCCTCGCTTTGAAATCTTTGAAGATCTGGGATATTTTCAATTACTCTGTTAGTACTTGGATCTGAAGTTCTGTGTCTCTATAGGAGGTTTCCTGAGAGACTGCATTCATGTAATTAAGGGAGGGTTTGAGGAGGACTGCCAGGTCTATGTGTGTGTTTTAACTCTGTGTTCTATATTGTGATGTTTTGATGGCCATTTTGCTTTGTCTGGCCAACATTTGGTTTAGACCTGCTGCCGTTTTGTTAGAACTTGATTTTCTTTCCCTGTGCCTGGAGACCAGGGCTCTGGCTCTGTTCTCAGGCACACTTATGTAGACCATCTCTAACTCCTGAGACTGAGGAAAAATGGGAAAAATCCTTTAAAAATTATATTTATTCAAACTGTTTTTTATAAACTAGTAAATTTTATATTATAATATTTAATTCATGATTAAGCTTAGAAAATGAAGCTAGATTTTACATTGTGTCTGTCTAAATATGTCTTGGTACGTCTTTGGGTAATATTTTTGAGATTAATTTGTAAATGAGTTCTATTTAATTGACTTAAAGAAAAGTAAGTGCTTATAAATCAAATAATTCTAAATTAATATAGTCCAGGTTCATGTGAACCAAGGAATATTCAGTATTAAAAACTTGATATTAATGTTTGTTTATTGACCTATCAAATACAGACATGTCTTCGAGTAATTTACACTAAGTAGAAAATTTTCATTGTTCAGTTCAGTCGCTCAGCCGTGTCCCACTCTTTGCGACCCCATGAATCGCAGAGCACCAGGTTTCCCTGTCCATCACAAACTCCTGGAGTTTACTCAAACTCATGTCCATGGAGTCGGTGATGCCATCCAGCCATCTCACCCTAAGTCGTCCCCTTCTCCTCCTGCCCCCAATCCCTCCCAGCATCAGGGTCTTTTCCAATGAGTCAACTCTTCGCATGAGGTGGCTAAAGTATTGGAGTTTCAGCTTCAGCATCAGTCCTTCCAATGAACACCCAGGACTGATCTCCTTTAGGATGGACTGGTTGGAACTCCTTGCAGTCCAATGGACTCTCAAGAGTCTTCTCCAACACCACAGTTCAAAAGCATCAATTTTTTGGTGCTCAGCTTTCTTCACAGTCTACCTCTAACATCCATACATGACCACTGGAAAAAACATAGCCTTGACTAGATGGACCTTTGTTGGCAAAGTAATGTCTCTGCTTTTTAATATGCTATCTAGGTTTGTCATAACTTTCCTTCCAAGAAGTAAACATCTTTTAATTTCATGGCTGCAATAACCATCTGCAGTGATTTTGGAGCCCCAAAAAATAAAGTCTGACACTGTTTCCACTGTCTCCCCATCTATTTCCCATGAGGTGATGGGACCATATGCCATGATCTTAGTTTTCTGAGCTTTAAGTCAACTTTTTCACTCTCCTCTTTCACTTTCATCAAGAAGCTTTTTAGTTCCTCTTCACTTTCTGCCATAAGGGTGGTGTCATCTGCATACCTGAGGTTATTGATGCTTCTCCTGGCAATCTTGATTCCAGCTTGTACTTCTTCCAGCCCAGTGTTTCTCATGATGTACTCTGCATATCACCTAAATAAGCAGGGTGACAATATACAGCCTTGACATACTCCTTTTCCTGTTTGGAACCAGTCTGTTGTTCCATGTCCAGTTCTAACTGTTGCTTCCTGACATGCATATAAGTTTCTCAAGAGGCAGGTCAGGTGGTCTGGTATTATCTCTTTCAGGATTTTCCACAGTTTATTGTGATCCACACAGTCGAAGGCTTTGGCATAGTCAATAAAGCAGAAATAGATGTTTTTCTGGAACTCTCTTGCATTTCCTATGATCTAGCGGATGTTGGCAATTTGATCCCTGGTTCCTCTGCCTTTTCTAAAACCAGCTTGAACATCTGGAAGTTCACGGTTCACGTATTGCTGAAGCCTGGCTTGGAGAATTTTGAGCATTACTTTACTAGTGTGTGAGATGAGTGCAATTGTGCGGTAGTTTGAGTATTCTTTGTCATTGCCGTTCTTTGGGATTGGAATGAATACTGACCTTTTCCAGTCCTGTGGCCACTGTTGAGTTTTCCAAATTTGCTGGCATATTCATTGTACTTGGGTTTAATTTAAGTTAAATATTATCATATATGTTACAAGTTTGTCAACAAGGAAATTATCTCAAGTGAAGAAACTTCTAAAAAACGTAAATGTGGTATGAGCTTTTAGATAAACTCTATTAATAATAATTTTTCTTTAGAAATATATGCTTAAAATAGCCTTTCCAGATTGGCATAACTTGAATTTCTAAGGGTTGTGCTAAACGAAGTGTTGGAAGTCTATTGAATGGTTAGGCCATTTCCAAATAAAATAAGATTTTGAAACATTTACTATTAAACACTAATTTCCTTTTACAGAGAAACTAAAGAGATTTGGGACTATAAATGAATAATATTTGGTGCCATCCTAAAATGTTCTAAGAAAGCAAGGGTTTTAGAAATTATCACTGGTATTTATGCTCACCAATCTATAAAATGCTAATATAAAAGTTCTTGGTTGCTTAAAGAAAGTAGGCAGTGTGTTTTGAGAAAAAAAGCAAAGTACAAAAAATACTAAAAAGAGTTATGCATGATCAGGTTTTTCTATAATTGGATTACATTATATTATCTAATTAGTTAGATAAATGGATTTTGTTAGGAATGACACAGCCATAGGAAAACTGGTTAAAGCCAACTAGGTCCAAGATGGCAGAGTTGACTTTCACTAGACCTTGAGCCATATATACACCCATTGTGACATACCAACAAGCTAAATGATTCACCCATCAACACTGACTATATCTGACCAACTATTCTAAACCCTTTTAATCAATCTTTTTGACAAAAATTCCTAAATCAAATTCTTTTGAACTTTCTTTGACCTCTAGCTAACTTTGGGGTGCTTTAGAGGGCCCCTGAAATATCCCAAAGGGAGATATTAAATTGTGTTTATTTGGCTGGTTAAATTACACGAAAAATATTATCAAATGAGTAATAAATCTTCTCATGTTATAATGTATGGTAAATATTACTAATATAGATATCCTAGAAATTATATGGAGTTCTTAACATTCTGATATGTCCTGGTATTCTAATGGAAAACCTGATGACGTCACAAAAGTTAACATAGGACTGAATAAACCAGCGAATGTGCTTATAACTTTTATGGTTTCTATATGAAAAATTATGGGTTTGAATCTTATGTTTTCCAGGAGTAGGGAAAACCTTCCTCTCAAACTAATTATGACAATAATTTGGTAAAATTATATGTTATAAACAAAACAATTATATTTTATATCTGACTCCTCCAGAAACTGGAAACTCTTAGGTTTCCAGTAAATTTATCAAATGAGTTAGAAAGGTTATCTCACTAACAGCTACAAAAATCTCAAGGAATTTTTGAGACCTTAAAAAGGTAAAAAGTCACCTAGATTTGTTAGGCAAAATCTGTGATAAGCCTTTGGTGTGAGTTTCCCAGCCCTGTTCTATTTTAAAAGTTCAGTCTGAGATTCTATAAGTATTTCAGCAAAATAAAAAGTCTATGATCAATTATGGTTATATAAATCATCAGGCCAAAATTAGTGATAGCAGACCTGTTCTGCAAACAAACTAGCCTTAATTTGGTTATATTTGATAAAAATGAGGGTAATTTTTGGGAGAAGATGTTTCAATAAATGTTAAATTCCAATTTGTTAATGGAGGTCTGCATCTAGTAAGACTCATTTCCTGGATAGTTCTTTGCTGTTATGTGATATTAATACAAAATTCAATTGAATTCTTAAAGAACAACCTAAGTTTGTTTCTGAAGCTTATCTCAGTAATCTATCTTTGGATAAAGATCAGATGCCTCATGACCTACAACCAGGACTGGAAAAAGACATAATTTAAAGTATTGTCTCTAACCTAGATGGAAGGACTTTTTCTTTTCTTTTTTTTTTTTAATCAGGTACTCTTAACTAGCTCATGCACAATGAAACTGAAAGAAAATTGACTCTTAGATTAATTACCACTTCCAAATGGCCCTACACTGGACTGGTCTATAGAGAAGACAGCTGACCTGATTTCACCTTAAAATGATGTTCAAACAGAGGAGAAACTACACTACACCAGGGTGAGAAGATGACAATATCAGAGGCAGACAGCTTTCCCAAGATGCTAGACCTGATTCATATGATCATTTATAATGTTTTCTTGACTTCTTAGACCTTTGTATATAAATCAAATGTTTTTTTTTTTTTTTTTTTTCTATCATAGGCCTGATCCTATGCTAGTTTTACAAATCAATCCAATTGTTGGGTGTGTGGCCAATTCCCTGTGTCTAGTTCTGGGTTACCTTGGTATATTTCTCTACTACAAGGCTCTAATTGGTTGTCCCTGAGAAAATTTACTTTAAAAAAGACTATAGTCATATTCAGGTCACTATTGATATTACTAGATGGGGTCCCCTCACTGGCCAATTAATAATGCCTGCTCTGATTCTGACCATAAATTTGAGCTTTCTTCTATTACTCAAGCTCAATCAGAGCAACAAGCAAAGTTTCAACAAAGGAGGAAAAATCTCCCACAATTATGGGATGGATTTATATAGATAACACCAGGCTACGGTAATTTAGGTTTAAAGTCTCCTCTATGTTGGAAACAATTAAATCATTTTAAGGATAATCAGTCTAGTAATACTAGAAAACTGGGCTATGTGCCTTATAGATAGTGCCAATATATAATTTCCCTGGGAGATAAAGATTTGTACAGAGTAGACTAAGTCAGATGACCTGGGATTTACTGGGCTACATCTAACGGAAGCCCTTAACTTAAGTCTTACTTGTGACTTTACTAATACTACTGGCTATGTTATTTATATTTCACCTGTTTTACAAAATTGCTGTTTCTTACACTGCCAAATGTGTGACTGAGGCCTCTGATAAAATAGTATATAGTTCCACATGAGATTAATGATGGTAACAGTGTAACTCTAGATATGGGAATAAGCAACAAGAGGGAATGTTTTCCTGGACCAAGAGGTTAGTAAGACAGGTGGTCCAGAGAATTTTGGATACTGTTTTATGGCCTAATCCGGTAACAGCACATTGAGAGGCCTGCCAACAAAATCTTTGCCAAACCTGAGAATGGACTTTCTCAGCACCATGGGATAAAATGGTCATGAAATGACCCCCTCAAAATCATGGTCAAGTTTATGAGCAAAAAGGGGCTCTGCCAAGTGAAAACTGACTCTTGCCATCTATGTTTACAAAGATGAAATCATGGCCACTGCAACTGCTGACCTTCAACTCCCTGAAAGGAGTTCAGGGTGAAAATAAGAAATGAGGCACTCTGTGCTCTGGGAAAAACTGGCAGAACAGGCCTTCAGATAGTTAGATCTTTTCAGGAGAAGATTTTATGAGTCCCAATTCTTGTGTCTTCTCATACCTAGAGAAACACTGACGTCATTAATGGTGACATCTGCTTTGGTTATTAAAGAAAATTTTACAGTCAAAAGTCAAAATAGAGTAGCTATGGTTCAGACATTCTGGGAAATAACTAGGTGATATTATGGGTGTAATTTCAGACTAGACCTTATATTGCTAAACACTTGAGTTTTCTGAGTCATGTCAGGTTTGGATGCCACCATTCTCAAAACAATGTCTTCTGGAAGCTAGTAATTGCAACCTTACTTTTTATAAAACCAGGCAAGTGGCTACCCGGCTACAAGTCTCCCCAAAGGGCCAGGTCTAGACTGGGTTTCAGGCCTATTCTTCTAAAAAGAAATAGATTTATTTTGTCTATTAAAATTCCAGTTATCACTCCTCCAGCTACTTCTAATTGGGTCTATTACACCGAAATGGCAGACCAAGGGATTGAGATTTTAATCATACAAGGCTCAGATCTAGGACTTGGAACTCAGGAATACTTCAAATTCAGTGTCTATTCTCCAAGCTGAGGCAGTCCTATGCCCCATTTTGACAGGAAGTTATCACAGTCATAGTTGCCCTGTTCCCTAAATTAAAACTGAGAATGACTGTGGGGCTCTGGAGTACAGATCTGTGTGTTCTTCATTTCTTATCTCTAGGATATAGGCTTCATTCAGCCTCCTTGAGATTCCCTGAGTTCCAAAGGGTGGATTCAAACAATTGCTAATCAGGGAATGGAGGGGATACAGAAACAGAGGAGAAGCGATCAAACAAGGCTGGTGGCACAGCCTTCAGACAGGGTCCTGGTTCCTACTTAGAAAAAAATATGCATAACAATGTCTTTCAGTCAATCCCTTATGACTATACAGTGGAAGTGAGAAATAGATTTAAGGGTGCCTGATGACCTATGGATTGAGGTTCGTGACATTGTACAGGAGACAGGGACCAAAACCATCCCCATAGGGGGGAAAAAAAAATCAAAAAGGCAAAATGGCTGTGTGAGGAGGCGTTACAAATAGCTGTGAAAATAAGAGAAGTGAAAAGCAAAGGAGAAAAGGAAAGCTATTCCCATTTGAATGCAGAGTTCCAAAGAATAGTAGGGAGAGATAAGAAACCCTTCCTCAGTGATCAATGCAAAAAAATAGAGGAAAACAACAGAATGGGAAAGACTAGATATCTCTTCAAGAAAATTAGAGACACAAAGGGAATATTTCATGCAAAGATGGGTTCAATAAAGGACAGAAATGGTATGGACCTAACCGAAGCAGAAGATATTAAGAAGAGGTGGCAAGGATACACAGAAGGACTGTACAAAAAAGATCTTCACGATTCAGATAATGACGATGGTGTGATCACTCACCTAGAGCCAGACATCCTGGAATGTGAAGTCAAATGGGCCTTAGGAAGCATCACTACGAACAAAGCTAGTGAAGGTGATGGAATTCCAGTTGAGCTATTTCAAATCCTGAAAGATGACACAGTGAAAGTGCTGCATTCAGTATGTCACCAGATTTGGAAAACTCAGAAGTGGCCACAGGACTGGAAATGGTCCGTTTTCATTCCAATCCCAAAGAAAGACAATGCCAAAGAATGTTTAAACTACCGCATAATTGCACTCATCTCACACGCTAGTAAAGTAATGCTCAAAATTCTCCAAGACAGGCTTCAGCAATACGTGAACCGTGAACTTCCAGATGTTCAAGCTGGTTTTAGAAAAGGCAGAGGAAGCAGAGATAAAATTGCCAACATCTGTTGGATCATCAAAAAAGCAACAGAGTTCCAGAAAAACATCTATCTCTGCTTTATTGACTATGCCAAAGCCTTTGACTGTGTGGATCACAATAAACTGTGGAAAATTCTGAAAGAGATGGGAATACCAGACCACAGGACCTGCCTCTTGAGAAACCTGCATGCAGGTCAGGAAGCAACAGTTAGAACTGGACATGAACAACAGACTGGTTCCAAACAGGAAAAGGAGTATGTCAAGGCTGTATATTGTCACCCTGCTTATTTACCTGATATGCAGAGTACATCATGAGAAACACTGAGCTGGAAGAAGCACAAGCTAGAATCAAGATTGCCGGGAGAAACATCAATAACCTCAGATATGCAGATGCCACCACCCTTATGGCAGAGAGTGAAGAGGAACTAAAAGGCTTCTTGATGAAAGTGAAAGAGGAAAGTGAAAAAGTTGACTTAAAGCTCAATATTCAGAAAACTAAGATCATGGCATCTGGTCCCATCACTTCATGGGAATTAGATGGGGAAACAGTGGAAGCAGGTCAGACTTTATTTTGGGGAGCTCCAAAATCACTGCAGATGGTGATTGCAACCATGAAATTAAAAGACACTTACTTCTTGGAAGGAAAGTTATGACCAACCTAGATAGCATATTTAAAAGCAGAGACATTACTTTGCCAACAAAGGTCCGTCTAGTCAAGGCTGTGGTTTTTCCAGTGGTCATGTCTGGATGTGAGAGTTGGACTGTGAAGAAAGCTGAGTGCCAAAAAATTGATGCTTTTGAACTGTGGTGTTGGAGAAGACTCTTGAGAGTCCATTGGACTGCAAGGAGTTCCAACCAGTCCATCCTAAAGGAGATCAGTCCTGGGTGTTCATTGGAAGGACTGATGCTGAAGCTGAAGCTCCAATACTTTGGCCACCTCATGTGAAGAGTTGATTCATTGGAAAAGACCCTGATGCTGGGAGGGATTGGGGGCAGGAGGAGAAGGGGACGACTTAGGGTGAGATGGCTGGATGGCATCACCGACTCCATGGACTTGAGTTTGAGTAAACTCTGGGAGTTCGTGATCGACAGGGAGGCCTGGCGGGCTGCGATTCATGGGGTCGCAAAGAGTGGGTGGGACATGACCGAGCGACTTAGCTGAACTGAACTGAACAGAACTGGGGCCCCAACCCAGGTGGAGGATGGAAACTGCAGACTGAGCACAAGATTCCTGGAGCAGAGCTCTGTTGCCTCATCACCAATCAATCAGGGAAAAAAAAAAAAGTCATAAACTCTGAAGCCCTCACTCCAAATGTTGCCTTCTGTTCCTGGGGACTAGTGATAACCATCCAATTAGGTCTCCCCTGTCTATTTCATCTCTGAGAGGAGCCAACAGTTTCAAATTAAATTACTGTTATTGCTAGGGTGAATGCTGGTTTCAGGCAAAAAAATACCTTTTCTTAGATCAGGTAGAGAGTGACTTCTGCTCTTTTAGGCAGGCCTATGACCATGCACAGCAGGAAGAAGTTACAGAAGAAAGAGACCTCCACCCCAATTCCCAAGAAGTGTTTTGAGTATGAAGTCTCTCAGGGGGAAGTTGTTAGGGGAAACACACTGACTGAAACTGCCCTCCCTGGCCAGTCACCAGAGTAACTGGGAGTTGTTTTATGACAGGAGGTCCTGGGAAGAAACATGGAACTAATAAGCTGCCACCAACCCTGCCACCAACCAAGAGAGTTCAGAAAAGGTCAAAAGGAGGCACCACATGTCTGACCACCTCCCAGAATCCTCCTCACTGGCATCCATTTTGGCTGAACAAGGCGTGCACCACCAAGAAGGACTCTGAATCAGAATAATTGGCTAAGGACAACCCGGAAACTAATCCCATCGCCATAAAAGACTGTGAGCCACGTGTGGCAGAGCTGTTTTCCTGGGTTCCCTTACCCTACTGCTCTCAGCCCAGGCACTCTTTCCCAATAAAATATCTTACTTTGTCAGCACATGTGTCTCCTCAGACAATTCATCTCCAAGTATTAGTGTTAGACAAGAGCTCAGTTTCAGGCCCTGGAAGGGGTCCCACTTCCTGCAACATGTATATATAATAAAAAATTAAAATCTGTCATCACATCACATCATTTCAAGAAAACCAATGATGTCTAAGGTGGATTAGACTGTTAGAGATCACTTGCCTACTAAAGATGCTTTTTACTAGCTTGCTTATTTGCCTTAATTGTTTGAATGAATAAAGAGATACAGGGTGGGATGAATTAAGCAAGCAGCACTGACATTTTCACTACCATGTAAAATAGATAGCTAGTGGGTAGCTGCTATATAACACAGGGAGTCCAGCCTGGTGTTTTGAGATGACCTAGAAGGGTAGGTTGAAAGGTGGGCCTGGGGGAGGTTCCAGAGGGAGGGGATATAAATCTATCTATCTATCTATCTATCTATCTATCTATATAGTGAAGTCGCTCAGTCGTGTCTGACTCTGCGATCCCATGGACTGTAGACTACCAGGCTCCTCAGTCCATGGAATTTTCCAGGCAAGAGTACTGGAGTGGGTTGCCATTTCCTTCTCCTATATAGATGGATAGATAGATAGATAGATAGATAGAGTTATGACCGATTCATATTATTTTATGACAGATACTAGCACAACATTGTAAATCAATTATCTTCTAATTTAAAAAGACATTTTAAAAAGAAATACATTTTGTAAAGCTATAACTGCCATATGTAGTGATGCCTCTGATAGATCTGGATAAAGTAAATTGAAAAGCTTCTGGAATAGACTCACCATTCTAGATTCCATTAAGAACATGTATGATTCATGCAAGTGGAAGTGAGAATGGCTCAGTCATGTCCGACTCTTTGTGACCCCATGAACTATACAGTCCGTGGAATTCTCTAAGTCAGAACCCCAGAGTTGGTAGCTGTTCCCTTCTCCAGCAGATCTTCCCAAAGTAGGGATTGAACCCAGGTCGCCCACATTGCAGGTGGATTCTTTACCAGCTGAGCCACCAGGGAAGCCATGATTCATGGGAAGATGTCAAAATATAACTGGAAAAAAAAAAAGATAATTAATGAAAACTTGGGTACTAAAACCTTAGAATAAAGGTCAAGACAGGCAGACATTTAGGGATATATTTCACAACCCCAGAGAACAACAGGAAAAATAAGAAGGAGAAAAAAGAAAAAAGAATTAAGGACAATTAAAAATTTCCTTTCTGCAAAAGATATTGTTATAAGACAAATCATAGACTGGGATAAAATACAGACAAACCATATATCTGAAAAAATAGACAAAGAATGCTTAAGTCTCAATAATTAAAAAAAAAAAAAAGTTAAAAAAAAATGGATAAAAGTCTGAACAGACATCTCACCAAAGAAGATATACAGATGGCAAATAAGCTTATTATTAAAAGATGCTCAATATCATCTGTCACTGGAGAAGTGACAATTAAAACAATAGTAAGTTACCACTTCACTGTTGTTCAGTTGCTAAATTATGTCTGACTCTCTGTGAACCCATGGCTTGCTGCACACCAGCCTCCTCTGTCCTCCATTATCTCCCAAAATTTACTCAAACTCATGTCCACTGAGTTGGTGATGCTATTCTACCATCTCATCCTCTATTGCCACCTTTTTCTTTTGCCTTCAATCCTCCCAGTATCAGGGATATCACAACACATTCATTATAATATTCAAATCCCAAAACTGTTAATATGAACCGCTTGCAAGAATGTGATATCTCACTGAACTCTTACTTTTATTGTTAATAAAATTGCTAAATGGTACATCCATTGCAAGTGACTGTTTGGAACATTGTTTATAAAAATCAAGCCTTGTCTTACCATAAGATCTAGTAATCAGATTACCAGGTATTTTATCCAACTGACATAAAAACTTATGTCCATAAAAATGCATGTGAATATTTAAAGCAGTTTTATTTATAAGTTCTAAATACTGTATGGAATTGACAAAGATGTACTTCAGTAGGAGAATGGATGAACAAAGTGTGGTATACCCATTCAATAGATTTGACTGTTAAAAAATAAATAAGCTAGGAAGCAAAGAAAAAAGAAGGATGACTCTTAAATGCACATTGATAAATAAAACAAGCCAGTCTTAAAAAGCTACATACTCTTTGATTCCAATTGTATGATTCTGGCAAAGGCAAAATTATAGAAGGGTAAACAGATCAGTGATTGTCAGAGGCTCAGCAAAGGCAGATAAATGGTGAAATACAGGAAATTTTGTATGGTGATGAAACATCAAAATGTGATATAATAATGCTGAATATACAACATTAAGCATTTGCCAAGACCTACAAAACTATCAGGTCATGTCCAACTCTTTGTGACCCCATGGCCTGTAGCATGCCAGGCTTCCATGTTATCACCAACTCCTGGAGCTTGGTTAAACTCATGTCGGTTGAGTTGGTGATGCCATCCAACCATCTCATCCTCTGTCATCCCCTTCTCCTCCTGTCCACAATCTTTCCTAGCATTAGGGTCTTTTCCAATGAGTCAGTTCTTCGCATCAGGTGGCCAAAATATTGGAGTTTCAGCTTCAACATCAGTCATTCCAATGAATATTCAGGACTGATTTCCTTTAGGATTGACCAGTTATATCTCCTTGCAGTCCAAGTGACTCTCAAGAGTCTTCTCCAACACCACAGTTCAAAAGCATCAATTCTTTGGCAGATAGCTTTCTTTATAGTCCAACTCTCACATCCATACATGGCCACTGGAAAAACCACAGCCTTGACCAGATGGACCTTTGTTGGCAAAGTAATGTCTCTGCTTTTTAATATGCTATCTAGGTTGGTCATAACTTTCCTTCCAAGGAGTAAGCATCTTCTAATTTCATTGCTGCAGTCACCATCTGCAGTGATTTTGGAGCCCCCAAAAATAAAGTCTGACACTGTTTCCACTGTCACCCCATCTATTTCTCATGAAGTGAAGGGACCAGATGCCATGATCTTAGTTTTCTGAATGTTGAGCTTTAAGCCAGCTTTTTCACTCTCCTCTTTCACTTTCATCAAGAAGCTTTTTAGTTCCTCTTCACTTTCTGCCATAAGGGTGGTGTCATCTGCATATCTGAGGTTATTGATATTTCTCCTGGTGATCTTGATTCCAGCTTGTGCTTCCTCCATCCCAGCATTTCTCATGATGTACTCTGCATATACGTTAAATAAGCAGGGTGACAATATACAGCCTTGACATACTCCTTTTCCTATTTAGAACCGGTCTGTTGGTCCATGTCCAGTTCTAACTGTTGCTTCTTGACCTGCATACAGGTTTCTCAAGCGGCAGGTTAGGTGGTCTGGTATTCCCATCTCTTTCAGAATTTTCTACAGTTTATTGTGATCCACACAGTTGAAGATTTTGGTGTAGTCAATAAAGCAGAAATAGATGTTTTTCTGGAACTCTCTTGCATTTCCTATGATCTAGCGGATGTTGGCAATTTGATCCCTGGTTCCTCTGCCTTTTCTAAAACCAGCTTGAACATCTGGAAGTTCATGGTTCATGTACTGTTGAAGCCTGGCTTAGAGAATTTTGAGAATTACTTTGCTAACGTGTGAGATGAGTGCAATTGTGTGGTAGTATGAACATTCTTTGGGATTGCCTTTCTTTGGGATTGGAATGAAAACTGACCTTTTCCAGTCCTGTGACCACTGCTGAGTTTTCCAAATTTGTTGACATATTGAGTGTGGCACTTTCACAGCATCATCTTTTCAGATTTGAAATAGCTCAACTGAAATTTCATCACCTCCAGTAGCTTTGTTCATCGTGATGCTTCCTAAGGCTCACTTAACTTCGCATTCCAGGATGTCTGGCTCTAGGTAAGTGATCACACCATTGTGGTTACCTGGGTAATGAAAATCTTTTTTGTATAGTTCTTTTGTGTATTCTTGCCACCTCTTCTTAATATCTTCTGCTTCCATTAGATCTATATAATTTCTGTCCTTTATTGAGCCCATCTTTGCATGAAATTTTCCCTTGGTATCTCTAACTTTCTTGAAGAGACCTCTAGTCTTTCCCATTCTATTGTTTTCCTCTATTTCTTTTCATTGATCACTGAGGAAGGTTTTCTTATCTCTCCTTGCTATTCTTCGGAACTCTGCATTCAAATGGGTATATCTTTCCTTTTCTCCTTTTCCTTTAGCTTCTCTTCTTTTCTCAGCTATTTGTAAGGCCTCCTCAGACAACCATTTTGTAAATAGGTTACAAATGTATGAGACATCATTGAAACATGACAGGAATCATGTATTGATCTAACTCTGGAATGAGAGGATTCAAAGATGAAAAGTGGATGGATCTGTATATAAGACAAATACTCTCATTGATACAATTATTTTCTATCATGATATGAATCAATAATTATGTTATAAGCACACTGGAATTGTACAATTAAGTAAATTGAGGGCAGACAGTAGAAGCAGGTTTTTCATCCTTGAACTGTGGGTTTAGAATAGGGAGAGGGATGGAATGATCATGTGGTAATTGATTAGATGTGGAGACATGAACTGATGTTTAGCTTAATATAGATACAAATGGTCACACACAGAACTTTTTGTGTATATTTGCATATACAGGCATTGCTATATGCACATCCTAGCTTTTCCTTTATATGCTAACTGACAATTTTTAAATAAAAGCAGTCTAGTAGTAATGAGCACACCTAGGACCCAGGCATTGGTTTTGAATACCATGCTCCAATGAATACTGGGAAATGACTGATTCTAAGGTTTAGATAGGGAATATACAAGATGGATCTGAAGCATTGTATAGTGCCAGAAAGTAAATAAGTGATCAAAGGGAAACAAAAACAAAACAACAACTGCATATCAATAGAGATGTGTCAAAGGTACACAAACACCAACTGAAAGTGCTCCCAATGTCCAAAGCTAGAAACATTTGAGCAACAACAACAAAAAAGAAACACTGATGGATTATACCTCAAAATAACCAATACTATAGAAATACCCATACTGATTTAAATAAATACCCATACTTACATAAATAAATGGTCAAATATTCATAACACATGAGAAAGAAGAGAAAAATTGTTCAGGATTCCAAAATAATATACATAGATGCCACTCTAAAGGAAGGGGGACCTAAGTCCCCAGTCTTCAGTACAGATGAGGGATGGCAACTTCCTTTCCCAAAATACGGTATGGAAGTACGTTATAGAAAGACAGGGGAAAAGAGCAACTTTACAGGGGGCAGAACTGACAACACTGCTTCAACCAGGTGATCAAGATCACTATTTATCACACTGATAGTACAGTACCCTTGATATGATGTGATAAAAATGACCTGTGTGGTCTTCCCAAGGCCCATATCTCCAGTCCAATCACAGGAAAAAAAAAAAGAAAGAAAGAAAAAAAAAAAGAAAATCAGACAAATTCCAATAGAGGGCATCCTACAGAAAATCTGAGCAGTACACCTTGAAAATTCATCAAAATCAAGGAAAATCTAAGAAGCTATATTGGCTAAAAGGAGCCTGAGCAAATATTACAACTGAATGTAATGTGGTATCCTCGAACAAACAAACAAAAAGGGGGAGTAGGTAAAAACTAACAAAACTTGAATATTATCACTTTAGTTAATAAAAGTTGATATGGGTTAAATTGGTCAATCATAAAAACAATTTAAAGCACGGTAACATTCTTTAAAAAAGAGAGAGATAAAAAGGAAGACACTCGGCTCGGTGTATATGTGAACTTCACTAGAGAACCAAGCTCAAACATGTGGACAGGATTCATTGTTGGAAGGCTACGCCAGGTGGCGTCACTGGTAAAGAACTCGCCTGACAGCAGAAGACTGTTGGTGATGTGGGTTCCATCCCTGGGTCGGGAAGATCCCCTGGAGGAGGGCGTGGCAACTCACTCAAGTATTCTTGCCTGAAAAAACCCAAGGGCAGAGGAGCCTGGAGGACCACAGTCTGTAGGGTCGCAAAGAGTCAGACATGACTGAGTGACGCTATACACAGGCATCCACTGACTGCTCTTTGATAAACTGTCCTATGGACTTGTTCCTGATGATCGCTTCTCTCCCGAACGGGATGCTTTAACTGTTATAAATTTGCAGCAGGACTGTTGGGAGTTTTAGGCTCAAACGGTTTTATGCAGAATTATTTATTTCTAAGAAACTTTCCTTAAAACATATAACTTTATTTATTTATTTATTTTTTAAACTAGAATTTTAAAGGTGGGTATGTGTACCCATCTGTATGAGAAACACCTTTTCTAGTTGTTAAAAAACTAGGTTCTTGGCCCTCCTCGAGTTTCTCTGAATCAGAATCTCCAGGGGTTGTCTTTCAAAACACTGGATATTATCTTAGGCTGTACATCAGTCTACAGAGATTTAAAAATAGGAAAAAAAAAAAATAGGAATGGTAAGGTTCCACCCAAAATAATTCGATTTGATTAGACTGGAAACTGATCTGGGCATTGAATCGTTTAAACCTTCCACAGATGGTAATAACGTGCAGCTAAGGTTAGGAGCCACTTTTTAAAACAGCTCCCCAGGTGGTTCTCATGCATAATGGTCTGGGAACCACTGCTTTTAATCAAGTTCTAAGCTGTCTTTCCTGAACGAGGTGACCTTGACAAATCTGCTCCAACAGGGCTCTCATTTGCAAAAGGTAGGTAACTGCCTAGATTTAAATGTCAGTGCTGGAATACAGGCTACCTGATTTAGTCAAATGTGTTTCTTCATGTTTAAAACGTCTGATGTGAGTATAATCTTTCATATAGCCAGACTCTAGCTCTGCATATGTGTGCTCAGTAATATCCGACTCCTTGCGATCCCATGGACTGTAGCCTGCCAGACTCCCCTGTCCATGGGATATTCCAGACAAGAATACTGGAATGGTTTGCCATTTTCTCCTCCAGGGGATCTTCGGGACCCAGGGATAGAGCCCATCTTTTCTGTGTCTCCTGCATTGGCAGGCAGATTCCTTACCACTGAGCCACCATCTCATTACCATCCTTTCTCAGCTCTCCAGCTCCGTCTATAGTTAACTCTCAGCATTCACTCATATCATCTGTTCTCTGACCCTAGAACTGTAGCCCATACTCTGAATTCCATTCAGCCCTAGTTTTTTTCACTTGGGCAAATTACTACAGCACTTTTTGTTACAATCAATATCCTTTATCTCTCTGCAGGCAGGCAACACTTCCCTTAAACCTGGCCCCTTTCCTCTTCACCCTTTTGAGATCTGCTTTCAGAAAAATAGATCTTAATATGGATTGTTTACAACTGAAAAGGGTTGTAAGTCACAGTCTGGTCACTCAGAAGCACTGGCATTTTTAACATCATCTCACACTATGGAATGAAGGGTTTTATAAGTTAGTAGGTATCAGGCAACAATGCACATATGGGAAAGAAATATTTTTTTGTTAAAGAAACTTACTCAATTTCTAGAAATCACAGCTTACCTTGTTGAAATAGACAGACATTCTAACAGTAAAAATCGATTCCACCCACTTGGTTTCAGCAACTTCCTACTTCTGTGCCACTCTAGAATCAGTCCTGAAATTACAGGGAAGCTCAAATTATCCTCTCAGATGCCAAAGAGACAATTCCATTGAATCATCATATTCCAATCATCGCTCATATCCATACTCATCATCAAAGTGGCTGCATTACTGGGTAGATGTTAAATTTACCAAACGTTTAACATCCTGAGCTGATTTATCACTATACAGTATTTATGATTCTATTAAGGGCTAAAAGTCAAATATCAAGAAAGTTTAACATCCATGGAGCAATTTATAATAACTGACCAGTAACTGAATCTGGGTTTGAGTCAGGACAGTCAGTCTAGTCCCATGATATGCAAGATGCAAAGTTTGAATGCCTTTTTTTTAAACTAGAGGAAAAATATTTCTAGTTATTAAAATTTATTATCATACCTGAGCAAAATTTGAGCTCCTTTGGCTCAAAATGTAAACATCTCTGAGTCCTTAATATATATTGAGCTTTCATCACTTAGACAGTCTTTTAAGAACTTTGCATATTTTGTCTCACCCAATTATCAAAATAATAAAATGGAAGTAATCTTATTATCATTATTTTATAAAGAAAGCAACTGAGATGTGAGGACTTTGACAATCTTTCACAGTATAATAGAGCTAGAATAGGAACCAAGGTAACCTGCTCTGGACTCTCTCTTTGCTCCTCATGACACTCATGGTAGAGTCATGCTCCTCATTCCTCTACTTTTACTGACAGTTTTTTTGAGTATTTAACATTTCTCTACAACACTGAAAGTAATCTGAGCTCCAGATACATCTCTTTTCCACCTTTTTTTTTTATGGCATAGTACCCAATACATAGAGCCTTTCAAAGTGGAAGCTTTTAAAAAGAATGAACAAATAAGAAATATAGGTGAGTAAAATAGTTAGTGATAATGAGAAAAAGTTATTATCAGTTCCTTTAGAAACTTCACATAAATACAGACTTGGATCAGAAAAATAAAATGAACAGTTGCTCGTTGGCCAGTGGTGTCTCTGGCCACTTTTCCTGCTCTGACATTTAGTACACCAAATGTGAATCCATGTAATTCTTGATTTCATTTGTTTAATCAATTCTGTATTAAACAAGTGGGATTATCACCCTGTGACTGTTTATCATATTTGAAACTTTGACACAAGTAATAGTGTAATTACAAAATTTAAAAAAAAAAAACAGGTATGTTTGGAGTGTCTATTAAGGTGAACTTAATTAAACATAAATTCTAAAAACACTGTATTTACATCCTTCCCCATTTCTAACAAATTTTGCCATCAATGCTTCCAAAAATCATGAGAATGAATGTCAACAGAATTCAAGCCAGTGTATGATAATGTTCTTTAGGTAATTTCCAAGTCTGATCATTGCCTTCTTTACATCAACTTAATTCATTTTTGTCATGGCCCATTTTAAATATGGAGGTGGAGCAGAGAAGTGACACATACATAGTTTACAAAAGCATAAGAGCAAGGTCAATGGGGCAGTAAAAGACATACAGACTTCAGTAGCAGGTAATGGGTTATAATTCAAAGTTTCTTCAGCAAGAGAGTTGTGCACTGAAGTATACACTTTAGTTCTCAACTTTCCTGATGACTCAAGCAGAAAAGAATCTGCCTGCCAATGCAGGAGACACATGTTTGATCCCTGGGTCAGGAAGATCCCCTGGAGAAGGAAATGCAACCTATTTCAGTATTCTTGCCTGGGAAATCCCATGGACAGAGGAGCCTGGTAATCGACAGTCCATGAGGTCATGAAGAGTCGGACATGACTGAGCCGCACGTGCCTACTCAGCTTTCCAGGACAGACTTTCCAGAAAGAGTGTGAAGGCAAAGGAGAAAATTACTGATGCAAACATGATGAATACATATACTAAAGTTTTTAAAAGATCTTTTTCTTCCTTGAAATGCAATGCCTAACTTTCCAACAACTGTAAATAATTTTTGGCTCAGCAGTGCCCTCCAGGGTAAATATGCATCAACCTGCACTGAAGCCTTGTGGAGGCCAAAGAGAGCAATTTATCACCTACTGATCCAAGAGGTAAATAGAGGTTGTAATCAATCTTTACCTTTCGGCACACTTCAGGACATAAGAATTCATTCCCTAAAGACACTACATTGCAGATGATTGTTCTTTAAACAATCATGAGATAGAATTCTATATGGAAATAAAAGTAACTGCAAAAAGGATGGAGAATGATTGTAAGGATAAATTTATTTCAATTATAATAGTGTGCATGCATTTATCTGTACAAATATATTTTTCCATAGAATAACATACAGAGGAATTGGTTTGATTACTTGAAAAATAAAATTATTCCAAAATCCATGAAAAGAGTAAGAAAAGGAGGTCATTTGGATGACATTCACAAACATCCTCAAATCTTCTTCAAAATGTATAATTTCTATGTAGTTACACATACAGTCATATATATATATTGAGAATATTGACAGAAGAGAATATCCCTCATATAATTATTATTGTTTTCTTTCACTGGGTTTCTTGTCTTACCATACACTATGAATTCAAATTCTTCAAAATCCTGTTTTGATCTTCTTTCATACTTAAAGCAATCATTTTTTGGCTCTTCTTTTTTATTTTATCTCATCCACTCTCTCCACACATACATTTTAAAAATATTTTGATTTTTTTTTTTTGAAGAAAATTGAGAGTTCCTAGAACTGTATGGAGAAGGAAAGTTGAAATGAATCAGAGAGGATAAACCACAGGAAGGCAGGCTAGGGATAGAAGTGTGCAGAGTATCCAATGAAGTGCTGGCAAAGCAGCAAAGCTTCCAAAGAGTTGAGAGAAGTAACATTAGTACCAATATAGAACCTTGAAAATCACACAGAGGTAAAGACCAACTGGTTTGAAAATAACTCAGGAGAGCAATCATTCTTAATAGACATCATGAAGAGGCATTAGCAAATGAGATCTACCAGAGCTCTGATCACAACATTTCTAGTTCTGAGTGGGTACGTACCTCATTTCTGCTTCAGAGCTGACTTTTAACAAGGTAAACTGGAGTACAGCAATACAACCCTTTGGATTAGTATGTGTCAAACTTCAATGTGAATGTCACGTTGCCTGGAAATCTTAGTAAAGCTCACATTCAGAATCTCTATAAATGAATAGCCAACAATTTCCCACGGAAAAATCACAGGATTACATTTTGAGTAACCAGATTCTAAGAAGATGTATTTCCTTTTCAGGATTTTAATAAAGTAGATAATATAGACTAAAGCTCAGATAATCAAATCATATATTAGATTTAAAAAAATATTTGAAAATCTATTTAAATATATATTTGACTTCAATTTGTCCAAGGAGAATAATTCATGTCTATTGATACTATTACATAGTCTGCTCAGTCATGTCCAACTCTTTGTGACCCCATAGGCTGTAGTCCACCAGGCTCCTCTGTCATGGGATTCTCCAGGCAAGAACATTGGAGTGGGTAGTTATTCCCTTCTCCAGGGGATCTTCCCTGACCCAGGGATCGAAGAACCTGGGTTTCCTGCATTGCAGGCAGATTCTTTATCATAGGAGCCACAGGAAAACCCACTATCTTTTACTAGGTACTGTAAACACGTTGTTTTATATAATAAACACAATAAAACTATGAAGGTTTGTTTATTTTACTGGTGAAGGAACTCCAAGCTTCCCTTATAGCTCAGTTGGTAAAGAACCTGCCTGCAATGCAGGAGACCCAGGTTCAATTCCTGGGTGGGGAAGATCTGCTGGAGAAGGGATAGGCTACAAACTCCAGTATTCTTGGACTTCCCTTGTGGCTCAGCTGGTAAAGAATATGCTATTCAGTGGTTAAGATTCTGGCACCATATAAGGCAAGAAAGCGGTATCTATCAGTTCAGTTCATTCACTCAGTCATATCCAACTCTTTGCGTCCCCATGAATCGCAGCACGCCAGGCCTCCCTGTCCATCACCAACTGCCGGAGTTTACTCAAACTCATGTCCATCGAGTCGGTGATGCCATCCAGCCATCTTATCCTCTGTTATCCCCTTCTCCTCCTGCCCCCAATCCCTCCCAGCATCAGGGTCCTCTCCAATGAGTCAACTCTTCGCATGAGGTGGGCAAAGTACTGGAGTTTCAGCTTCAGCATCAGTCCTTCCAATGAACACCTGGGACTGAACTCTTTTAGGATGGACTGGTTGGAGGTTGGATCTCCTTGCAGTCCAAGGGACTCTCAGGAGTCTTCTCCAACACCTTAGTTCAAAAGCATCAATTTTTTGGCATTCAGCCTTCTTCACAGTCCAACTCTCACATCCATACATGACCACTGGAAAAACCAAAGCCTTGTCTAGATGGACCTTTGTTGGCAAAGTAATGTCTCTGCTTTTTAATATGCTATCTAGGCTGGTCATAACTTTCCTTCCAAGGAATAAGCGTCTTTTAATTTCATGACTGCAATCACCATCTGCAGTGATTTTGGAGTCCCCCAAAATAAAGTCTGACACTGTTTCCTCATCTATGTCCCATGAAGTGATGGGACCAAATGCCATGATCTTAGTTTTCTGAATGTTGAGCTTTAGGCCAACTTTTTCACTCTCCTCTTTCACTTTCATCAAAAGGATTTTTAGTTACTCTTCACTTTCTGCCATAAGAGTGGTGTCATCTGCATATCTGAGGTTATTGATATTTCTCCGGCAATCTTGCTTCCAGCTTGTGCTTCTTCCAGCCCAGCGTTTCTCATGATGTACTCTGCATAGAAGTTAAACACGCAGGGTGGCAATATACAGCCTTGACATTCTTCTTTTCCTATTTGGAACCAGTCTGTTGTTCCATGTCCAGTTCTAACTGTTGCTTCCTGACCTGCATATAGGTTTCTCAAGAGGTGGGTCAGGTGGTCTGGTATTCCCATCTCTTTCAGAATTTTCCACAGTTTATTGTGATCCACACAGTTGAAGGCTTTGTCATAGTCAATAAAACAGAAATAGATGTTTTTCTGGAACTCTCTTGCGTTTTTGATGATCCAGCAGATGTTGACAATTTGATCTCTGGTTCCTCTGCCTTTTCTAAAACCAGCTTGAACATCTGGAAGTTCACGGTTCACATATTGCTGAAGCCTGTCTTGGAGAATTTGGAGCATTACTTTACTAGCGTGTGAGATGAGTGCAATTGTGCGGTTGTTTGAGCATTCTTTGGCATTGCCATTCTTTGGGATTGGAATGAAAATTGACCTTTTCCAGTCCTGTGGCCACTGCTGAGTTTTCCAAATTTGCTGGCGTATTGAGTGCAGCACTTTCACAGCATCATCTTTCAGGATTTGAAATAGCTCAACTGGAATTCCATCACCTCCACTAGCTTTGTTCGTAGTGATGCTTTCTAAGGCCCACTTGACTTCACATTCCAGGACGTCTGGCTCTAGGTGAGTGATCACACCATTGTGGTTATCTGGGTCATGAAGATCTTTTTTGTGTAGTTCTGTGTATTCTTGCCACCTCTTCTTAATATCTTCTGCTTCTGTTAGGTCCATACCATTTCTGTCCTTTATCGAACCCATCTTTGCATGAAGTGTTCCCTTGGTATCTCTAATTTTCTTGAAAAGATTGCTAGTCTTTTCCATTCTCTTGTTTTCCTCTATTTCTTTGCATTGATCGCTGAGGAAGGCTTTCTTATCTCTCCTTGCTATTCTTTGGAACTCTGCATTCAAATGGGAATATCTTTCCTTTTCTCCTTTGCTTTTTGGTTCTCTTCACAGCTATTTGCAAGGCCTCCTCAGACAACCATTTTGCCTTTTTGCATTTTTTTCCCATGGGGATGGTCTTGATCCCTGTCTCGTGTACAATGTCACAAACCTCCATCCACAGTTTATCAGGCACTCTGTCTATCAGTTCTAGTCCCCTAAATCTATTTATCACTTCCACTGTATAGTCATAAGGGATTTAAGTGGCCCCACACAGCATGACTTAGTTTCATTGAGTTAGACAAGACTGTGGTCTGTGTGACCAAATTGGCTAGTTTTCTGTGATTATGGTTTTAGTGTGTCTGCCCTATGATGCACTCTGACAACACCTACCATCTTACTTGGGTTTCTCTTACCTTGGACATGGGGTATTTCTTTATGGCTGCTCCAGCAAAGCACAGCCACTGCTCCTTGGACTGGGATATCTATCAGGAGGAACTTATTAATCTCTTTAACTTGTACCTCTGGCAATATGCTCCTGTTCAACAATAACGAGTTTCCAGTTAGAGTATCCACGCAGATGAAAGGTTAGCTGAGTATTTCAAGGAAAGAAATGCCTTTCACTTTCTTCAAAACAGGGCTGCATTTAGAATTAGACTATTGGAGAAGACTGTAATTTTTCCATAGTCATGTCCTACTCTTTGTAACCCCATGAACTGTAGCCCACCAGGTTCCTCTGTCCATGGGATTATCCAGGCAAGAATACTGGAGTGGGTTGCCATGCCCTCCTCCAGGGATCTTTCCAGCCCAGTGACTGAACCTGCATCTCTTATGTCTCCTGTATTGGAAGGCAGATTTTTTACCACCATCGCCACCTGGGAAGTCCAATTTTTCAGATGAAAATTTATAATTCATTTAATGTTCCCTTACGTGACAGGAAGATATTTGCTAGCCAATAGAATATAGTCATTAAGCTATGTTTGAGAAGTTAAGTTTCAATGAATCACATTGCAAGTCACAAATTCCCTCTCTCATTTATTTAATATAAGATAAGGAGGCAAATTCTTACACAAGGTGAATTCCATGATTTAACCGTTTTGTACCATTATCATGAGTCATGTTCCAGGCATCAGGCCTTTCTTCAGTTCCTCAAATATACCAACTTCTTCCTGTCTCAGGCCGTTATTCACTCCCCTGGAAATTCTCCACATCTCCTTGTCTACTTCTACTATCCATTGCTTAAACATTTTTCTCATCCATCAGAACTTAGCTATTCCTTTAATTTCTCAAGGAAGCCACCCCTGGTTTTCTTTACTGAGTGAAGTCACAAAGACACTCTGTAGTTTAGCTTTGTAGCTTTTTGTTTGTTTGTTTGTTTTCCAAGTTATATTTATGATCGTGATTTCTTAGGAAATTTTCTAAAATTATCCAAAGTATTAATTAAAATATACACTCAAATCTGAGATATTTTTAAATGTCCACTTTTAATGTGAAAATAGCCCTTAAAATAGTGGTTAAATACTTGTGGTCAATGGTCCATTTGCAGCAGGCAAATGGGTGTTAGACTCTCTGCTGCTACTGCTGCTGCTAAGTCACTTCAGTTGTGTCTGACTCTGTGTGACCCTATAGATGGCAGCCCACCAGGCTCCTCTGTCCCTGGGATTCTCCAGGCAAGAATACTGGACTGGGTTGCCATTTCCTTCTCCAGTGCATGAAAGTGAAAAGTGAAAGTGAAGTCACTCAGTCGTGTCCGACTCTTAGCAACCCCATGGACTGTAGGCTACCATGCTCCTCAGTCCATGGAATTTTTCCAGGCAACAGTACTGGAGTGGGTTGCCATTTCCTTCTCCAGTGTTTAAAAAATGTAACTAGTTTCCAGTATGCACATAACTGAAGACTCTACATAATAATCATTATCCTCTCCTGAAATTTGGAAGATCAAACAGACCTAGAGCCCACTTTCCTGATTGACAATAATCAACAAAACAAATGTCTTCTGTATCATTTTATATAAAACATTTATAAAACATCTTTCTCACTCACCATTACTGCTGACTGGTTTTATATCTGAATTTCTTCTCACATTCACATTGTTTTTATGTCTCTTTATAGGCATTTGAACAGCCAGTTCAGTCAGGGAGGTTACTTCTAAAATTAATATCTACCATTAACTCCCCAGAACAATGCTTCTCAAACTTTCAAGAGCAAATGGATCCTGAATAATCTCCATAAAATACAGATCCTCCCTCAGTAGAAGATTCTTGCCGGAAGATTCATTGCTAAGAAGTTCCCAGTTGATGTCAAAGTTTCTGAGAAGCATACCACACCTTGAACAGGAAGGCAGAACTAAGTGTACTTAGGTGAAAGGGAGGTCAGGTGGAATTGCTAATAGAAGAGGCTAATTCTGGACCTAAGTTAAATAATGAAGTTGGGCATCACATGTCCTGATTCAGGGAGATAGATATGAGCAGTGTTCTGCAGTAAAGGGCACTGAGCTAAATGAATGGAACCCTGAAGGTGAGTGGTAGAAAGGGAAAAGTAGGTAGAGACAACAGATATAGCCTAGTTCACAGGCATGCCATTGGTCTTGACAATGTGGATGCATCCATCCACTAAAAAGTCTGAATTTTTCAAAAAGTCTAGAATTCATGCATAGGTCATAGGATATGGAAAATTGTGCCCCAAATTATATAAATAGATTCCACTGATAGAGAAATAGAGAAGGTAGAAAAGTATATTTTCTGTTTTTCTGACTAATCATTTTATAGAGAGCACATAAAAGGCAATTATTACCTTGTTGTATGATCATTTAAAAAAAAAATGATCTTGAGTCTAATTACCAGGGGTATAATTTTGCTCTCAAGGGTAGAGGAACTATGTTAAAGAATAGTAACATTTCTGGCAGTTACTCTTTGTGTCCTTCAAGGCCTGGAGTGTGTGTGGGAGGAGGGGGGAGAAGGTGGGAGGTGCCGATGGGAAGATGTGGTATCTGTGCTACTGCTAGAAAAGGCTCAGGTGATTACCCTGTTGTGATATTACAGTGACTCGCAGGATCATCTCCTTTTCCCATTCTCCCCACTTGTTTGTTGCCTAAACTTAATTAGCATAGGAAACAGTATTCCCAACATGTCTCCAGAATAATGTCTCCAGAAGGTGCTGGTAATGGAAAAAGGAAAGTGAAAATAAGAATGAATAAATGACTGCATTTAGTTTATCAAACAACAGTAAATGGAGATTATGAAGAAGGTTATTTGTCATGATTAGTAGGGCATTAGGGCACTGACTTAAAAATTAATTTTTGGGACTTCCTTGGTAGTCCAGTGATTAAGACACCACACTTACACTATTGAGGGCACTGGTTTGATCCCTGGTCTGGAAACTAATATCCCACATGCTACAAAGTATGACCAAAATAGATAAACAAATAAAAGTGCTTTAAAAAAGGGCTTTTCAACCAAGTAAGTAATTTTAAAAATTAATTGTTAGTTGTGTTTTGGACAATAAATATGGCTTCCAACTTTGCTTTTCAGAGGACTTCATTAGATTCAATTTTTTTTTTATTATTTTGGAGTTAGAATAGTTTATCTTCATATTATAATTATGCTATTATAAAACTTAAAGAAAGTGCAATATAGTATAATTTTATTACTTTTACACCTAAATATATTTATACATTTTAAACACAAAATAAATTTACTATTCAATCACTAATTCAGGTTAATAATTTTTCAAAGCTTTGGCAAGTTATGTAATAGCTGATTTTTTACATGTAACCTAAGACATTCATGCTAAAATGTAAAAATAATTGAAATTATTCTTAATGCTTCAGATTCTTAATCTTCTGATAGTCATGGTGTGTCTACCATCACAAGTGATTCCTTGACTGTGCATGCTTGACATTGATATATGTATTTCAAATCCACATCATAGAATTTTAGGAATTGGTGCTCAATTTTCTGTATGTAGTAGTATTAAATATTTCATATCATATCAAAAATGTCAATGGATAACAAAACAGTTACAAAACTAGTTCACATATATCCTACAGAATATAGAAAGAACATGTAAAAAATGATGTTTTTGAAATATTAAGAAAAATTACTATGAAAGCAGAAAAAAAACTGACTTCAATATACAGAGGCCACATAAACCAACTGTTAATTCTTATTGATAGATAATGAGAGAAAAGTGACTACTGGGGATATGTTAAGATACAAAAACACATACACATACAGTTTTTGGATATGAAATATCTAGAAAGTAAAATAACATTTGTTTTTATGCATTATAAACTTTTATTCAAAGTGTCCTATTTTATAAAATTATGAGCAGAGATCACAAGAATATTTAAGGTAAATTTACCACAATAATTGCTAGAATATCTACAGAGCTACTCCCTGCCCCACTTGTACTGCCTAATCCCTGTTCACAATTTCACCTCTGCCTTCTCCCCTAGTTAATTCAAGACTGCTACCTAGCTACTCTGTGTCCTCCTCTGTAGCTGTCAGTCTCCACAGAGAATGAAACATAGCCTCAGATTCCTACTGCACAGAACTTAGAAAGCAGCTCCTTATTCAACTTATTTCTCAAGCTAAGAATACAGCCTGGTCCATAATAAGTGGTCAATAAATATTTACTGAAAGAATACATGATAGATAATTGATTTTTTTTCCCCCAGCATCATTTTGTTTTTGAGTATCCTCCACTACCATTTAGACTTGGAGTCCTCCAACGCCCTCAAACTGTCTTTCAAGCCCCTAAAGTTGCTCCTAGATCAGTTTTTCATCTCAGCAGACTTGGCTTGGGCCTGAAATTCACAGTCAGACCCACGAGTATGACTGTTTACTCTCTCAACTCCAGGTATCAACTGCTGAATAAGCCTCTTCATTTTATTTTAGATTTTTTACTTCCCCTTTCACCCCATCAAAGCCATCCTCAGAAGCTTAAAAGTTTATCACAGATTTTTCTTCCATCATCATGGCAAGGATATATATTTTGCTGTTGTTTGCTTGTTTCTTTATGTATTTACTTTTGATTGAGGGATAATTGCTTTACAATACTCTGTTGGTTTCTGTTATACATCACCATGTATCAGCCATTAAGTATACATATGCCCCCTGCCTCTTGGATCTCCCTCCCACCTCCTTCCCCATCCCACTCCTCTAGGTTGTCACAGAGTCCCAGTATGAGTTCCCTGAGTCATACATCAAAGGATATGGTTTTTTGTTTTTTTTCCATCATGGTCTATACTATATTTTGATCTCAGGTCTTCATAGGAATAATAAGGAAGAGTGGGAAATTGTATCAGACTGCCCACAAATTTTAAAACATCAAATCTATCTGTGAGAGATTGGGATTTTGTGGTTATGTGAAGGAAATTGACAAATGATCATAAGTCAAATGGAATTAAAAACAAACAAACAACAACAAAAAAAAAAACTTTACAACTTATGGAGGAATGCATTAACTCCTTTTGAAAATTTTGTTAAATATTTGTTTTTTTTAACTGCAGATAATATTTGGAGGCCAGAGAGAGATGTGAAAATCTATGAGAAGTACATGGGTTTTGTTACTTCTTTTTTCTGTAATAACAGATTTTTTTTTTTTTTTTTTTTTTTTTACTGAATCTTTTCTACAAATGACAGACCAAGGTTTCCACCACTGCCATTTATTCAACCATCATTCATTTTCCAGCTTGTCCACTCTCTCCATTTGAATGTTATCACTGTTGAGTAAATTTTCCTAAGACAATGACCTGTAATTCACCAGAGACAACTCAACCCTCTCAGACTTTTATAGGGAATAACTGTAGCAGTAAGAATGTAATTTGAAAAATGACATTCTAGGACTCTGAGATCCCTCATTCACTTCACAAGTTAAGTCATTTCTCTGGAAGCGGTTATGTCATCCTTGCAGTGCACTGTGGCAGAGGGCCAAGGGCAGATCATTTTAGCTAGCTGAAGTCACTTGGCAAGACTGCTGACAATTCAAGGCCATAGTGAGGTTCACCCCACTGAAAAAATAAATCTTCATTTGGCAAAATAAAGACACTCAGCCCTACTGTCTAGAAGATATTAAAACAGTCTTGTCATCTATATAGAGTTCTTTGATAAGATAAATTTAATCTTTTTTCCATATTCAAATAAGCTATCATAGAACAATCATACAAATACTAAAGGAAAGATTCATTAAATCATTTATTCCCCAAGCCAAACTTACAGAGTGCTTTCTATAGCACTCCACTGGTATACAGGGAGAACATTATTGAATTAGTAGAGACCGATTTCTTGTTTAAGAATTACTTAAGAAATATGGAGGGATATTTAACAAGAAATACAAATAATAGTTATGAAATTATTACAGGTCAGTGAGGATATATGCTCCAGAATTTTAAAGTATATGCTTAATGGGATATTGAGAAGAATCAAGTTGTAAAACAGGAGATGGTATAGAAAATGTACTGGGAGAAACATGTGTCAAATCCTATAAGCCAGTCAGAGAGAATGACAGGGAGGGAGACAGGAAGCATGAATGAATGTGTAAGATCAGACTGGTGGTATAATTAGACATCTTCAATTTGACTCTACTTGAAGACATGAAAAAGTCTAAATAAAGGTGGCACAGTGGTAAAGAATACTCCTGCCAATGCAGGAGGCCCAAGAGTCAGTTCCTTGGTTGGGAAGATCCCTTAGAGTAGGAAATGGCAATCTGTTCCAGTATTCTTGCCAGGGATAGCCCATGAACATAGAAGCCTAGTGGACTGCAGTCCATGGTGTCACAAGAGTCTAACATGACTGAGTGAGCACAACACACAACAACACAGAGAATATGTCACTTCGTTAGATGTGAAACAAATGATAAATCAAGACACTTCCCATTTGGGAAAGCTGTTTTGCCTTCATGAACTTCAGTTTCCTGATGTCTAAAATAGCGACAAATTGTTAGGAGATTAAATAAGGTCATATATGTGGAGCTCTGTGTTCCTACCAGATGCTAGGCAAGCACGAAAACCATCTCTAGTTTCCTGAATGCAGAGGGCTTGGTGTCACCTGCTTCAGGGGCAATAATCAACACAAGGTCTACTTAAAATAGTCCTCTTCATTTTGCTTGTTAGAAAGCAAATATATAAAACTCTAAGCTGAATACACCATGGAAATACTTTTCATCCGTGTAGTTAATATAATAACTTCTAAAATGTATTTTCAGTAGTCTAGCTTCTTTTATACTTTCTCTGTGTTTTACCAGGAGATCAATGGTATAAGACATAGTGGAGCCTAGGGCAAAAGGAAAAATCAGTAATAAGCATCATATCTCCATTTTAAAATTTTACTTATTGCTCATCATAAATTTTGCAATCACTTTGATTTTTAAAGATATTGTATTTTCTTGACGACAATTCTTTTGGAACTTTCTTAAGTTATGTACCTCACTTGCCTCATCTTATTCTTTGCCCTGTGGGAAATTTTGTTTTTAGATGTGGATTAAGATATTTAGCTTCATGTCACTTTGTAATACACTTCAGGCTGAAACTCCTCACAGTATATTCTATCAATTAGCAACAAGAATTGAAGAGGAAAGAATCACCAGCAGAATGGGAAGGGGGTTAGTTTACCTGAACCAAGGAAATGGAAATCTTCTGAGTGTCCCTCCTTTCCTTTCTGTCTTCTGTGATTACTTTATGTCTGCCCTCTAAGACTGAAGGCCCCCGAGAGGTGCACAGCATGAAGTTAGTGTCAATTAAAAGCTAGGTATCTCCTCTTTTTGTTAATGACACTTTTCATGACAAATTATGATTCACTTGAGAGTCCCTTGGACAGCAAGGAGATCCAACCAGTCCATCCTACAAGAAATCAGTCTGGAATATTCATTGGAAGGACTGATGCTGAAGCTCTAGCTCCAATATTTTGGCCACCTGATGAGAAGAACTGACTCATTTGAAAAGACCCTGATGCTGGGAAAGATTTAAGGCAGGGGGAGAAGGGGACAACAGAGGATGAGATGGTTGAATTTTGCATCTTTGACTCAATGGACATGAGTTTGAGTAAATTTCAGGAGTTGGTGATCGACAGGGAGGACTGGCGTGCCACAGTCCAGGGGGTCGAAAAGAGTAGGACAAGACTGAGCGACTGAACTGAACTGAACATTTATAATGCACTAAGCACTGAAATATCTTATTTTTTCTACCTTGTTTAATTCTCTCAAAGAAGCCAAGAGGAAATTATAATTCATAACATTTCCCAGGTGTAGAGTCTGAAATTCACATTGACCAACTCACCAAAAGTTTGTTCTTTCAGTTTGGTAGCTCATTCATGTCCAACTCTTTGCAACCCCATGGACTGCAGCATGCCAGGCTTCCCTGTCCATCAACGACTCCTGGAGTCTACCCAAACTCATGTCCATTGAGTCAGTGATGCCATCCAACCATTTCATCCTCTTTTGTCCCACTCTTCCTACTGCTTTCAATCTCTCCCAGTATCAAGGTCTTTCCCAAAGAGTCAGTTTTTTGCATCAGGTGGCCGAAGAATTGACATTTCAGCTTCAGCATCAATCCTTCCAATGAATATTCCTGACTAATTTCCTTTAGGATTGGCTGGTTTGATCCCCTTGAAGTGAAAGGGACTCACAAAGTCTTCCCCAACACCACAGTTCAAAAGCATCAATTCTTCGGCACTCAGCTTTCTTTATACTCCAAATTTCATAGCCATACATAACTACTGGAAAAGCCATAACTTTGATGAGATGGACCTTTGTTGGCAAAGTAATGTCCCTGCTTTTTAATGTGCTGTCTAGGTTGGTCATAACTTTTCTTCCAGGGAGCAAGGATCTTTCAATTTAATGACTACAGTCATCATGTGCAGTGATTTTAGATAGAAAAAGAAAGTCTGTCACTATTTCCATTGTTTCCCCGTCTATTTGCCATGAAGTGATGGGACCAGATGCCATGATCTTAGTTTTCTGAATGTTGAGCTTTAAGCCAGCTTTTTCACTCTCCTCTTTCACTTTCATCAAAAGGCTCTTTAGTTCTCCTTTATTTTCTGCCATAAGGGTGGTATCATCTGTGTATCTGAGGTTATTGATATTTCTCCCAGCAATCTTGATTCCAGCTTGTGTTTCGTCCAGCCAGGCATTTCGCATGAGGTATTCTGCATATAAATTAAATAACCAGGGTGACAGTACACAGCCTTGATATACTCTTTTCCCAATTTGGAGTCAGTCTGTTATTCTATGGCTGGTTCTAACTGTTGCTTCTTGACCTGCACACAGATATCTCAGGAGGCAGGTAAGGTGGTCTGGTATTTCAATCTCTTGAATAATTTTCCACTGTTTGCTGTGATCTACGGAGTCAAAGGCTTTGGTGTAATCACTAAAGCAGAAATATATATTTTTTGGAACTCTCTTGCTTTTCCTATGATCCAGCAGATGTTGGCAATTTGATCCCTGGTTCCTCAGCCTTTTCTAAATACAGCTTGAACATCTGGAAGTTCACAGCTCATGTACTGTTGAAGTCTGGCTTGGAGAATTTTGAGAATTACTTTTCTAGCATGTGAGATGAGTGCAATTGTGCAGTAGTTTGAACATTCTTTGGCATTGCCCTTCTTTGGGATTGAAATGAAAACTGACCTTTTCCAGTCCTGTGGCCACTGCTGAGTTTTCCAAATTTTCTTGCATATTGAGTGCAACAGTTTCAAAGCATCATCTTTTAAGATTTGATATAGCTCAACTAGAATTTCATCACCTCTACTAGCTTTGTTCATTGTGATGCTTCCTAAGGCCAACTTAACTTTACATTCCAGAATGTCTGGCTCTAGGTGAATGATCACACTGTCATGGTTATCAGGGTCATGAAGATCTTTTTTTGTGTAGTTCTTCTCTGTATTCTTGCCACCTCTTCTTAATATCTTCTGCTTCTGTTAGGTGCATATCATTTCTGTCCTTTCAGTTCAGTTCAGTTCAGTTGCTCAGTCGTATCCGACTCTTTGTGACCCCATGGGCTGCAGCATGCTAGGCCTCCCTGTTTATCATCAACTCCTGGAGTTTACCCAAACTCATGTCCATTGAGTCGGTGATGCCATCTAACCATCTCATCCTCTGTCATCCCCTTCTCCTTCTGCCTTCAATCTTTCCCATCATCAGGGTCTTTTTAAATGAGTCAGTTCTTTGCATCAGGTGGCCAAATTATGGGAGTTTCAGCTTCAACATCAGTCCTTCCAATGAACACTCAGGACTGATCTCCTTTAGGATATACTGGTTGGATCTCTTTGCAGTCCAATGGACTTTCAAGAGTCTTCTCCAACACTACAGTTCAAAAGCATCACTTCTTCGGCATTCAGCTTTCTTTATAATCCAACTCTCACATCCATACATGACTACTGGAGAAATCATAGCCTTGACTAGATGGACCTTTGCTGGCAAAGTAATGTCTCTGCTTTTTAATATGCTGTCTAGGTTGGTCATAGCTTTCCTTCCAAGGAGTAAGGGTCTTTTAATTTCATGGTTGCAGTATTGTGCCCATATTTTCATGACATGTTCCCTTGGTATCTCTAATTTTCTTGACGAGATCTCTAATTTTTCCCATTCCATGGTTTTCCTTTATTTCTTTGCATTGACCACTGAGGAAAGCTTTCTTATCTCTCTTTGCTATTCCTTGGAACTCTCCATTCAAATGGGTATGTTTCCTTTTCTCCTTTGCCTTTAGCTTCTCTTATTTCTTCAGCTCTTTGTAAGGCCTCCCGAGACAAAGATTTTGCCTTTTTGTATTTCTTCTTCTTGGGGATGGTCTTAATCACTGTGTCCTGTACAGTGTCATGAACCTCTGTCCATAGTTCTTCAGGCACTCTATCAGATCTAATCCCTTGAGTCTATTTGTCACTCCCACTGTATAATTGTAAGGGATTTGATTTAGATCATACCTGAATGGTCTAGTGGTTTTCCCTTTCTTCAACTTAAAAATGAATTTGGCAATAAGGAGTTCATGTTCTGAGCCATAGTCAGCTCCCAGTCTTGATTTTGCTGACTGTATGGAGCTTCTCTATCTGCGACTGAAAAGAATATGATCAGTCTGATTTCAGTATTGACCATCTGGTGATGTCCATGTGTAGAGTTTTCTCTTGTGT
Organism: Cervus canadensis; assembly: GCF_019320065.1. NCBI lineage: Eukaryota > Metazoa > Chordata > Mammalia > Artiodactyla > Cervidae > Cervus > Cervus canadensis. Next base: position 51,467,833 of record NC_057390.1, on the reverse strand, counting down.
TTTTGGAAGAGGGTATCTGTTATGATCAGAGCATTCTCTTGGGTAAAGTGTGTTAGCCTTTGCCCTGCTTCATTTTGTACTCCGATGCCAAATTTGCCCATTACTCCAGGTATCTCTTGACTGCCCACTTTTGCATTCCAGTCCCCTATGATGAAAAAGGCATCTTTTTTGGGTGTTAGTTCTAGAAGGTCTTGTAGGTCTTCATAGAACTGTCAACGTCAGCTTCTTCAGCATTCATGGTTGGGGCATAGACTTGGATTACTGTGATATTGAGTGGTTTGCTTTGGAAACGAACAGAAATCATTCTGTCATTTTTGAGATTGCTCCCAAGTGCTGAATTTCAGACTCTTTTGTTGATTATGAGGGCTACTCCATTTCTTCTAAGGGATACTTGCCCACAGAAGTAGATATAATGGTCATCTGAATGGAATGTGTCCATTCCAGTCCATTTTAGTTCACTGGTTCCTCAAAGTTGATGTTCAATCTTGCCATCTCCTGATTGATCACTTCTAATTTATTTTGATTTTTAGACCTAACTCTACAGGTTCCTATTCAGTATGGCTTTTTACAGCATCAGCCTTTACTTCTATCACCAGTCACATCCACAATTCGGCAGTGTTTTCGCTTTGGCTCCATCTCTTCATTCTTTCTAAAGTTATTTCTCCACTCTTCTCCAGTAGTATCTTGGGCACCTACTGACCTGGGGAATTTCATCTTTCAGTGTCATATCTTTTTGCCTTTTCATACTGTTCTTGTGGTTCTCAAAGCAACAATGATGAAGTGATTTGCCATTCCTTTCTCCAGTGGACCATGTTTTTGTCAGAACTCTCCACAATGATCCGTCCATCTTGGGTGGCCGTACATCCAAGGGTTTGTTCTTTGAATTGTCTCAGTTATGGCAGCCTTTCTCAAGATTAGAAAAAAAAAAAAAAAAAAAAGACAAATTAGATTTGGAATTCTGAACTTTGGAAATCAGAATTAGACTAGCAATCACTATGCCCAGAGTTGAAAAAATTTTGTGATCTGTGTAAAACTAGAAGCATCTTGATCAGACATCATTGAAAACAGTTATTCTCCTAGTTCTGCCAATATAGACTGGCCAATTTTTCTCTTCCATAATAATCCCCATGATACAACACACAAAAAGTAAAAGTGTAAACCTGTGAACAGAAATGTATATATATATATACACACACACACACAAGGGGAATACTATGGAAAAGAAATACTATGGAAGAGAAAAATTGGTCAGGTTATATTGGCAGATCTTGGAGAAAAGAATACCATGAAGAGTCTAGAAAAGTAAGATATAGGTCACTAATCAGATAGAAGTTGGTCCCAGGAAAACTGCGGCTGTCCCAGGCAAGCAGGGATGGTTGGTCACTCTAGAGTACACTGGAGGTCCAACACCTCACTCAGAACTGGTAGAACTCTATGAGGTAAGCAAAATCAAGTATGCTAATTTGGAGATGGGAGGGTAGGTAACTCAGGTGGTGGGATGGGCCAGATTGAAACATGTAAGTGTAGATAAGAGAGTCAAAAGTCTCACTCAGTTACTTAAAAATCTCTTTGTTTAATAGAGTAGACCATATATGTACACAGTATTGTAAAGTGAAAGATAATAAAGTTCATAATTGAGAAGTAGAACAAATTTTATGGGAATTCAGAGAGAATAGATAACTTCCAATTACAGTGAGATGAAAGAAGAGGCATAACTGAGATTGGTTTGCCATTAAATAGATTTGGGAAGAAAGAAAAAGATGTGACATCAGAATGTACATGAGATGCACGGTTTATACATCAGACCTGCCTTTCTACTTGAATGAAATGTAAAGGTGAAAGACAGCTGTGTAAGACAGTATTTGGAATTAACTCCAGAATTAGTCTTTAATGTCAGGATAAATATTTCACATTTTATTTGTCAAATATCAATGAACTAATCATTCAAAAATTTCTGATCAGGGAAATGGTAATAAAGCTGAACTCTGCATCAGAGGAATTATATAGACAATGGTGAACATATAGCTTTGGAGTAGGGGGGTCACTGGGTATAGAAAGGTCTTGCAAAGAACATGATAATTTTACAGAAATGAGAGACAAAGGCTTGAAAGAATCAGAGGAAGATGAAAGGAATGAGATAGTGAAAAAATTAGAATTCAAAGCAGTGTGGCAAGAAAGGATAAACTCAGGCTTTAGAGAGACAGATGGAGCTCCAGTGATTTCCCTGATCCTCAGCTTACTGACATTATGACCTCAAGAAGAATCATCAACTTTTTCCAAGTCTCAGATCTCATCCCTAAAATAAGGATACTATTCAGGTACCTGCTATAAATTACTAAAATATGACAACAGATGTAAGTCTACTTTGCAGAGACTGTCGCCTAGACCTGCAGTGAACTATAATTTTATAAATTAACAGAAATTGGCAACTGATCACAGTTGACAGTAGATAGTTTAGAAATGTCGAAGGTATCTTCAAAATTTTATTTTAGAGTTAAATGAGAGTCCTCAAAAGTTTATGATATAGCTATCAAAGATCTCCCTCCATAGTTATAAATAATTCATCTGGCTTCAACTTCCTGTCTTTGCCAAGGAATCAGAATCACAAGAGTTTTTGCAATATTCCTACTTGTTCCATCAGAGTGCAAATGCCTTAGTCTGTGATAAACTCCCCTGGAGCCTCTTCCTTTTCCACATTCACAAGCTAATTCTTCTTATTGCTTGGAGATCCTGACGATGGAGATTTGCATGTTAAGGAGTAAAGTGGGACCAAGAATTTTCCAGGAGCAGCCACCCAGCACAAAGTTATAAAAATGTCTTGAATGATGACAATTTAGAAGACCTAATGATCCAAGCTAAATGGAAAATAAACCTAAATGTTGTGCAAAACCATTCCCAAGAAATGTTGACTTTGAAGGGAGTTCATTTTGCATGCCACATTGGTCCTCTCTGAAGAGATTAAAAAAAAAAAAAAAAGGCAAACTGAGGGCATTCTGTGCTCTGCATGCAGCCAATAGAGCAATAAGAGAATATATATCTGTGTTCACATTAGAATTTCTGAAATGACTAGAGAACATATATCCATATGGCTTGGGAATGTCCCTCAGCCAATAACTCTAAGAAGGAAATTATAAGTGCACTAAGGGGCATCATTAACAATGATATTCTCTTAATCTTACAGCTATGTATTTCAGTTTATGGAACTTATACTAGCATTTCCAGAACTTTGGGGAAAGTACTGAATATGGAACTAATCACCATGGTTAAAGATGTGAATGTCCAGGATAGCAAAACTATTTTGAAAGCATGTGTCTTCTTTCAGTTTCAACAGGTGTTGGAAATGCGGATCTGTGTGGAACATCAACATCTTTGTATAAATATATCTATCTAGTAATATAAATGGTGCTATATTATAGTAATATAGTACATAATATAATAGCATATATACTATAATATAGTATATATATATATACATATATATTCACACTATATATAATGTATTGTATATACAGATGGTGCTATAATATAGTAACACATGTGGTGCTAGTGGTAAAGAACCCACTGGCCAATGCAGAAGACATAAGAGACACAGGTTCGATCCCTGCGTTGGGAAGATCCCCTGAAGAAGGAAATGGCAATCCATTTCAGTTTTCTTGCCTGGAAAACTCCATTGACAGAGGAGCCTGGTGGGTTATAGTCCATGGGGTTGCAAAGAGTTGGACATGACTGAAGTAACTTAGCATGCACACACACACAGTAAAGAAAATGAAAGGGGCTTCTGTAAGAATCCATTACCAATATGAGTACATTAGGAAAACTAAAATCAGTTGTGTTTTGTTAGAGAAAGCTGAATTCACAAAACAATTGTTAAGATATCCACAGGACTGTAGGCACTTTTGAGCTAGGACAGTTCAAGCTAACACGTTTTTATGAAAGGTAGATATGATTCAATCACTTGCTGGTAAGTAACATTCTCTTCTTCCTCTGCCTATGAAATGGTTGCCTTAGCAACACAGGTGCCCAGAAGTCTTATCCTGAACATTGTTTTGTCTTTTCCTAGGCTTTGGTCTACTCTTTAATGTGTGAGATTTGATGAAAAAGAAAAGATACAAACTTTAAAAAAAATGCCTTGAGGATATTCAACAACAAAAAAAAGGAAATAGGAAAAGGGAGTTTTAGACACTTTCCCCACCACCACCATGCAGTGATTTGTGTTGTTCACACAGTGTGATGTGGGCAGCCTTCCTGCTCTGACTGTGAAGTTTCCCTGGCACCATGCTCGCTCTATTACCCCTAAAGTTCTGTAATAATTCATATGTGGATCCTTCATTTGCCTGCTCTGTCCTGTGGTTAGTATTTTCTGTAAGATAATGCTGAATAGTTAGGGCTCTGATAAGAATAAGCATTCTGTTTCAAAGGACCTAGATGACTCAAAACTTGCCCTGTGCCCTGGCAGAACTATCTTAACAGGGAGGAAACAAGTCATTATTTTACATGAGCACTTGCTCACTTGCCAGAGCAAAAAAAAAAAAAAAAATGATCATTTTGATAACCTCCTTTGTTAGCAAACAGAAATGGTATCTAAAGTGTAGGCAGGGACTTCCCTGGAAGTCCAGCACTTCAGACTCTGTGCTTCCACTGCAGAGGGGCATGAGTTTAAAGGGCTTCCCTGGTGGCTCAGTGGCAGAGAATCTGCCTGCAATGCAGGAGACTTGCAGGAGACATAAGTTTGATCTTTGGGTCAGGAAGATGCCCTGGAGCAGGAAATGGCAACCCACTGCAGTATTCTTGCCTGGGGAATCCCACGGACAGAGGAATCTGGCAGGTCATGCAGTCCGTGGGGTTGCAAAGAATCAGACATGACTGAGCGACTAAACAACAACTGCAACAAGGAACCAAAATCCTGCATGCCATGGGACATGGCCAAAAACTAAGGCACACATTTAGGCACAAAAGTAGGCACACATGTCTAAATAGTTTCAGGAGAAGTTATTTCCACAGAAGTATTATGGAGTCTGGATTTTACCTGTACTTGTTATGTACACAGACTGAGTTAACTAATTAATTGGCCTGTACATACTTTTCATTGAACCTACATTTAACAGAGATAAACATCACTTCTTCCCCACAAAGCTGCTGCAGTACTTTGAAGGATTTTAAACATAGCAACGTCCTATGCATTTTCTCATTAGCAGCACATTGTCCTAACCATGCCCCTCACCCCCCATTGCCCTATGACTGCATTATCTCCAGATGGCAATTAATTTTCACTAGGGCAGTATGATGCTATTTGTGGATCATATTAAGTGCATTCTATCTCAGACAGAGCACTTTTGTATGCAGTAAATGCCTAATGGCAAAACTGTTAGGCATTACAGATGGTTTGTGGGCAGAGGACACTGCTGCACAGTGAACCACACATTATAAGTAGTTGTCAGGCACCAAGCTCTCTGAGGTGGGGTACCGGTGAGGAAATACCAGTTGGTTAAGGCCAGCTCTTCTTAGGAAAATGGAATTCTGTGTGTTTCTGTATGTTTCTCCCTCAAAAGGATTGCTTCTCTCAAGTGGACTGTGTGAGATACTCCCCTCTGTGAGGATGGCAATACCAACTTCAGGCCTATGACTTGAGAGGCACTGCAAACTCACCTGCTAGGCATTTTACATGCTTGCTTGCTTTCTTTCTTTTTTCATTAGTAAAGTTAACTGACTCATGCAGACAAGATTATATGGATCTAGTTCTTACATGTTTGCAATTCAGGACCCATGTGAGTCATAAATGTTCCATGAGTCTGTTCTACTGACAGTCATAGAGAAACTCAAAATTCCCCATAAATCAGTATATGAAGCAAACTTTTTTTTTTTTAAGTCTTTGATACCTTATATTGTTTTTTTTTATTTATTTATTTATTTTTTTAATTTATTTATTTTTTTTCCAGTGGGTTTTGTCATACATTGATATGAATCAGCCATGGATTTACATGTATTCCCAATCCCGATCCCCCCTCCCACCTCCCTCTCCACCCGATTCCTCTGGGTCTTCCCAGTGCACCAGGCCGGAGCACTTTGTCTCATGCATCCCACCTGGGCTGGTGACCTGTTTCACCATAGATAATATACATGCTGTTCTTTCGAAACATCCCACCCTCACCTTCTCCCACAGAGTTCAAAAGTCTGTTCTGTACTTCTGTGTCTCTTTTGC